>NW_003852446.1:4433301-4538585 GCF_000181295.1 Otolemur garnettii
CTGTGATCCCAGCTACTTGGGAGGCGAAGGCAGGAGACTCGCTTGAGCCCAGGAGTTGGAGGTTGCTGTGAGCTGTAATGCCAGGGCACTCTATCCAGGGGGACAGCTTGAGGCTCTGTCTCAAAAAAAAGAAAAATAGGGCATTATATGTAGCACATAACGTTATATATTACTTGTGGATTATTTAAAGGACTCTCTGGCAGAAGAGATATCAACTTACTATTTTCTGCCTGAGAGAGAAAAACCAAGACCATTGATAAGGGCCACCAGCGAGCCAACTCAACTTAATGGAAAAACAGAACTGTAGAGCTTTAGAAAGTGGTTATTGGCCATCTTATAGGGTAATGAGCTCCCCAGTAATAGTAGGAGTTCAGGCAGACATTAGATTATCTTTAGTCAAGGATAAGTCAGGTCAAGTTGAGGAGGTTTCTACATTGGGTGGGGAGTTGAATGAAGAACCTTCAAGATCTTTGGAGAATCTGACACTTTGTGACCCACCACTGACAGGTTATATAATCTGAAAAATCCTGGCCGTACGATAATGAAGTTCTATCAGGTTTATGCACACATTCCCTCATTCTGCCCTTCTGAGCATACAGTTATACATGTGACCTATCTGATGCCCAGGAGGAACAAAATAGAGTACAGCTCCCTGGGAGCTAAGGGACTGAGAGTTTGGCTCCTACCAAGCTAACTTTTCCAATTTATTGAGTACTTTCTGGCACCTTCTGTGCTAGCCCCAATTCTATTATAGTCCCTGGTGATACAAAGGGACATGGTCCAACCTCGAAGAGTTTTTCATTCATAACTAATCCAGAAGAAACACAGAACATCCAGGTGTTCTAGAAAGAGGCTTGACAAAGTTGCTCTTGGGCAGCGCACAGGTAAGAGTATGAAGCTTTTGGAGAAGCTTTGCTGGAAGCAATCTGCAGCATCACTGCCTCTGCCTGATTAAAAATCAAAACACTGGAGGAGATGCAGAGAAAGTCTGGGTAATGGGCGAGGAATGTGATACATACCCCAACCCACAATGCAGAATTTAAGGATGTATTTTCGGATGTAAGTATTAAACACTTTGACAAGGGCCAGGTACATATGGAATGCTTCCAGGCCCATCCATGTGAATGAGACCAAGAGAAAATAATGAAGAAATACAGCCACTGAGATGCAGAGGCCTCGCATCTTATACAGCGCGATCCATGAGTCCAGGAGGAAGACCAGATTTAGCAGGAGCAGAGCAGCACACAGCTGGATGAGGATTTTGGAAGGGTAATCCCTCCGGATCTTCCTGAAAGGAAAGAACAAGAAAAGACAGTCTTACATTCTGCCAAGCCTTACACAAGCCTATTTGATAGGTTGTCGCTGAGTTTTAGCAATTTATTTTTATTCTTTGGTAAACATCTGTATATATAGATTTCTTCTCTTTTAGTGTATATGGGGAGGAGGCGTATTAATACCAGTAACACAAACAAAGAAAAAAATCTTACTATAATATATGGAAAATTTATGTCTATTATTTCTGCAGGACCTTTTATATACTGACCATTGACGCATACTTTTAAACAGTTTGTAGCAGACTCTGCTGAGCACCCATCTCATTTCTCCCAAACTTCTAGAAGCATCTGCTAATGCCTCTCACATAATAGGCTGCTATCGTCAGATCTTCAAAACATAGTGATTCCCATATTATAATATGTTATTGGCTAAAGTGAGATCATGGAAAGAAGAGCTTAAACTATAGCTAAATGTAACGGCATAGGAAAATACAGCTAATTGATGACATGTACGTGTTTATGTGTGTAAAATTAAAACTGATGAAGTCATTCTGAGTAATGGCTGGCCTTATGGTAGTTTAGTAAGTTCACTAATAATATTTCCAAAACTCCACTAAGAAAATTTGTAGTCACAGCTGGACCCTAAGTTTGGCACGGAAAATAAATTTGTACATTTCTTGATCTGTGTCCAAAATCTAAATCCCATTACCTTCATATTGTTTCATTTAGCTAATGGGATAAAAATGTCCATGAAGTTGTTTTCCAATAGAATTTGCTAGAGTTCTCCCCCAAAAAGTGGCCAAAGGGACCCTTCTGGTAAGCCAAGAAGATGCTGTTATTTAGAACGCCATTCTTGCTCTAAATCTACACTCACTGAGTACCTTTTTCAGTGAAGATTTTGCACCCTTATTCTTTCTCATTCCCACACCAGTTAATATATTCAATCGTTCATGTTTGCTCCGTCTAATTTGGAAACTTAATTTATTAAGCACGGTTCTTATGCTATACATAGTGCCATAGCAAATTATACATAGTTTCACATAGAAACTTAATTTATTAAGCACGGTTCTTATGCTATACATAGTGCCATAGCAAATTATACATAGTTTCACATAGCAAATTCTTGGATCTTGGCATCTGCATCCATCTTTCATTTTACACTTACTGCCTGCTAGGTACCAGGCATGTAATGACTCTAAGACACGATTATGACACAACCCCAACCCCTGCCTTTAGTGAGCTCAAAGACTATTGGAAGGAAGCAAGCATATAAACCAACAAGTCCCATAAAATTTACACATAGGTGGGTGTACAGGATAAGGAAGGCCAAGGAAAAAGTTAATTAATAAATGTTGTCAATAGAAGTAAGCACTGGTTCCTGCAATCCAAGTTTCCAGTTGGGGATACTCACTCAAAGGCTATGTAGGTTACCACAGTAACTGACAGAAAAATTGATGAAAGTCCACAACCAATATATGTTATAAACGTCAGAGCCATCATCTGAGCAGGCAGTAAGGATGTCCGAGATAGGTCCTGGAAAATAAAATATTGCTTTCAATAATCAAATATTTCTTTTTTTTTTTTCTTAAGAGCTGGGGGGGGGGTGTCTCACTATGTTGCCCAGGCTGGAGTGCAGTGTCTATTCACCAGCACAATCCCACTACTGATCAGCACAGGAGTCTTTTTTTTTTTTTTTTTTTGACAGAGTCTCAAGATGTGGCCCTGGGTAGAGTGCTGTGGCGTTGCAGCTCACAGCAACCTCAAACTCTTGGGCTTAAGCGATTCTCTTGCCTCAGCCTCCCAAGTAGCTAGGACTACAGGCACCACCACAACCCCACTATTTTTGTGTTACAGTTATCATTGTTGTTTTAACAGGCCCAGGCTGGGTTCAAACCCACCAGCCTCAGTGTATGTGGCCGGCACCCTACCCACTGAGCTATGGGTGCCGCCCAGCACAGGAGTTTTGACCTGTTCTGTTTCCAACCTGGGCTGGTTTACCCCTCCTTAGGCAACCTGGTGGCCCCCTGCTCAAAGGAGGTCACCATACTGATGCTAAACCTAGTGAGTACACCTGATCAGTACAGCACACATCAGATCTCCTGGGCTCAATCAATCCTCCCACTTCAGCCTCCCAAGTAGCTTGGGAGACTGGTGCATACCACCATGCTCAGCAATAATCAAATATTTCTAAATAAATAAAAGAATGGCTTACATTTATTGAGTGTTCTAGCTACCCATTCATAGGCTGCTCAACAAGCCTGAGGTAGACACAATTATTATTGTATCATATAAAGATCAGGCGACTGAGGCCCAGAGTAGTTAAAGAACTTGCCCAAGGCTACACAGCTAGGAAGTGGAGAAGCTAGGATTCAAATTCAGGTATGGCTGAATCCAAAGCTCACATACTTGATCACTGCATTATAGTTCCCTGGAAAAGCGTGGACTAAGAGACTAAGACTGGAATTTGGCTCCAGGCTCTTAGCTTTCTTAATGCTATAACTGTGGGCAATTACTTAGGAAATGCATCTTAATTCTGGTTTCAATAAAATGACAGTAACTACTACCATTTCTATTTATCTTGCATGACTGTTACAAAGATTGAATAAGATCATTTATGTCAAAGTGTTTCGTAAAAATTTTAAAGTGCATCGCAAACAAAAACAATTTTCATTACTCATTCTATAGAATCAGAATTCCTTAATCTTCTAAGCGATTTAAAAGAGAAAAATTTAAAGGTAAAAGGAGAATGTTTAAAAATACTTGTATTCTGCTTATGTTAACTAGTTTGATGAAAATATTTCAAACTGTATATAAAATAGGGTGACCAGATTTTAACATTTGTAAAGCAGGACAACATGGCCAGGGGGTGGGGTGGGGGCAGGGCAGGGCCTGACAACAATGCAAACTTTGATAAGCAGTTCTCCATAATCACTTCTCAATAATTATTTGTAATTATTACCGTTTAACATTATAAAATTAACAAAAATAATATAAAACTCATATTCTGGCGAAATAGCCACATGGCAGCTGAAAACGATATATTCCCTTCCTGTTCTTCTGGCCATTTGTGCATTCTTTTTTTTTTTTTTTTTTTTTTGAGACAGAGCCTCAAGCTGTCCCCCTGGGCAGAGTGCCGTGGCATTACAGCTCACAGCAACCTCCAACTCTTGGGCTCAAGCGAGTCTCCTGCCTCCGCCTCCCAAGTAGCTGGGACCACAGGCGCCCGCCACAACGCCCGGCTATTTTTTGGTTGCAGCCGTCATTGTTGTTTGGCGGGTCCAGGCTGGGGATTCGAACCCGCCACCCTAGGTGTACGTGGCTGGCACCTTAGCCGGTTGAGCTATAGGCGCGGAGCCCATTTGTGCATTCTTTCCAAAAATCAGGACTTTTTTAAAACACCGCGGGACGCGGAACAAATCATTGAAAATCGAGGCTGTCCCCCCAAAAGTGGGACGTCAGGTCACCCTAATATAAAACCAACACATTGTACCCCATGATTGCATTGATGTACACAGCTATGATTTAATAATAAAAAAAGTACTTGTATTCCATGTTCAAGGACACATTTGCTGTTTAAAAGAGCAATCTCATTGGTCTTTAACTCTGCCACATCATATCTGCTGCTCTGTCAAAGTCATCCATCAATTAGACATTGTAGCGGGATGCCAGAATTGAAAGCCACATAGCCCATTATTACCAACAGAACGCCGAAACTCGTCAGGTGGCTGCAGGCACAGATGGTTTCATTCAGCCTCCTATCTTTGACAGAGCACCCTTCAGATGACCAGCCTCCTCTGCCACCTGTCGGCATCAGGAAGAGTATCTGTCAGCAAGTGACCGCACCCAGCAATCCTCCCCCTTCTCCCACTCAGCCACTCAAGACTTTGAAAAGGTTGTGACTGGAACCTACTGTTTCTGTCCAAGTCCCAAAATACACATTTCACTGTTAAATCATCATCCTGTAGGAGAAAGAAAAAAAAAATCACAAATAATTTACTGAACTGAGAAAAGTGAAAAGAGATCAAAACAAAACCATGGTATTTTAAATTTCAGAATCTTGAGTTTTGGGAAGTTCTCATTTTACATGATCCCTACAAGCAAGTGAGCCGAATACAGGCCAGCACTCCTTAAACTTATCAATTGTGCACAGGAATCCCTTTGGGACCTGGTTAAAATGCACATTCGGACTCAGCAGGTTTGGAGGGGGCGTTGAGAGTTCAACATTTTTGGCAAACTCCTAGGTGATGCCTATGCTGCAGGTCTGCAGACCACATGCTGAGCAGTGAGGTCACAGGGTACATTCAATGTGAGCTGAGCTGAGAGATGTTATCTCTTTGGAGGTGAGAGTCAGGCCAGCAGCCACAGATCTACACGCACTGAAATCCCACAGTTAATACCTATACGAGCTATTTTGCACCAATTCTTCTTGCTAATTAGGTGGTCAATTATTAAGCACGTTAAAACTCGGTGCAGTGACCGCCTGATTCTAGTCTTACACAAGCCCACTGAGTTGAAGGTTCTTGCTGACGGCTCTGCCTTTTCCAAGCCATGTCTCGTAGGCCTACTTTGCACAGGTGTTCCTGGTCAGTGACTGTTCTCTCCCCACCTGGCTCGTGTTGATGTGCTTTAATGTGACTGTCACATTTCTTGTCAAGTTCTTGATGGTCAAGTTCCCAACACTTGATGATATGACGTAGCTGATCAGAGAGAGGTTCTCCAGGGAAGGGTCCTAGGACACCAAAGAATCAGCAACAAGGGAAGATAAGACATCATCATTGAGTTTAGAGCTAGCAGAGACACTAAGGACTGTTTAGTCCACATTGTCTATTGTACAATGCAGGTCAGAAATTGAGGGTCAGATGCAAACATTGTAATCTTGTTGTCTGTACCCTCACTTTAACCAAAACAAACAAACAAACAAATAAAGAAGAATAAGAAGAAACTGAGGGTCAGAGAGGAAGGTGACTTTCACAAGGGACCACAGTGAGAAGTAGGGCCTGTTCCACTATGCAATGCCCTAAATATTGAGTTAAATCGCAGACAGACACAACAGGATCTCATGAATCTTTAAAGGGAACATAATGTTAAGACATTTAAGCTGTGTGCCCCCAAGCAAATCAGTTAACCTCTCTGTGCCTCCACTGCCTCATCTGTAAAATGGGGCAATAACAGTTCTTCCTTCACAATGTTATTGACAGGATTAGAGTAAACATTTGTAAGTGCTTAGGATAGTGCTTAGCAATTAGTAAATGCTATGTAAAAGTATCAGTTATTTATTATTGCCAATATCGTTAGGCCGTGTTTAAAAATGGGACTGCAGTGTTTCAGCAATTCATTTCACTTATAGCTTAAGAATATTTGAAAATTAAAAGAAATAAAATTCCTCCGACTCCAAACAGAATGGAAATCAAAAGCATGGAGTGACAACTTTACCTGAAACAGGGCAGGTGTTTCAAAAAAGTTGAACTGAACCCTGGAAGCTAACTCCACATCATTAGCTGGTAAATTACTCATCAGTGAGGAAGGAAGAGTAATAACACCAATGCTATTCTCAGGAGCTTGAGTTTCCAGAGAAACCTGAAAAGCAAGTGAAAAGATAATAAAAATGTCTGGAGCTAGTATCATGAGGAAGTGGAAAACGCAACCAATGAAGATGGAAGGTCATGTAAGGGCTGGATCCGTGGTATCTCAATGTAAAGGGGTTTCTACTTTTGTTTCTCTGGTTGCTACTAAATTAAAAAGAGAAAGTGTAATGAGGAGAGGAGGCCCCCAAGCACAACAGGGAAGATGTGAAGGATACACAGAAATAGGTAAAAAGTGAGAGATGACTCTAGACCCCAGGGAGACCCCAGCAGCTAACACACCAGGTTAGTGACCGGTTACAGTCAAGTCTTCATGTAACTATATGCTCATAAAGCAAAAGACTTTACAAAAAGTAAAACAAAAGTTGGTTTTCCTTGGTGTTGCCAGCCCTCAGTCCCCCTAACAGGTGGACAGAAAACATCAGAAACAGAATGATATTCAGCGTCACCGTATACAACAGTGTAGTTATAACAGCTATCACAGTATTGAAATGGATTGGTAAGTAGCTGATGCCCAGGCCAGAAGCGGTGGCTCATGCCTGTTAATCTCAGCACTCTGGGAGGCCGAGGAGGGTGGATCACTTGAGCTCAGGAGTTCAAGACCAGTCTGAGCAAGAAAGAGTGAGACCCCATCTCTACTAAAAATGAAAAACTAAGGTAAGAGGATCACTTGAGCCCAAGAGTTAGAGGTTGCTGTGAGCTATGATGCCATAGCACTCTACCCAGGGGAACAAAGTGACTCAAAAAAACCACCACCAACAACAAAACAAAAAAACAGTAGTTGATACCCTTTCCTATTCTCCCAATTGCCAAAGACCCTCCTACCGGACACGTCTCACCCCAAACTTCTGTAATCCAGTTGCTAAAGGGTTTGACACAAGGCACAACAGTGACCTGTGACATCCTGCTCCAGCCAAGACCAATGTCTTTTTTGATTCTGTAATGCCTTACTGTTCTAGATGGTAAATATTTTGAATATCACCCCTGACTATACATAGTAATTACTTGAATCATGAAGTACAACAGAGACTACACAATCAATCAATCTGTACCTGAAGATTTTCAGCATCTTGAGCCGCAAAGGTAGTTGTGTCAAAATTACTGGCATTCACTTTGATCACGGCCAGAGCCAAAGAAGGGGAGGTTAGACTTATGGTCTGGTTTGAAAAATTCAGCTGTAAGCCAATGTCATCCACTACTTTTAGCAATCTGTAAAGACAGGTGGCAGTTTAAATTGAGCGGTCCTACTTTGTCTCCCCATTCTGGGCAGAACACAGAGTACCAAGTAGAGAAATCATGATGAACCTAGTACTTGGGAGAAAAATATTTGGTGATAATGAATCACGTAAGCAGCATCATCTTCATTTGAGGGCCCCCTCTCACCACTACTTTAGTTTGCCAGGTTGTACCTTTGAGCCACAGGAGCGAGCACAGCAGGTGGGGAACGAAGGAGTTTGCTGACTTGGTTTATCATTTCTCCAGCAAGGTGAGGCTCCAAGCTCCCTAAGGCCAAAGACTTCTCCATCTGAGACACTTGGTTCTCAAGATCGGAAAAACTGCCGGTGTTGACAATTTCTATATCAAAGAGCCAAATCATTTGAGGAACACACAATGGAAACGCCATTAATAATGAAAAACACACAGACCCCGTGAACTAACAAAATCATTCCTAGGCATTTGTCCCAGAGAAGAAAAAAATATGCCTTAAGAAGACTTGTTCATGACTGTTTGTTGTGGCCTTGTTCCTAACAATCCTAAACCCGAGATAGTTCAAATGTATATCAATTGGAGAATGTGTAAGCAAACTGTGGTATATCCACACTGTGAAATAGTATTCAGTATAAAAGGAATTAAGGGCCCAAACATAGGTTCATACTGTAATCCTATCACTCTGGGAGGCTGAGGCAGGTGATCCCTTGAGCTCAGAAGTTCAAGACCAGCCTGAGTAAAAGCAAGACTCTATCTCTCTTAAAAATAGGGGAAAAAACAAAATAAAACAAAAATTGTGTTGGGCACCTGTTGTCCTGGCTACTTGGGAGGTTGAGACAAGAGGATCGCTTGAGCTGAAGAGTTTGAACTTGCTGTGAGCTACGATGACACCACACCTCTACCCAAGGTAACACAGTGAGACTGTCTCAAAAAAAAAGGGGGGGGGCCCAAACACAACAACAACATGAATGGATCTCCAGTTTTCCAATACATTATGCTAAGTGAAAGAAGGCAAACTCAAAAGCCTACATATTGTGTGATTCTCTTCACTTGACATTCTAGAAAAGTCAAAACAGTAGGGAAACAAAACAGATCCATGGTGGCCAGGGACTGTGGGTCAGGGGTAGGTGTTGACTTCAAAGGGGCATGTGGGAACTTTGGGGGTGGTAGAGAAGTTATATATCCTGATTATGATGGTAGACACATGACTGTGGGTGTTTATTCAGCTGCATAGAACAGTAAACATTTCATTTATCCATAAAACTGGATACACTTTACTGTATATAAATTATACTTTGATAAATCTAACTAAAAATGTAAAGGCACATGAGTGGATTTAGTAAATGTTCACATAGGCACAAGGATACTTGCATGTAATTTATATCAGGTATAGGATTTTACGCGGATCACTAGATGCTCTTTTGTGATAAAGTTGATACTGTGAAATCAGCAGCGGGACCATCACCTGAAAGCCTGACTCTCAGTGGTGTTTCTAATTGAGAAACACTGCCCCAAACCCGTCTTTAACAACAAATGACTCTGCTTTTGACCACCTAACATCCTATTCCTTGTTTTGCATAGTCTCTTCTAAGCCTCAGCCTACTTTGGGCCTGGGAACCCTTTGTGGTTTTCACAGCACTGTCTGGCGCACCTTTGTTCTCGAGCCAATGAATGCAGTTAGTGACTTGACTTTGATCTCTACTAGAACAGGCTGAATCAGGAGAGTCAAGTCGTTTGTCCCCAGATCACACTGTCTGTGACAGCCTATGAAGACCCAAGCATCAGTCTTCGGAATGTGTGTCTCCCCTCGCCCCGCAGCTACCCTGGCTCAGCCGCAGCTCTGCTACTCTGGAACTGACTGCTTTTTAAGAACATTTGATTTTTTTCTTTTGCTTTCTAAATGGAGCTACTGTGTTTAATAGATCAAAAGTTTCCTCTTCAGGATGTTGAATACAGTAGCCTGACAACCTTTTGTAGAAGAAAGCGGCCTATGAAATAACCGTCTCCATAAAACAAGATCTGTGCTTGCTGCTCAGAGTGATTTATCTGCCGCTACATTGGCCAAAACACTCAAACTCAGACACAGCTATGTCGTATGAATGCCTAAAGGAAAGCTCTAGAAATCAAGCAAACATTTTTTTTAAGAAAACAAAAAAAGAGCAATGTGGCTTTATTAGAGATATCTTGATCTGCAGGCTGGCAGCTGCAGTTCAAGCAGCCAAAATCCCAGTCACCTGAGAGCAGCTCAGCTCCTCATATTTACCTTTCGTGCCAGGAGGTGTGCTGGTGGTGACACTGACATTCACGGAGGCCTTCATGGTGAGAGGGGAAAGTGAGGCTTTCGCAGGCGGTGGAATGCTCGAAGGATGGGTTTGGAACGTGGTGGAAGAGATAGTTCCAAACTGAGGGGGCACATCAATGGCAGGGCTGGAAGCTATGGGAGGTAAAGGCTGGGGAGAAGGGGGGTGACTCTCCTTTGTTGGAGAAGGAGCCTTGTGGGTCACAGGTGGGTGATCTAGGGGCTCAGCCAAAGAGACGGCACTAGAAACCTGGGGAGGAACAGTGGCTGGAGGCACAACTGGGATGGAGCCTCTGGAAGGAGAAAATGGCAGGCCATGTTGATGATCAGCAAGACAGACAACGGGATCCTGCAGATCGCTGAAGGAATGAACCAGAGAGACACGTGTCAGACGCCACCCAGTCGATGTGGTTACTGACGAGTCAGGGTCTTGTGCCTCCAGCTGCTAACATTTCAGACCCCCTGTGCATCTGCCACTGGCCCCTGCCCCTGTCCACTCCCACAATCTACTTCCTGGGAGAGGAATTAGCAAGGAGGGATGCTCACCTATGAATCCCTGCTTCTGGTTCACTAGTTCACTGATGCTCTGGGCTCAATGCATGCATTATTATTTATCAATCAATTGATGAAATGTTTCTCTGTGTTCCTGGGTGAGGGAAGCTGTTAAATGCTCTGTGATCCAACTGGATTCTGTATACTAAGAATCTGTCTTAATTAACTTTCTTATTGCTACAGTCTGGCATAGTGGTAACTGGTACATGGTAAGTGGCCAAGGAATGTTCGTTGAATGAAAAAGTAAATCAATCACTGGGGCCAAAGTGATGGTTCCCACCTTGTACCTCAACTATGTCCTCAAGGTTGCTTTCACTCAGTGGTTCTCAACCTTGGCTGTGCATGAGAACTACCCAGAGAACTTGTTAAAAATATATACTGCATGGAGATTTCAGGAGCCTGTTCCTCAGTGTGTCATTCTGCTGGTCTTGGGACAGGGCGTGGGGGTCCCAGGCACAGTTATTTTCTAAACTCCCTAATGATTTTCATGGGCATCAAAGGTTAAGAAGAACTCACCTACTACCTGCCAAAGATCCATCAGTGTTGGGGGATCTTGGGAGAAAAGTAACTAGACGGGACAATAAATTATTATTCACAGAAGCCACTGCAGGCGTCCTCAAACTACGGCCCACGGGCCATATACAGCCTGCCTAGGACATTTATCCCACCCGCCGGATGTTTTTGCTGCCACTGCCTGTCCTGCTTAGCAGCTGACTCATCCCAGGGCCCGCAGTCCAGCCCTCCAACAGTCTGAGGGAGAGTGAACTGGCCCACTGTTTAAAAAGTTTGAGGACCCCTGAGTGGGTCTAGTTATAGACAGAAACTCAGAGCACCCATGAGAATGGGTTTTGGAGCTTCTCTTGAGCGAGAGGAGGGAGAAATATTAGGTCAAGGAGTCTAAGGCAAGTCACATCCCTACAAAGAAAAGCCATCTTGGACCAGTCTGGCTGGGTCCTTGGCCATATGCCTCCCTGTACCCACTGAGGTTCAGGGCAGCGGTGAGGACACAGGGTGTCAGACTGTCAGGAAGGTGATGAATCGGAATTGGCTTGGGCTTCTGCTCTTGCTACTCCTGTGGACAATTCACTCGGTTCCCTAAACCACATACTGCAGCAACCGATCTGGCCAAGTTGTGGTCAAGATGCTTTAACAA
The DNA here is from genome assembly GCF_000181295.1 of Otolemur garnettii. Taxonomy (NCBI): domain Eukaryota; kingdom Metazoa; phylum Chordata; class Mammalia; order Primates; family Galagidae; genus Otolemur; species Otolemur garnettii. Next base: position 4,445,371 of record NW_003852446.1, read on the forward strand.
AATGTAAATTAAACTTTCATCTGATTATCTGGGAGTGTGCAGAAGCCAAACCCCAACATGGGCTCCCATTTACTGGGCTCAGCTGTAAAGAGGTTACCTTATATTCTTCCTGTCACTTATACTAGTCACAGCCCCCCATCTACCCTGGGGGACACAGGGAGCAGCAAAGCAATGCCCATTAAATGCATATTAGAGAGAGCAGATGCACATTAGAACCCCCAGAGCATTTTAGTGCCAGTGCCTGGACTCCCACTCCAAACCAGCTGACCTGGAATCTCTGGCAGAGGTTACAAGCAGCAGTATTTCTTTTTTCTTGTTGGACAGGGTCTAACTCTGTCACCCAGGCTGGAATGTAATGGTACAATCATAGCTCATTGTAACCTCAAACACCTGGGCTCAAGCAATTCTCCCACCTCAGCCTCCCAAGTAGCCGGAACTACCATGGTTGGCTAATTTTTTAATCTTTTCTAGGGATGGGGTCTTGCTATGTTGTCCAGGCTGGTGTTAAACTCCTGGCCTCAAGCAATCCTCCTCCTGCTTCAGCCTCCCACTTTGCTGGGATTATAGGCCACCACACCCGGCACATATTCATTTCAATGTGCTTCTTTACTGAGGGGCATCTTACATATAATAAAGTCTACTAATCTCTATCTTACATTTAGATCTTGATGAATTTTTATATACGTATAGACCTGTATAATTGGCACCCAGATGAAAACAGAGCTTTTCCAATAGCCCAGAAGGTCACTTTGACACATTAGCATATTTTAAAAGTGCCCCAGGTTTTCTAATGGACAATCTTAAGAACAAATATATTAGAAAGACCTCTAGTGATCATTTAATTCTAGCCCAGTGGTTCTCAAACTTGATTGCACAGTAGAATCACCTCACCTGGGAGTTTATATAAACCTAGAAGTCCATGCTATATCCCAGACCAATCTCTGAGGGTGAGAGGCAGGCATCTGTGTTTTAAAAACACCCAAGATGATTCCAAAATGTGGACAGACTGTGAACCACAGCACTGCTCTACCGTTTAGACCCTCAACCCTCCAAGTGGGCTCCATGAACCAGTAGCACTGGCTTTACTGGGGGAGCTGGTTAGAAATGCAGAATCTCAGGCCCCATTCCAGGCCAACTGGATCTGCATCTGCATTTGAACAAGATCTTCAGTGATTACTATGCACGGTAATGCTTGAGAAGTGAGGCCTCACTCTGCTGCACTGTACCTGAGAGTTTGAAGGTAAAAGAGCACCTGCTCTTGAATGTGCTTCCACAGCTAGTTAAAGGCTGGGGCCCTGGCCACACACCAGCTTCACAGTCTGCTCTCTTTTCTGGGTCCTGCTTCTTCCAAACAGCTTTCTGAATTTACATCTATCAGGGCAGGGGTCAGTGGGGCTGCCTGAAAAGGGCGATGGTCTTTTGAATCAATCCCAGTGCTTCCAGAAATTCTATCCTCCAATGGGGCTCAACTTTCCAGCTTAAAAGGGCATATTAAGTTGAATGGGGCATGTTACTCCTTACTTCTTATTGCAGAAAATGCTACAAATCCTTACCTAAAGACCTAATGTTTTACTATAGCCCAGAAATTTGACCCACACAGGGCAGACAGGCTACACCTAGCCTTCTGTTCCCATGTGAGAAGCTTCACAATTAAACAAAAAAAGCATGTCTTCTTTTTTTTTTCCCAATACAATTTTTATCTGAGCATAGAAAAATATAGAGACTGTTGGAAAGTAAAAAAAAGAAAAAGTAAAAAATAAAATACTCATCATGCCAACAAGCAGGTCGATCATTGGGAAGCACTGTGGATATTTTCATTCATTTCCTCCCTGTTTTTTTTTGTTCTTTGAGACGGAGCCTCAAGCTATCTCCCTGGGTAGAGTGCCATGGCATCATGCTCACAGCAACCTCCAACTCCTGGGCTCAAGCGAGTCTCCTGCCTCAGCCTCCCAAGTAGCTGGGACTACAGGCGCCCGCCACAACGCCTGGCCATTTTTTGGTTGCAGCCATCATTGTTGTTTGGCGGGCCCGGGCTGGGGATTCGAACCCGCCACCTTAGGTGTATGTGGCTGGCGCCTTAGCCGCTTGAGCCACAGGTGCCGAGCCTCCTCCCTGTTTTTTCTGTGAATATTGTATACACCTGTGATCACAGCGCACATGACTTTCAGAGTCGTCTTCTGTTTTGTAGTATCCAGCTCTGTTTCCCTCCATTGAGGCAATCATTTCAAGGCAGTAATTCTCACCTTTGGTTGCCCATTATATTCATGAGAAGGGTTTTTAAAGCCCTTCATGTGGCTCGGTGCCTACAGCTCAGTGGCTAGGGTGCCGGCCTAGCCGGTGGGTTCGAACCCCGTCTGGGCCTGCCGAAACAACAATGACAACTGCAAGAAAAAAATAACCAGGCGTTGTGGTGGGTGCCTGTAGTCCCAGCTACTTGGGAGGCTGAGGCAAGAGAATCACTAGAGCCCAAGAGTTAGAGGTTGCTGTGAGCTGATGCCATGGCACTCTACCCAGGGTGACATTGTGAGACTGTCTCAAAGGAAAACAAACAAAAAAAATCCTTCATGCCTAGGCTATGTCCCAGACCAATGAAATCAGAATCTCTAAGGGTGGTGACCAGGAGTCAGTATTTTCTTTAACATTTCAATTTGAACTAATTTTAGGCTTACAGAAATACTGCAAAAACAATACAAAGAGTTCAGTCTACCCCTCATAGAGCTTCCCCAAATGCTAACATCTAACATCTCAAAAAACTAGCAAAGAGAATTAGATCCAAACAACTACTGAAATTTGTATCTGACAAAGGTGGCATCTCAAATCACTGTGGAAAAGAGAGATTTTTTGAGAAATGGTGCTGAGACTCCTGGTAAACATTTGGAAGAAGCTAAAATTAGACACAAACCTTGCCCCATACACAAGAAGAAACCCCAAGTGGATCTAAATGCGAAAAATGAAACTACACAACTACTAGAAAAACATAAAACTGAATTTCTCTATATCCTGGGCGTAGGGAAAGGGTTTTTAACTATCAATCCAAATTCACAGGCAATATAAGACAAGACTGGTCTGGCTTGGGCACAATGGCTCATACCTGTAATCCTAGCACTTTGGGAGGCTGAGGCAGAAGGATCACTTGAGGCCAAAAGTTTTGAGACCAGCCTGGGCAAGATAATGAGACCTCTATCTCCAAAAAACTTTTTAAAACTTAGCTGGGTATGGTGGCATATGCTTATAGTCTGAGCTACTTGGGGGAGGCTGAGGTGGAAGGATCTTTTGACCCTGGAAGTTCAAGACTACAGTGCGCTATGATTGTGCCACTGCACTCCAGCCTGGGTGACAGAGTGAGACCCTGTCTCCAAAAATAAGGAAGTAAATAATTTGCATGACAAAGACATGATAAACAACATCCAAAGACAACTGACAAACTGGGAGAACACAACATACACCACAGCTAAAGAGATGATATCCACGATATATAAAGTCCTCTTGAAGATTGATAATATCCATTGGGAACAAATGAGGAAAAGATGCGAACATGCAATTCACATAAAGCCACAAAAACAGCCCCCAAGCATATGATCAAATGTTCAGATGCAGTCTTGTATGCATGTGCCCCAATAAAACAGACTCAGCTGGTGGCGGCGCCCATAGCTCAGTGGGTTGGGCGCTGGCCACATACGCCAAGGCTGGTGGGTTCGAACCCAGCTGGGGCCAGCTAAAACAACAATGACAACTGCAACAAAAAAAAAAGCCACGCATTGTAGCGGGTGCATGTAGTCCCAGCTACTTGGGAGGCTGAGGCAAGAGAATCACTTAAGTCCAAGAGTTTGAGGTGGCTGTGAGCTGTGACGCCATAGCACTCTACCCAGGGCAACAGTTTGAGACTCTGTCTCAGAAAAAAAAAAAAAAAAAAGACAGACTCAGCCATAATAAGAGAAATGCTAATAAAAGTAATACTGAGATTCCATTTTTTATCCATCATATTGGCAAAATTATTTTAAATGACAAAGCATTTAGTTGGTAAGTCTGTGGGCCTTCAGGATACTTTTAATGCTTCCTAGGCTATTCCAATGTGCAGCTAAGGTTGCGAACCATTGATTTAAGGCAATGGCCCAAGTGGAAACATCATAGTATAGCAGAAAACTGTGTGTAAAAGCCTTTTTTCACTACTGAAATCCCCAAACTCTTTAGCCAGCATGGTGACTAAACATTATTATTTTTTTTCCTTTTTGGAAAAGGGTCAGCATGTTTGCTACGTACCATTGCAGTTTTGCCAAGTCCTCTGGGGAGGAAGGGCAGGGTGTCCTGACAGAACAGCAGCAGTGTTCTGGAGGAGACAAAAGAACAAGGAAGAAGAAAATTCATGGTCAAGAATAAAGCAAGATGGAAGCCAGGAGCCTTACAGTTCTTACACAGCTGTGTTCTAAAGAGTGATTGTCTCAAATAGGCAATAAAATTAATTAGAAGCCATTATGTTGACAATTACATACTGAATACAAAGTGGATAATACTCAAAAACATTTATTGAGGGAATATTTTTGTGGTTATATGCATGCAGTATCAATCACTCTTCAGCACTTGCTAAGAGGAATTCTGAAGTAGCATCCTGGAGAGCATGATGCGGAGGGAAATCGGCCAGACCCAGCATGGCCAATACGTGGAATCTAAAATAATTGAACTCGGTTCAGTGTGAGTTCATTTCGATAGTATTTTGTACTAAAATAAAAGCTTAAGGGGCGGCGCCTGTGGCTCAAGGAGTAGGGTGCCAGCCCCATATACCGGAGGTGGTGGGTTCAAACCCAGCCCCGGCCAAAAGCTGAAAAAAAAAAAAAAAAGCTTAAGGACCTAAAAAAAATAAATGAATAAAATAATCAAATTCACAGAGATGGAAATGGTACTCACTAGTGGGTGATGGGGTTGGGAGATTGGTGAGATGTGGGTCACAGGACACAAAATTTCATTCAGATAAGAGGAGTAAGTTAAAAAGATCTATTGTACACGTACAACGTGGTGACAACGGTTAATAATAATGTACTATACACACATGAAAGTTTGGAGACCGACTGTGTTATGGTCCATTACTTCACTTCCAAGAAACACAGTTGGTGTGATTCAGTTTTCTGATTCATATGTGCAAGTTTCAACTTGCTGGCTTGCTGGTGTTGCTAGGAGGGCTCACTTACTTCCTTCCACGTGGACTTTACATGTTTTGATTTTTGTATATCTCAAAACTTTTGTAATGACCCACATGGATTTGAAGATTGCTAGGAGAGTAGACTTTAACTGTCCGTACCACAACAAAATGGTAAGTATGTGAGGTAATGCAGATGTAAATAGCTTCATTTAGCCATTCCACAATGCAAATCAAAATACCATGTGGCACGCTGTAAATATATACAGTAGCAATCCATCAAACACTCCAAACAGAATTTGTTCCTCAATAGGGTTTGTTTTGTCATGTTTTCAAATATGATATAGTGAAGTTTTATTAGAAAGCAGGAAAAATTACTGTCTGGGGCTCTCGGAAAATTGCCCCAGGACCAAGGAGTCAAAACAGAAAGCTGTAATATATGCAGATGTATTAATTATATTTTCAATTGAAAAAATAACACATCAAAATCACACAAAGATGAACACAGTAATAAGGATAGAGATGACTTACCCAGGGGTCGAATCTTTACACTTTTCAAAGCAAATATGACAGCACATACATTTGTTGTCTTATTCAGTTTTATTGTGAAAGTACAATTTAATGTGCTGTAAAGAGAAATATACACAACCAGAATGTTACAAAACCAGAAACCTACCTATCTCTTTGGAATTGCTTTTGCAGCCTTAGAGTGAGGAATGGGCACAATGACACTGTGAACTTGAAAAGCCACCCCAATAATTGGCAATGGATATTTTGCAAATACCCATTTCTAGTGGTCTGAACTTTATCCAAAAGGCTTTATACTAAGAGACTTTTATAGAGGTTCACATTCACAGGGGTTACCAACCAGAGACTGTCTCACCACATACTGGTTCTTTTTGTCTCCCCAACGAACAGGCAGGGGTAGAACAACTCAATTGACATGTGTGGTCTTATCCCCACCCCCTCCCCCACTCCAGCTGGCCACTTGGTTGGTGTCTACAGGCAACTGAGTTTCCATCATGGGAGCCCTTTCACATACCCGCCTAGATGAACCTCAGAGTCTCTTAAACCCAAAATTTCTCTGGCAATTCAATCTAGACCAGCTATTCTCTTTTTTTTTTTTTTTTTTGAGACAGAGCCTCAAGCTGTCCCCCTGGGTAGAGTGCTGTGGCATCACAGCTCACAGCAACCTCCAACTCCTGGGCTCAAGCGAGTCTCCTGCCTCAGCCTCCCAAGTAGCTGGGACCACAAGTGCCCGCCACAACACCTGGCTATTTTTTGGTTGCAGCTGTCATTGTTGTTTGGTGGGCCCGGGCTGGATTCGAACTCGCCACCTTGGGTGTATATGGCTGGCGTCTTAGCCACTTGAGCCACAGGCGCCGAGCCAGACCAGCCAACCTAGGCCTGTGGGTTGAGACCCCTTTGTGATAATGAAAATACATCCTGCATATCAGATATTTACATTACGATTCATTACAGTAGCAAAATTACAGTTATGAAGTAGCAACGAAAATAATGTTATGGTTGGGGGGGGTCACCACAACACAAGGAATTGGATTAAAGAGTCGTGGTATTAAGAAAGTTGAGAACCACTGATCTAGACCATCAGACAACTTTGATTTTAAGATATTCTCTTTGTTTTTACTTTAGCTTTGATTTAAGTGGAAAAAAATTTAATGTTGCAAATAACAAAAAGAGGTTAAGTTAAATGAACTAAATGCATCCACTGGATAGGGATTCAACCTGCAATTTTATGGAAGACTTGCCCTTATTTGTACCAGTGAATAGTCTGATAAATGAAAATTGTCATTTTCTAGGACTTTGACTCCCATGGAATGCTCAGGATTCCAATAGTGAGATTACTGTTCAATAAACCACTGGGTTTGTGCAGCAAGGATAGCCAATGGATACAATTTTTTCTTTTTTTTTTTTTTTTTGAAACAAAAATTTCATTCTGTTGACCTGGGTAGAGTGCCATGACATCATAGCTCACACAACCTCAGTCTCTTGGGCTCAAATGATCCTCTTGCCTCACCCTCCCACGTAGCTGGGACTACAGGTGGCTGTCACCACATCTGGCTAGTTTTTCTATTTTCAGTAAAGACAGGGTTTCACTCTTGCTCAGGCTGGTCTCCAACTCCTGAGCTCAGACGATCCACCCATTTCAGCCTCCCAGAGCTCGGTGCCAGTAGACACAATTTAAAATGATAATCTGTGTAACCCCAGATGATTGTTGGACAATCTCTGATTCACCACTGTATGCACTTCTTAATTTTTCCTTTTCTCTTTCTTTCCAATCTTTTTATTCCACTCTCTCCTTCTCCCAAGCTCAATATTATGTTCCTTCTTTTCTGTCTGGTCTTTGCCCTGCCTGGACCACTGGGAGCCATTTCTCGGTTATACGCGCGGCACTTCAGGCTACAGTAAAGGGCCTGATAGCGATCACTCCTCTGAGCTTCATAAAGAAACCAGAAGACGGATGTGACATATCATTGTTTGGAAAGGTAAAAGTACATAAATCTAAAGTTTCACTAAGATGTATTTATTTCAGAGGAACTCACTGAATTTGCAATTTAATTAAATTTCCCCTAATACATTTATTTCTCATAAACGGAGAAATAATGATATTTGCAAAAGCATTAAAAATGACTGACCTTTGAGTCTCTGCTATAGCACACACTATAAAATAAGTCTGAAACAAACAAAGGAAATATACATGTTAATTTGACAGTTGGAAATGCCAGCAAAGACAACCCAGGGCTAATCACAGAATTTTAGAACCACAAGAACCCCCTAGGGATCATCCAATTCACAGTCAGATTCCCGGCCTATCATCAAAACTATTCAAGCCATAAAAGCTGGGGTTGGATACCTCTGGTGTTGGAGAGGTCACCACTACACAAGAGAGCTCATTTTCCTGAAATTTTTATCGTAAGAGACTTTTGGTTTTACAGGAGGTAAAATCTACTTCCTTGTAATGTCTACTCATTGCTCCTACTTGTGATTTCTGTAATAACAGAGCTAGTCCATTCAGTCTTTTACACAACAAACGTGGGGGAATTTGCATTCATAGCTCCCCAGCAAGGCAGAACTTCATGCTTTCCCCCCAAATAACAATAATTATAAACAAGGTACAGGGTGTACTATGATTACCTCACTTAGAGTCTGCAGAGTTTTGTTGAGCTCTGATCGTCTGTTAATAAAATGAATGAGAGAAATTGACATGAAGGAGACCATTAGCATACGACATTCAAAACAAGTTACATTTTTAGTAATTAAAACAAGCACATGGTATTCATTACGGTGTTCACTTTGAAGAAAGACAGGGTATAATAAGAGATTCCTATGTGGCAAAAATAAATTATTTATACGACAAGGGAAACTATCCAGACAGGGGCTGTACCGGTTCTAGCCAAGAGCAAGATATAAATTATGGCTGAACAATCTCGTTATTCATTAGGCTGCTACGAACTCCAGCCAGCTTCCTCTGGTGGAAGGCCAGAAAAGAGCTGGCCTGCGGTGAATATTTCTGAGAGGGGCAAGCCACTCACCCAGGGGACCCTGTACCTCTGATTTCTTCCTCATCCCCCTCTTCAACTGACCTAACCTGCCCTCTCTTGCCCTGCCTTCCCCTCACAACTCCCCTCTAGAAATTTCTTATTCCTTTCCCCCAATCTTACTCCAACAACACCTCAATTTCTTTTTTTTTTTTTTTGAGACAGAGCCTCAAGCTGTCCCCTGGGTAGAGTGCCATGGCTTCATTGCTCACAGCAACCTCCAACTCCCAGGCTCAAGCAAGTCTCCTGCCTCAGCCTCCCAAGTAGCTGGGACCATAGGCACCTGCTACAACGCCCGGCTATTTTTTGGTTGCAGCCATTATTGTTGTTTGGTGGGCCGGGCTGGATTCGAACCCGCCACCTTAGGTGTATGTGGCTGGCGCCTTAGCCACTTGAGCCACAGGTGCAGAGTCAACACCTCAATTTCTCCAAAGAGGCAGGGCTTCTTAAAGCAAACATGAAGTTATGATGAAAGAAATGTAGCTAAAGAATTCATTCCAAGACCATGGCTCTCAGGGGCGACTCTGCCCCCCAGGGAATACGTGGCAATTGTGTAGGGACAGTTTTGGTTTTTATAGTGGGGAAGGTGCTAGAGGCATGCAGTGGGTAGAGGCCAGGGATGCCAACTAGCACCCCACCGTGGACAGGACAGCCCCCATCACAAAGAATTATCACACCTAAAATGTCAAAAAGTGCCAAAGCTGAAAATCCCTGCTCCAAGGAATGGTGGCACTAGGAAGGGTCTGGAGGAAGGGCAGGGTCATGGCAGTGGTCAGCTAATTTCTCAAGTCCTCAGAAGCCACTTGTCCTAACTTTACTAGCAGGCCACCTTCTTTCGGGCTTTCCCTATCCGCTCCAGTCAGGTCTAACTGCTTGACCTGCTCTATATTCAGATACACAGAACATCCCTTAGTACCCTAAACACGCCACCTTCAGAGCAGGGTTTGTACTGTATTGTTACCATTTGTTCGCACCCTGTGTCTCCATCAGCTGACTCAAGGGCAGGGATTTTTAAGCAGTGTGCCACGACACACTGGTATGTGATGAGAAGATCTTAGTTGTGCCTTGAAAACTTTTGAAGATCATTAATAAAACTATTTTTTTTTTGAGACAGAGTCACACTTTTTTGCCCTTGATAAGAGTACTGTGCTGTCATAGCTCACAGCAACCTCCAACTCTTGGGCTCAAGCTATCCTCTTGCCTCAGCCTCCTGAGTAGTTGGGACTACAGGCACCTGCCACAACACCCGGCTATTTTTTGGGGGGTGGGTTCCTTGCTCTGGCTCAGGCTGGTCTAGAACCTGTGAACTTAGGCAATCCACCTGCCTTGGCCTCCCAGAGTGCTAGGACTACAGGTGTGAGGCACTGTGCCCACCCCTGGATTAAATTATTTTCAAAAGAAGTTTGAAGGACAGTAAATATATTCTTTTTGTTACTCTTTTTCTTTTGATCAACATAATTTAAATGTGCTGTGGAGGTTGCAAAACAATGCCCTAGAGCCCTGGTTCTCCAAATTGGCCTCATCTGAGAAACACCTACGGAGTATTTGAAACCAAAGATGCCCAGGACTGAGCCACCAAATACTGATTTCATTGTTATGGAGTGCACCCAGGCACTGGGATTTTTGAAAGCTCCCCAGGTAATTTTAATATGCAGGTAGCAATGAGAACCACTGTTCTAGACTTGGTTTTCCATCTCAGAGAGTTGAGTTTATCCCCCTCTGTATCCCCAAGGCTGAGTACATAGTAGGTGCTCAATAAATGCTTGGTGACCTTAACTGAACTCAATGCCACTTCTAATGTAGTAATTAAGATTACTTTCTCACAAGTGTGCTAAGTTGTGTTCTAGTTGTAAATTGATGAATTTAAAAAAATATATCCTGTATTATCGTCCATCTAAAGTTTAAAATCCTTCTTGGGCATTGATACTTTCTGCTTTTCATCTCACATACATAACTTTGAATAGTTAGGAAAGCTGCATTTTCCTCAGGACGTCAAAGAATAGGCATAAAGGACGTGAAGTATACCTGCCCCAATCCCAGTTCTCACTAGGTTGAAATTTTAACCAGGCCCTAAGGATGTTTGGTATCTGCCAAGTGGAATCGTAGTGTTCCTCTCTGCTTAGGCAGTGGTGAATCGTCAGAAGCAGCCAGGTCAAAATGCTAACTTGAAAAGACCCATAAGAAGACCCTAGGAAAGGTTTTCTTTTCACTGTCATCACAGATACTAGAGTAAATTTACTTCAAAAGTGTACAACAATCTCATTTGTGAGGTAGTAGCGATGTTAAGAGTAGATGAATTTCATCTCTGATGCTCCTTCCCTGACATGAGGGAAGATATGAAGTTGGCCCTTTCAGTGATAGTCAGAGACAGCCATAGGGCTGTCATGTTGACCAACATGTTGACCATGCTGGCCAACATGTTGACCTACTGTTTAACTGAGGGTACCTATTGGTAACGCATTTCTTGTTGTCTGTGCTTGTCCTTGAAAGCCAAGGTCTACTTAACAAAGTCCTCTCTCTGACTTGGGAATTACAAGCATGAAAAAATCATATACCTTGAATTCTTCTTTCAATCATGGTGGACACCAAATCATATTAAAACTCAAATACCAATTTAAAGGAAGCCATTAGGTTAACTTCAGAGCATCAGAGAGAACAGCTTCATGGGGATATTAGTTGATGACATGTGACTGTGGTTAGTTTGCAAGGAAGTCAAGAATGAATTAGCTCTGTAACTTTGGGGTCTGTTTCTCAGTTTTCACAAGCAAAGATGGCTCAACAAGTATTTTTTCATAGTTGATGTCTGAAGTTTTAAATCAAACTACAGATTACTCACTTCAATTCACTCAGAGACAGGACTCCAGTTAAGGTGCCATTAGTTATCTCTTGATTCTGTTAGAAGCACAAAACCATTAAGAATACAACAAACGTTTTATTTCGTTTTTCTTCACTCTCTAACAAGAAGTTGTTCTTCAGCTTTGTTGCCTACCTAAAGAACTACACCCCAAAGATTGAGTCCTAATTACATGAAACCTTGTCCCTCAAATGATCAAGCTGCAATTATTTAAACAAGAGAGGGAAGGAGGGAACAAGTGGGTCTCAAAAGTTAATCCATATTGGCTGAGACAGCTTTTGTTTCATGTTTTCCTGAAAAAAAAAAGTCTGAGTCAGTAGTTCTCATATGCTAATTTCTGTCTTTCTTCATTTCAAGGAGTCCCCCCAAAGAACACTTTTAAAGCTCTCACTACGAAAGGTCCCAGATTTAAGTAATGGACCCCAATTTAAAAAGGGAAACTTGATAGCAGCTATCACTGCATTTCTGGCAATCAGCTCATTGCCTGGCACATGATAGGTGCTCAGAAATATTCACTGAATGAACAAACCACATTCAGCCAGAATCTTTGAAGCCAACTGAACGGGATCAGATTCAGAAGATTATTCTTAGATTCAATACATATATTTCTTCTTGCTGGAAATTGCTAATATAATTTTAAATTTTAATTGGTAATAGAATTGCATCATATTAAATTCTTACTCAGCAGCAATCCTAATGAAAACTAAAATATACCAACCATTAATAAAATAATCATGATTTCTATCAACTTAAGCCCTCAAGACAAAGCTAGGGATTCCATAACATCTATTTTATTTAAATTTGGTCACAAAAGTAAATATGCTAAAAATCATAAAATAATATGAATCTTAAACAAATCTTTCAGTATGCATGAATTCATCTTTTACGATTGTAATAAGAAAAATCTTTAAAACCTACCAGGGTAACGTTGCTTTCTTCATCATATCGAAACATTATCTCACCTCTAAAAAATACTAAAAATAAATTTTCAAAAATAAGTTTGAGACTTCTATCTTTCAAGCTTGAGGATTCATACAATATAAAAAGATTATCCAATGACTCTATAAAGTAGCATCAAATTCTTTGTTTTTATTCACATTTACTCTTTATGATTTAACAATATAATTTTCAGAAAGTAAGAACTATCAATTTTATATGGGAATTCAGAAAGAGAGAAAACTTAACAAAGTTTACCCTTCTATGCGGCTTCTTCTTTTTTTTTTTTTTTTTTTAATTAAGCAGGCCCAGGCTAGGTTCAAACCTGCCACCCCCACTGCACAGGGCTAGTGATCTAACCACTCACCTACAGGTGCCCAGCCTCTTTTCAGTAGTCTGTTTCCCTTAAAGATGCTAACTGGGGAAACTGTGGCTTTAATGTTAAGCCTTAAAAAAAATTTTTTTTAAGTTGCTATATGTGTATCTGTAGTTACATAGATAACAGAGTGAAGGAAAAAGTGATTCTCAGCAGTTAAGCTACTGTATGGAAGTCTATTTATCCTTAACAAACGCCTCCCTCTGACTTGTGAATTACTGATGCTTTGCCAGTTTTTTTGTTTTGTTTTGTTTTTAAAATCTAACTACCACTAAAAATAAATATAGCTACCAAATGCAACCTCTTTCCTAGGAACAAAGTTGAAACCTGGATAATATGGACGGCAAATCTTTTCCTTTGAACAACTCCTTGTGACTTTTACTCCAGAAATGCCAGAAAATGGTTCTTAAAATGCTCACATTGGGAAATAATGAACTCAATTTTAGTCAGTATGTTTCCTGCAGGGTATTCCCCCAGGGGCTTTGACTCCAGCTGGAAACAAATAAAATAGAGACTCCTAAACAGAAGTACATGGTGTAACTTCATAATCCACAGGGACCCAAAGCTGGCCTGAGCAACAGCGCAAGGATGGCATACAAACTAGAGCAGGGTTCAGCCAACATTTTTGGTGATAGATCAGATAGCAAATATTTGAGGCTTCATGGGCTGTAAGTCCTCTGTTGCAACTAGCCAGAAAGCAGCCATAGGCAATATGTAAATGGGTAGGCAAGGCTGCATGCCAATAAAACTTTATTTACAAAAACCAGACCACATTTGAATTATGGGTAGATATTTGCCAACCTCTGAGCTAGCAGGTTGAAGGCCTGTCTCCTCATCTTATCATCTTTAATTGTACCCCAAAATACAACTGATTCCCATAGCCATATACCTGATGGTCCACTTCTACTTAAAAATGGCCAACAAAACCCCTAGTGATTAACATGATCTATTTCAGCAACTTCTCTACTGAGAACCTCACCATATCAATGTTGAAATTTCAATTAATACAGTATCTAATTAAAAATGAAGATACTTAATATCTGCATAAGAATTACTTATATATTCTATAAATCTTAGCTTTTAAATGCTGAGATTGTGTTGTGGGCACATACAGGTGTGAGCCAACACCCACAATTTCTCTCCCTCTGTTCTTATTGAGTGCATGCTGAGTTTCAAGAAAAGACGACATGGTAATAGGGCAACCAGGAAGGCACCCCCCTTTTGATCCCCAGCCTAACTCTTCTTGGTCAACTCCCAGTTTCTTCACCAGCCTCCACTCCTTTAATAAGTCCAGATTGGAACCTGTAAGAAGTAAAGGTTTCCAATTTCTGGCAGGATATCACGGGATTTCTGATGCCAAAAGAGTTGGTTCCCTGATGAGGTTATTTTCACCAGACACTAAAACAAATGGTCAATTCAGTCACTTAATTGGGAAAAACATTACTCCAACCAGCTTTCTGGCATCTGTTATTTGAGATGACCAGTTTTTTTTTTTGGTTATGTCTTTTAGCTACACATTCAATTTTCAAAGTTATCAAACATTGCGTAGACACAACACTGAACTAGACATTAGTCACCAGCCCAAAACATAGATGAAGCATGAAAAATAATGACATTAGAAAAAAAAAAAATGAGTGAAGGAAGGGTCAAAGAACAGGGAGAGACGGAGGAGGAAAAGAGAAGTGAGAGTCATACGATATATGAAAATGAAATATACCCAAGACTTTTCTTTAACCCAAACCAGCCAATATTCCTTCCCATATTCTACCTGGAGCATAGTTATCAGCCAGAAGCTCAGATGACCAAATCTCACCATTTGCATGACAGAAAGTGTCTGTGAAACGTTCTTTTAATAGGATGCTTTCTTGTTTTCTAATCTATCCGACCCTAATTTGTTTTACTTAAAATGGGCACCTATGTTTTTTAAACAAATCATTGAACTCTTAAAAGGGACAGAAGAAAAGAAAACATTTCTGTAATGACTGCTTATTACTGGAGTCACACTAAGACTTTAACGTCATAAAATACCTTGTCACCTTCGTCTTCTCTCTTTCCATGATCTCCTGGCCAGTTCTGACCTGCCACACCATATTTTTCTGTTTTTCACATTTGCTTTCATTGGTTTTAACAAGGAAAGGAGCCCAGAGAGCCAAAGCAACGTGATAAAAGGGGCTGTTTCATTCCTCCTGGCTCATGGCAGAAGGGAAAAATATTCCCATTTCAAAAATAGCATGTTCTCAAGACATTTCCATCTCAATGTTTAAAGAGTAGTGGACAGTCTTAGTTAGAGATGGCAAAGTACACTATGGACACCACTGAAATTAGTCAATTAGTCTAGGTGGATGTGAGGCTGCAACTTTCAACAGGCTAATTTGTTTTACTCTTAGCAAAAAGCAGCATCCTATTTCTAGGCTAGAATACTTGAAGGTCCTATGGGCAAAGCTTGAGGGTTTTACATATAAGAAGTGACTTTCAATAATTATTAATTACGTTCTTGAATTAACTCTAAGGGTGTTAGCTATGGATTTAAAGCTATAATGAAAAATATTTGTTGTAGAATTTCATGTCTCACGTTAAGGATGTTAATCCATCTTCTCACTAGACAATGGGAAGACGATTTCAACGAGATCTAGAATTTGCTTTTGTTTTTATGAGGAACTCTTAGTAGCCAGGTGGCATGAAAAGCGACAGATCAGAGAGGTACATACCACATACTCAAGAGGAAAAAAAAAAAACACACTCGTTTTCTCTATGGAGCAAATTTATCTGTAATGTGTAATGTACACAAGAACTAACCTGAGTCATTGCAAATAGATGACAAATTGCAGATATTTCTCTGGGCCTTGACCCCTGCAAAGAAAACACAACCCAGCCAGTTAAGCATGTTAACTCCTGCACTTACATACTGCATTGGCAAGAGAATTCACAAATTTAGGCATCAAATGTGGACCCGAAATATTATAAGCTGGATATAATTGGCTGGATGAATTCCAAAAAGACCAAAGGAATGAACAAGTTTTCATTTCTTAGTTGGTCAGCTATGGAACTTAATTCTTTACTAACCTTTAGTATGTCTCTGACTCCCACCTCCTGTCCTCATTAACCCTTCTCTTATCCATAAAAACAACGCTATAAATACAAATCAGACCGTACAAATGGAATAGATCCTTAACGATAGATCCTCTTTTCCCCAGAAGGGGAGCCCATGAACATGCGAACGTGAATCCTAGCTCTTTATGCAAATGTAAGTGTGAAATAATATCAATGTCACGATATCACTGCGTGGGCAACAACTACAAAATTCAAAACATATTTGCTGAGCACCTGCCCTATCCTACCGGTCTGGGGAGGTTCCCAATATACACCCTGACCTCAAGGAACTTACGATCTAGTGGGGGACACTGGTCAGCAAATAATGATTAATTTTTAATTTACTTATTGGTGAGGGCAAAGTAAAGGGGTGGCCAGGACAATAGACCACACAGTCACACAAAAGAGGCAGAGATGAATGGGAGATAAAACGAGCCTTGTTAGAACAAAAAACTTCATACATATTATCCTGAGAAACACTCTCTTCTTTGGTGAAAGGACATCCCTTCTTTGATCTCAAAAGAGCTCAAGGTTTACTTCATTCCGAATCTTCCCTTCATTAATTGCATCCTTTTGTTACAAATTAAGAAATCCAGAGCAAATGGGAGGGGCAAATGCTGATAAGGTACTAAGCCAACTGCCAAGGGAAAAAAGCTTGTTAGATTAAGAAATACTGTGGGCTCCTTGCCTGGGCTTGTTTGGTCAGAATTATGCATGCAATGCTCAATTGCTAGTTTATTTCCATTGCACGTTATGAGTCCTTAGTTTGTTACTATGAGAAAACCATTCTGGACACAAACTAAAATTCTAATTCGAGTCAGTGCACGTGAGCCTGTTGCTGCAGGTATGATTTATTGGTGTATAGGCACCATGCTTTAGCTAAGAGTTTTGATTTTGTGAGCAAACTGAATTCCGGTGCCAAAAGTAACCTGACGCATAGATTTCTGTATTGTTCCACAGCAACGTTACCCACACCAAAAGAGAATGATGTCATTTCAAATATAATTGCTTATAGATAGAACTCACCATAACAGATGTATTATGCAAATATTAATATATAGGTGGTGGGTAGTAATGCATTAAATGTCTTTTATACCACGGATCTATTGTTTGCTAAGCCTTTCATTCCACCATCACTCATCTTTTTCTAAATTTTAGCTGCACCTCCATTTCTAGTGATAGGTGTCTTTTTCCTGCTCATTCATGCTGAGAATTTTCTTTCCTGTTGCTAGGGCTCATCTATAATCTCCAAGTACATGTCCACAGGTTATTTCTTCAACTATGAGAGAGAAAACTATGAAGGGTTAGATAGTTAAGTACTGTAGGGTTTGTGGGTCATATGGTCTCCCTTGCAACTACTCAATTCTACTGTTCTATGTAGAGGAAAAGTAGCCATAGAAAATATGCAAACAAATGGGCATGGCAGTGTTCCAATAAAACTTTATTTACAAAAACAGGAAGTGGGCCAAATTTGACCCTTGGCAACAGTTTGGCAATCCCTGCTTGATACCAATCTGAAGCTTCTGTTGAGCATGTCTCATGCACCTAGTCTTGCAGCAGGAACTTAAAAGTACACCTTTTCTTTGATTTAAGAAGAGTTTGAAGTTTACTTCTCTAACTCTTTCATTAATTGCATCCTGTCTATAAACTCACTAGCACCAGCCCCTCTATCTTCCATACCTCTTAACCATGTCAGAAATACTTGTGTAATCACTGTCTTTATCCCGTGCATGTTCATGTTGGCTCTCTGTTTGTTTGCTTTGTCTCCCCACCTCCCATATTCTAGATTTTTGAGGGTGGGTACCGTGTATGATCATTATTGTACAGCCCCAAACACCTAGTATAAGGTCAGGTACCCAGTGCATTAACATCTATTCATCAAGAACAGATTTCATTTTTAAAAGGTAGAAGCAAAGGGAAAGAAATCATATACACCAGCCATTTGTTTAATTTTACTTTTTTGTAACAAAAAGAAAGTCTTGATATTGATAATAAGTCATACCTGATGCATTGAAGGTTTTTACTATAGTGATTTTAGTTTTTTCTGCAAAGAAGCAATTTAAATATTAGAGCAGAATTGTTGCTTGTCTTGAAAAAACAATTTGCCACGAGCATCATTTCAGTGAAGTGCTAAGAAAATCACACTGTTGACACCTTTAAGACACTACTGGTCATCTCAGCAGCAGAATGTATGAGACTTGCGTACACAGATCATGTAGCATTGGCATACATAGGGTGGGTCTGGGAGTCGGAGTCCCATGTTTACCCAGTTAGATCACACCCATGACACAACTCACTGCTTGTGTAATTCTCCTTCAATTTCCACGCACTGCTGCTAGACAAATGAATGTGGACTGACACTTCAGATATGCAGAAATAAGTCACTATCAGGACCTTCAGGTGATAGGTTGTAAAGGTGATTTGAAGTAAAAATTAATGTGAATAGTATACATGGTTCTAAAATATTGTTACTATGCCCCACAATCAAGTGTCCTGCTATCTTCTTTAGGAGTTAATACCATACTATCCCCATTATACTGCTATATAAAACTATTCTCAGAGAGGTCAAGACCATGTACCTACAGTCACACAAGCCCACGGCAGAACCAGGACTGTTCAAAGTCAGTGACTCATATGCAAACAGTAACGTGCCCTGAAGAAGCCAACTTTAGATAGATCAGATCTTCCCAACACACTCTGGGGACAGAGTCCATGGTTCATTTCTCCAGGTTACAGACAACCAGGATCAGAAATCTTTGCTGGAAGGACGGCCAGTTAGAAGAGTCAGTGTTCAAGGCATGGATTGCAAAGAAGTTCTGTCTCCTAGGGCGGATGGACAAATTCTGAAGAAAAGACCAAGCTCGGAGGTTGGAGACATACTTAAGAATGAAACATTACAGTATTGGCCGTTTTAGAAACCTCATTTTGTGTGTGTGTGTGGTATTGATGAGTTTCTGTTTCAGTGTGTGACCACGGGCAAGGATTGGTGGTACTTGTAGAGGCTGACAGCATTTTACATTAAAAATCTTTTTTATTTGTTTTTTTTTTAAATAATCTTTCCAATATATTATTTTGTTTGCCCTGACATTTTCCTTTCCAGAACAAACAAAACACAACGGTGAAATAGACTTCTGGCTTTAGCAACTCAAGTGTTTTCAGGGGAAAATGTTCAATCTCACTTATAGTCAAGAATGAAAAATAAGGCTGGGTGTAGTGGCTCACGCCTGTAAACCTAGCACTCTGGTAGGCCGAGCTAGGTGGATTGCTTGAGTTAAGGAGTTCTAAACCCAGTTTGAGCAAGAGTGAGACCCCGTCTCTACTAAAAATAGAAAAATTAGCTGGTTATGGTGGCAGGCGCCTGTAGTCCCAGCGACTCGGGAGCCTGAGGCAGGAGGATTGCTTGAGCCCAGGAGTTCAAGGTTGCTGTGAGCTATGATGCCACAGCACTCTCCCAGAGCAACACAGCGAGACTGTCTCAAAAAAATGAAAAAAATAAAACCTAAAAAATAGAGAGGAAGATTTAGTAGTATATGACATAGACTTAGCAAAGGGGCAGTGACACAGACACTGTCACACACTGCTGACAGGTATGTAGCTGGGTACAACCTTTCTAGAACATAATTGAGCAGTAGTATCGAGGGCCTTAAAATATTCATACTGTTGACCTATTATGCTCAATCATTAGAATATATCCAAGAGAAATCAGGGGTGAATACAAAGATGTTGACACCAGTATGTTCATTGCATCAATTTTTCCTAAAAAGCCAGAAACAACTTTAATGTTCAGCATATGATACACAATGAAATATTATCAAGTCATTACTAGTAAAGGACAATGGGAAATATGTCCAATTTAATACTAAGTCAAAAGAGCAAAGATATAAAAATCTGTGCAAATGATGACATTTTACAAAGGATACATACATAGAGTATACGTATATAAATATATGCATATATGATACTGAATGGAAATACACCAAATTATTAATATTAATAATCTTAGGAAAGTAACATTAAAGATGATTTCTATTTTCTTCTTCGCATTTCTGTATATTCTCCATTTTTCATGAGCTAATAATATGTATAACTATTAAAAAAGGAATAAATGTTTTTTTTTTGGTAGAGACAGAGTCTCACTTTATCACCCTTGGTAGAGTGCTATGGCATCACAGCTCACAGCAACCTCCAGCTCCTGGGCCTAGGCGATTCTCTTGCCTCAGCCTACCGAGTAGCTGGGAGTAGAGGTGCTCACCACAATGCCCAGCTACTTTTTTTTGTTGCAGTTTGGCTGGGGCCAGGCTTGAACCCGCCACCCTCGGTATATGGGGCCGGCACCCTACCCACTGAGCCACAGGCGCAGCCCGGAATAAATGTTATTTTTAAATGAAGCGCTAGGGCCGTAATAATTTAGAAGTTTGAGAATATACTGACAACAGAATTATATAATTCAATGTCAAAGTAAAAGGGGTCATAAATCAATGGTTAAAGGCACAGGAAAGTGGGCAAGGCAACAAAGGTACTCTTTAGTAACCCAGAGACTACATGAAGGAGAAACTCAAGAGGCCACAGAAGAGAAGCTATTACATTTAGAAATCACTTGATATTACCTGTTTTGTTTAAAGTAGATAATACACTTGAAGTAGCATCTGAAATAAAATAATAAAAATTAGCGTAACTACTGGCACGCTAATAAACATGTGTATCTTCATAGGTTCTTTAAACATTCTCGTTTTCTCCAAATGCAGAAGTTTGAGAGTTTTCCAAAAGCCAGGGGACACTACTCAGTATCTTGGCTGCCTATCCTCTCGCCACTCTCCGTTCTCCAAGCCCGAGACACAACTTCTGGGCAAATGCTCATTTCTTCAAAGTGTGTTTCCTGAATGCAAATTCAGAGTCTAACACATAACAACATTTCTATAACTGTTACATTCAAATAAACCATTTACGTTGCTTAATATTTTGTATCCTTTTTCTACTGTAATGAAAGTCTCTAAGGGATATGATACTTCCAACGTTAATACTGGCTTTACTATATAGCCCTGCTGATGGGTAACACATTTTTACCGGCAGTACATTCTTTTTTTTTTTTTGAGACAGAGTCTCATTCTGTTGCCCTTGGTAGAATGCCGTGGTATCACAGCAACCTCAAACTCTTAGGCTTAAGCAATTCTCCTGCCTCAGACTCCCATATAGTTGGGACTATAGGCGCGGGCCACAAAGCCTGGCTATTTCTCTGCTGTAGTTGTTATTGTTATTTAGCAGGCCCAGGCCAGGCTCGAACCTGCCAACTTCAGTGTATGTGGCTGGCGCGCTACCCACTGAGCTACATGTGCCAAGCCACCAGTAGTATATTCTTATAAAGCAATTTCTTGGGTTTTGGTTTTTTTTTTTTGAGACAGAGTCTCAGTCTGTTGCCCTGGGTAAAGTGCCTTGGCGTCACAGTTCACAGCAACCTTAAACTCGTGGGCTCAAGCAATCTTCCTGCATTGGCCTACCAAATAACTGGGACTATAGGCACCTGCCACAACACCCACCTAGTTTTTCTATTTTTAGTAGAGACAGGGTCTCACTCTTGCTCAGGCTGGTCTTGAACTCCTGAGCTCAGGCAATCTACCTGCCTAGGCCTCCCAGAGTGCTAGGATTACAGGCATGAGCCACTGCACCCACTCATAAAGCAATTCTAAATAATTCTAGTTTAAATTTGAAGTTCTTGAACATTATATTCAACTAACTTTCAGGAAAACCTCATTTTGATCCTGTCATGGATTTAAAATCCAATTTGAAATCTATTCTATTGTTGTTTCTTTAAATGAAAACCATTCTAGAATGCATTATTCTAGATGAAATTTTGGGGAGAAAAAATCAAAAGGTGTGTATTACATAATCACACTTAAAACACACACACATTCACACACAAAAGGGATCCAAAGGCTACTGCCAAAGCTAAATTAAAGATATTTTCAAAAAAATAATTGTATATAAAGTGATTACTTTTGGCCCTTCTCAAAGAGCCAAATATGAATTTAAACCAGTTTTAATCAGTCCAAGTTGCAGCTATGATTGTTTAGTTCCTTAACCACCAACCACATGGTGAGATTTGATTCTAACTTAGGGTTTGTGGAAAGTGTTGGGGTTTGACCACACTAAGATGGAAGGCTGCCTACCCAGAGAGGGGAGGGAACAGAATGTGCTGTCCTGCCTACCTCCTTTGAATGCAGCCAGCCCACTTTTTTGCCTTTTTCTCTAGAGTGATGATGAGGAAGCCTTTTTTTTTTTTTCATGTCATACTATTTAAAAATTGATCATGGCTGGGAGCCTGTAGCTCAGTGGTTAGGGTGCTGGCCATATACACCAGGGCCGGTGGGTTCGAACCCAGCCCAGGCCTGCTAAACAAACAAAAAAAATAGCTGAGTGTTGTGGTGGGCGCCTGTAGTCCCAACTACTAGGAAGGCTGAGGCAAGAGAATGGCTTGAGCCCAAGAGTTTGAGGTTGCCGTGAGCAAGGGCGACACAGTTGAGACTCTGTCTCAATAAAATAAATAAAATAAAAATCGATCAAATCATTTATAAAAAGGGTGTCTTTGAACTTGCTGTGCCTCCAAATCCATATTGAATCATATTGAAGTCACTGGCCATGCTTTCCACTTTTAAACAATCTGTCACGTAAAAGTTGATAGCACTGTGATGGAGGGCAAGGGAAATAGTTCATAATGTGGTTATTTCTTTTCTTTTCTGGACAATTGGAGTGGTGGAGGGCTCACCTCCCTCCATGACCATGAAAATCATATCATTTAACCAGAAAGTTTAAGTCACTCTCCAGGGTTGACAAGTTTCAGTTTCAGTTTTTGGTTTTTAGTTATTTGGTACCACTCAATGCATTCAGAAATAATTTAGAAATGGAAACCATTCATTACACTTAGAGTCATATTAAAGGTTATCAATTTTCACTTGCTTCAGAAAAATTCTTACCATTGAGGCTTGTCGTTTCAACCTCTTTTTTGTCCCAAGGAGAAAGACAACACAAAGGTATAATTAAAACAAAAACTTAACAAATTGGGATAAATGTAGGCTTAAATTTTTTTTCAAAATCTTGCCTGGATTGGAGTAGGGGACAAAACCAAGAGATGGTTCAGCTGCAGGAGAAAAAAAAAAATAATTAAATACTTGGATATGATTGTTTATTAAGTTTTCATTTAAGAAGTTAAAACTTCTGAAATACAATTACAAAAAGAAGTAGAAAACATACTAGCAGAATAAGGTGTAAACCTGCAAGTTTCATAATCACTCAGCGAGCAGACATTTAATCAAGGGGATTGTAGAGAATGGGCCCGTGGAATCTGAGACCTCCATTCCCAAAGCCTATTATCAACTATGGAATAGTATGGAAATAAGTTGAGGAAACATAAACAAAATACAAGAAATAACCACTTTTTGAATTTTTCAGCCAGAGAGGTCTAGAAAACATTTCAAACAAACTGTTGAACTGCAATCATGAAATATATTGGCATGTTGTCTTCATTCTGTTATAATGATGCCTGGCAACTCTTCCCACAGTGAATTTAGGATGAAAAATATTGCTACCACTCAATACTGAGCTAACACAATTTCCTGGTAAGTTATTTTAAAATATGGCTGCTATTAAGACAATCAATCAAGTTATAAATTTCCTGTGGAATGACTCCACTTACGCTAAGAGGTCCGTCTACCACACACATTTTGCATGTTTAAATATTAAAAAGATCCAATGGTTTGACCTCTACCTAAACACGGGGAAAGCAAACACACACATTTTACAACTAAAATAAGTTTTGCAGTAGGGAGCCTGATTTTCAGCCAGTTTGGACAAAATCTGGGTGTGTCAAGGCGCTTGGCTAGCCCATCTGTTTTAGACCGTTCATGTGTTGGCAGAAACACACACACCCTGTCTGTGGACATTATTGCTGCCATATTTTGTCATTTACTACATTTATTAGTTTTTTAAATTACCAAGAATATTTCTTGAGAAGTAAGACAGCTCCTGAGCAGTAAGATTCAAAGTATGGATGTAGAATCCCTTGCACTTGGGGCAAACAAAATCATTGGTTGAGGTTGGTTTTTAATTAAGGACCACTAATTCTTCCCAATGTGGGGAGCTTACACTCTGCAAAGAGGTCTGTAGGCACAACTGAGCATTCATCCCTCCATGCTACACCGGCTCCTAAATTCCAGTTTGTGCGGATTTCTCCCAGGGCCCCTGTAACCCAAGCTGTGACTAGAGCCATTCCCCATTCCGTGCAAACAAGATTTTGCAGATACCATCATGATTAAGTTTGCTGAAGGCAATTCCATCAGAAGGAGAATACGGTTTCTTGTGCCCCTAAAGCTTAACAACAAGGGCGCACCGTGATGAGGTAAAATAAGCTTGGGCTTTGGAGCATGTGCTCCTGGGTTTGAATCTTTGCCCCACTACTTAATAACTCATAATAATAGTTATTATTTTGAGAGGGGGTTACTCTGTGCCAGGCGCATGCATTATTTCATCTTCACAACTACCCAATAAGCAGGTACTGTTATTCTCCCCAATTTATAGGCACAGACAGATTAAAAATCTGCCCAAAATCATGCAACTGGCAATGAGGGTGGAAGGGTGGTGCCCATATTCAAACCCAAGTAGGCTGGCTGCAGAGAATGTTGAACGTGAGCAAGTTTTATTCTCTCAGAGTCCCAGTTTCCTCATCTATAACATAAATATAGTAAGTTCTATGTGCAAGCTTGAGAGCAGAATGAGATGGCTGAAGACTTTCATGCACACGGTGGGTTCATGAGAAGTCATAGCTATTACTATGATTTTGATTTAAATAAATGAATATTAATCACAGTAGAAGCTCATTTCTACACAACTAAGGATAGAATGTGAGTTGACTCAATCCTTGTCATAAAAGGTTGTTCTAGAATAAATGTGGGGGGGGGAACCTGACAAACTTAAGCAGTTACCTTAATGAAAACTCACAATTTATTCACTAGTGATTTAGTCCCCGGTTTGGTCCAGCAATATGGAAGGATCAATACACCTGTCCTCTTGTCTGTTTGTTATGTTGATTTTTCAGGTGTAGGTTTGATGATAGAATTTAATAAAGCTTCTTGGAGGAAAACAATTTCAGGGTTCCTGATCGCATGCCTTACTTCATGGAGAACTTACACAACAATATTCTCCTAAAATTCCCCCAAGTCATTAAAAAAAAAACATCTTACCAGATGGTGAGGACAAACTGGAATTATTGGCATTATCTGTGGAGGAAAAAAAGGTGATTTAAAATTTATCATGAGGACTAAAGTCAGTAAAATTGTACTGTGTTAGGATTTTTTGTCAAATAAGTAGAGTTTAGGTGTTCTTGTCACACACAAAAACCAGGTGAGGCCTCCTCATTGTAACCACTTTACTATCCACATGTGCCCTATAACATCATGTGGTAAATCAAAGGCACACAATAAAATTTATTTTATAAAATAATACTAGTTTAGTTTATGCACAAATTCGTTGATTAACATCTTCAATGGGAGAGACTGTAAATTGAGTTGCACATAGCTACCAAAAGAGGGCAGTATGTTAACTGGCTATGATTTTCAGCAGCCTAGTCTGTACTTTTTTCCAGTTCTCTACAAAGACCTGTGGCTGGTGGAGCACGCGTTCCCATTTTTACCTGTCGATGGTGCTCCATATGTTTTGTTATAGGATGGCTTAGCACATTTCAAACTAAAAATGATGGCTAAGAGCTTCAGTTGCTGGATAATATTCATTAAAATGTATAAAAGTTGGCTGGGCAAGGTGGCTCACGCCTGTAATCCTAATGCTCTGGCAGGCTGAGGTGGGTGGATTGCTTGAGCTCACAAGTTCAAGACCGGCCTGAGCAAGAGCAAAATCCCATCTCTAAAAAATAGCTGGGCATTGGGGCGGGTACCTGTAGTCCCAGCTACTTGGGAGGCTGAGGCAAGAGGATCGCTTGAGCCCAAGAATTTGAGGCTGCTGTGAGCTATGATGCCATGGCATTCTACTAAGTGTGACGAAATGAGACTGTCTCAAAAAAAATGTGTAAAAGTCAATGTGTACATCTATACAGAATAACCTTCTATTAATTGTGCTTCTCTTTAGCACAGGCTTTACCTGCTAAGTACCTTTTTTTCTTACGACTTCAATGAGATTTGACACCCCTGGTATATAAACTGGAAGAGCTGTTGTTACTTATCTTGGGAAAACGTTCAGATCCCTTAAAAGGAAAATAATACACACTTATTGGAGAAACTTCAGAAATTACAGATAAACAAAAAGAAAATAAAAACTACCTGTATTTGCCACCCAGAGAAAAAGGCATTAACATTTAGTATATATTCTTTTCTCTCTCTTTCTATGTCTATTGTATATAGATATATGCATGTGTGCATATGCTAAGGATCATATCACACAAAATTTTCCACAACACCATTAGTGATGGCTGCATAGCATTTCACTATTTGGATGTACCATCTATCTACTATACAATAAATTTCCTTTTAATGGGCATTTTGGTGTATGCAATTTTGCATGATTACAAACAGTGCTGCAATCAATCCTTTCAGCTTAATTTTTGCACACATACTTGGCTATTTCTTTCAGAAATTCCACGGAATTTGATTGTCAAAATGCCCTACAGAAAATTTGAACCAATTTATACTGTCCTATACTATCCTATACATGGGAGTGTTACTTCCCTATACCTTTACCCACATAGGGTGTTATCTTATAAATTAAAAAAAAATTAATTATAAAGTAATAGTTATTTTCATAGTGGTATCTTGAGATAGGAAAGATTGTGTATGTTTGGAAAATGACAATTGCACAGCAAAATATACCTGGTAGCCCCTAGGAGCCCATTTTCCTGAAATGATAACAGGGTACTGGGATAATTAAAATCATAATTCTGCTTGAAAATAGGACTGAATGAGTGTTCAAGTTCTCCCAATCATCCTGCAACCAACAAGGTAGATGTAGGCAGAGCGGTTAGGTGCTCTGGTGCCCAAATTTAATTGGAATTACCTCTTCCTCAGTTTCTCCTCTTCAGTATCCCTCATGCTACTTTAATATCCTACCCACCAAAGAGTCTGTTGAGTTAACTTTTTAAGGGATAATTTAAAAAATTTCCTTGGGAGCATTAAGGGGCCATCAGTCATTCACATCTTAGTATGAGTTCATTCAAATTGGCTGAATTCTTCTGATCATCTAGTAAAGAGCTACCATCTTGGGCAATGTGGAAAAGCACTGAGAAAATTAGGTCAACCTTCAGCATGTGTCAGAGAATGACAGGCCTCAATGGGGGCCTCAGTGTGTGAAGTACAGTGGGGCAGACCTGAGGCAAAAGCAGGGAGCAGGATGAAGGCAGAGGGGAGGGAGGAGTCAGTAACAAAAGGTGGGGAAGGGTGTTGAAGGGCAACAGAGGCTGACACTGCTTCTTTTGCAATTGTGCCCAGTGGCTGACCGTAGGGACCAAGGGTTCCAACCTTCTCCACTGCTAAATCTTTTAGCCACAGCTGTGTACACACAGGGAAAGAGGCTGATTTGAGTTTTACCATTTTCTTAGTGATTAAAGGAAATGGGCAACTCCAGCATAAGAGGAGAGCCAGTGCAGAGAAGGAATTTTCCTGGGAAATCCACAAAACTGGTCCACCATCCCTGGGTAGACAGGTCTGATAGGCACGGACTTAGAAGCAAAAGCTAAAACTTTATCCAAAAGTAGATGAGGGCTAGACCAGCCCAGGCATGGGCAGAGCTGACCTCTTCCATCATGGAAGCTGTAGGGCTTCCAGAAGTTCCCAGGGGGGAAAGACAGTGATCCACCTGATGAAGGGAGGAAATCTGGTAAATTGAAGCTCGAGATTTTGAAATCATTACTATTTGCTTTTTCTCTTTGGGCATTTTTTTTTTTCTTTTAGGAACTTAATCTCTCAGTGAGTAACATGTATTCACTTTTTCTGTCTCTCATTACAATGCTCCACATCACTCCTGGTCCAACACAGAGATATCCCCATAGGCCTTACACTTGCCTGAGTATCAGCTTATGTTTCTCTTGGGCCCTCTCCTAAGTCACTTCCCATTTGTTACAACTAAAGAGGTGGTCGTCATTTCCAGTGAGTCATATATTTGCGCTCCATGCCACTCTTAGGAGACAAAACATTTCCATTGTTAAAAAGATTCATAAACAAAGAAAGGAAAAACATTTAAAATTTTCAGATTTTCCTTTGGAAACCCTCAAAGAGCAAATTTCAAGGCATTATTCATTTATTAATGTCTCTAAGTCAATAAATAAAATTATTGAGATCTATCTATAAAATGTACTCAGTATAACTCCCTGGTGATTTTTTTTTTAAACAAAGGCCATATATTCCAATTATGATGAACAGGAATTTGGCATGCATAAACTTAGGATGGGAGCCAAACATAGCCAGAAACTGGAAACTAAAAAAACTGGCCCCTTCCATGCAGTCTCTTTCCCTACATGGCCAACTGTGGTTTAAGCACTGCCATGTGAATGTCTCTCCAATTCAATATATCCAAGAACTCATCCCTCATCATCCCACATCATTTCCATACTTTGATCAGTTCCTGAACTCAACAGCATTGTTAGTAACACCAGCCAAATATTTTAAATCGAAAACTTCAGTGTATTAGTTTCCTGTCACTGTTATAACATATTTCTATAAACTTAGTGGCTTAAAACACAAATTTGTTATCTTAGAGTTCTGTGGGTCAGACATCCAGTATGGGTCTCACAAGCCTAAAAATTAAGGCTGCCAGTGACGACAGGCTGCATTCCTTTCTTGAGGCTCTAGGGAAGAGAATCGTTTCCTGCTTATTGGGGTTATTGGCAAAATTCAGTTCCTTGCGGTTGTAGGACTGAGGTCCTCATTTTCTTGTTGGCTATAAATTGAGGGCCGTTCCAGAAATCACCCACAGTTCTTGGCTGATGCCCCGTTTATCCATCTTCAAAAGCATCATCAATGGGACAGGGTGAGGGAGGCCTTCTCATGTGGTATTACTCTCGACTCACTATCCTGTCCTCTTCCACTTTTACGAACTGGTGTGATTTGATTAGGCCCACCAGGTAACCCATAATAATCTCCCCAGCCCATGGTCCTTAAATCCCTTTTGCCATGTAAATAAACATATTTATAGGTTCTGGGGATTAGGATGTTGACATCTTTGGGGAGCCAATATTCTTCCTATTATAGTCAGAAATCCAGTTTCCTAAAATTATGGAGAAGATGAGTTGCAAGGAACTATTCTTTAAGAGGAAACGTC
Organism: Otolemur garnettii; assembly: GCF_000181295.1. Lineage (NCBI taxonomy): Eukaryota > Metazoa > Chordata > Mammalia > Primates > Galagidae > Otolemur > Otolemur garnettii. The sequence continues at coordinate 4,474,626 of NW_003852446.1, forward strand.
CCACAGGGGTTAAGCAAAGGACCTAGAAACACAGTTTTAGTTTTTAACAGTAGAACTGAGTCTACAAACCAAGATGATCTGGTCCATTGTCCCCTACTTCTCTCCTCTCCACCTCCCACCTCCATTTTCCATATCACCTACATGGAGTCAGGGGCAGGCTTCTCACTGTAACATGGGGCTGTTTTAAGGATCGAAAAGAGAAAATATATGTATCATAACAGGAATGGTGAACACCGATCAATGCTTCCTGTTATCCAGGCTTAATACATGAAGGATTTCCAGTGTATTTTATTAATTAATCAGCCAACAACATTGCAGATATGATAAAAATTAAGGATTATGAAATGGGAAGATTGGCTTGGTGCCCATAGCACAGTGGTTACAGCGCTGGCCACATACACTGAGGGTGGCAGGTTTGAACCTGGCCCAGGCCAGCTAAACAGCAATGACAACTGCAACAAAAAAAATAGCCAGGCGTTGTGGCGGGCACCTGTAGTCCCAACTACTTGGGAGGCTGAGGCAAGAGAATCACTTAAGCTCAAGAGTTTGAAGTTGCTGCGAGCTGTGATGCCACAGCACTCTACCAAGGGCGACATAGTGAGACTCTGTCTTGAAGAGAAGAAAAGGCTAGATTATAGTGGATTATTTGGGAAGGCCCAGTCTAATCCCACGGGTTCCAATCCTAGGCTTTGCATCATAAACAAGTGAAAGGGCAGAACCCTAGAACCTTCTCATTGGAAGGAATTGAAGCGTTCTTTGCATCCGACTTTTCCCAATGCAGAAGTAATCCATCAACCAAATGCACACCGTTGGCCCTCAGTCTCAACTCAGCTTCCTAACAAGTTTGTGTTTGCCCACACAGTAAAAATCACACTGGAAAATGTGAATTATTTACTAATATTTAGAAGCCAGGAGATTTCAAATAAAATTCCAAGTTTTCACAGTTTCACAAAATTGTAAGTTTTTGAAGACGACCCCTTTATGGGAAGCTGTTTGGTCCTCTGAAGCAAGCCCTGGCTACAGAAGAGGCTTTCTCCTCTTTGTATCTTAAACCATTCATTGACTGTGGTTTTCACTTGGCGTTTGGACATATCTGATTTAACTTTTCCACTGTATGCCTTGTGTTCCCAACTAGGTGCTAAGCTGCTTGATGTTTTGTTTATTATCCTCCAGGAGTCCAACCCAGTGTCTTGTATCTGGGGAGATGTTCTCAAATATTTTTGGAATGACTAATGAAATCATTAAGAAACCTCTATTAGCCAGGGATCACTCAGGAACCCACAACAGGTAGTTCAAGAGCAGGAATTTAGCATGGGAAAATAGAGCACAGGTAAAGGCCAGGAACAGTGGAAAGATGCTGCTACTTCTAGGGCAGGAAGGACAAAGGAGGGAGGTGATGAACAGAGTTACAGGGCAGAGGCTGAGACCAAGAAGGGGCTGCAGGAGGCAGGGGTGTCCAGTGAGACTGGAATGATGAATGGAGGGGGCATAGCCACTATTAGAGATGCCAGAGTTTCCAGACTTCTCCTTTCCTCCTACACTCCAATCTCCTGCCCTACCACCCATTGGCCGAACCTAGATGGAACCCAGTTGGCAAAGGGACATGAAAAATACTGCAAGGTGTCAGGTCCCCATGATGGTGAACATACCTGGGGGGGAGGGGGGATGGATCTAAAACTAACAAGGCAAAATGACCTACTGAGATTCCTTCTTGGATGACCATTATTCAGAATTTTAAGTTCGCAGGGGTAGTTGTAACTGCCAAGTACAGCAGATAGATTACTTAGCAGATCTTACAGATGCCTGCTAAAATGTCCATTCAAATACATATCAAAAACACCACCAAAAAAATTCAACGATCATAAGCCCCCCACTGCCTACAGTGGTGACCTCAATAGCACACCCATTATTAACTTTTCCTCTTTTCCTAATGCCCTCCCCCCTGATTCCTGGAATCACCTTCCAAAATAAACTATCTGCACTCAAATCGTGCAAGGTCATGTCTGGGTGTTTCTGAGGATTTTCATTTTTCTCTCTGTTATTTGACACTATGGTAGATGTTAAGACTTCAAATGTGAGATGGTTGACTTAAAGCTATGGCTGTGGTAATACTGATGAATATTTACCATCAACACATTCTTCTTTAAGTTGGATGGGAAAGATAAAGGCTTAATGTTCCAGGAGTGGATCTCAAAAGGACTAGCCCTTCTTGCCTGAATATTTTAGACCCAACTGCAACTTGTAATCTGGTGGCAGTCCTCCTCTGGATTGAATTACTGCTCCGTAGAGAGATGATTAAAAACAAGCCACCACGCCTAGGCACTCTTATATGGGAACCCCAAACAAAACAATATTTTGTTGTTATTATGTTGGCTCTTCAGGGCTTAGGACAACAGACACTCTTCCAGAAATTGCATTTTCAGATTTTACTACATAACCAAAAAAATGAATGAAAACATTTTTAATTTGGCACATCCGCAACGTGTTTACTCAGGCTGTGACCATCTCAAATCACACTGCTCAATGAGTACTTTTACATAATGTATTTATTAAACGATTAATGATGACATCATTGAAGAAAACTTCAGCTCTTAGCTGATGGAACTTCCCAAAGTGCAAATGATCAGCAATTCTAGGTGCACGTTGGCCAAAACAAGAAGGGGAAATGTGTTCTCAGTCTCCAGCCTTCCTCCTTGCTTCTTCTCCTACCTCCACACAGCACCACCCACCCATCCTCTTGGCTCTTTATCCTCCAGCACTGATCCTGGTTCTCTCAGGGTCCCAAGGGTCTATGAGATACATTTTGGAGTGGCCATAAATACCATGAAAAAAGAGGCAAACTTGTGTGTTCGTATGCATTTTTTCCTGGAAAGAGTAGAGTCTCAAAATGGAGTTTATTTTTTAATTAACAGGCACTTATGTAGCATTGCTTGAACCAGGAACTGTATAAATATTGGCCTGTTTAGTCCTCATAACAATCGTATGAACTAAGCCCCACTTTACAGATGGGAAAACTGAGGCACAGATCAGTCAGGTAATTTGCCAAGATTACTATTCAAAAGGCAGAACTAGGATGTGAGTTAGTCTCTCTACCACACTGGGGTACTTCTCATGTTGAGCTGTGGCCTGAAAAAATAAACCAAACAAGCCACCGACCTACTCTCCAGGAGGGAAGTCCACTTCAGGAAGGATGAGAACCTTGAAATAAACTACTTCTGACAAGTAGGGGATACTAGGGCTTCATTCCCCCTTTCCAGTGCGCCCGACATTAGACACAGAGCTAGTAATCTAGGCTGACGACCAAGGCCAGTGTTAATGATAGATTATCTTTGCCGTGCCTTTCATTTTAGGACACCAGCCATGACTGGTGTTGACTTGCTTCCGAAGGCTGCTAGCTTCTGGAGCTATTTCAGTGTGATGACCTGGAAATGTTGCTTAGTGCTTCATGGGTATGGAGGGAGGGAGGCAGCCTGGCCTTTAGTGAACACTCACGATACCTGTGCTCCTTAACGCAATCTCCCCAACATTCCCGAGCCACAGATGGCTCTCTGCCCCAACTCCTCTTCCACTCTTCCCTCACTCAGCCGTCCTGGCCTCCCTGCTGTTGCTCCAACACACAGAGGGTATGCCCACCTCAGGGCCTTTGCACTTGCTGTTCCATCTGCCTGGAGCACTTTTTCTCCAGGGAGCCCCTGGGTTTGCTCCAGCGCCTCCTTCAAATTTTGCATATATGTCATCTTCTCCATGAGGCTGCTTCCACCATCCTGTTAAAAACTGCAACACTTCCCGCCTTTGCCTGCCCCTTTCCATCTCCTTCTGCCCAGCACTCCTTGCCACCTATCAAGTATAGACATTTATGCCCAAACACACACAGCCCAGGAGCGGCTGTCACCTTACCGTCATTTTGTGCCCTATACCCCTGACTAGCCTGGTCCTAGTCCCCGCCCTGTACAAATAGTTAAGTTTGTTGTTTTTGTTTCAGGCACTAAGAACCAATTTTCACTGCCATGGGAGTGGTACCGCCCCCATTGAGAATGCCTACTCTAAGGTTAACTCTGTTTCTTCCAGAAGATACAGCTTAAATAAAGAAAGCGACATTGGCTTGGGTGCCTGTCTCCTCCCTGCCTCCACTTCTGTCGAAGGAGACTCTGCTGTTAGCCAGCTGTCACGCTTATTCTGGCGACAGCACCTACAACGTATGGGTTAGCAAGAGCCTCTGATAGCAGTGTGACGTGCAGAAGCACCTGGAAAGGCCAGGGTGGGACACTGGCGGTTAGGGTACAGAGAGCAGCTGTCCAATTTTCCTTAGTTCACACCACTCTTTGCCAGTTCCGTCAAGCACTGACCACTTGGCATGTTAGCTTAGGTTCTTCCAGGCACAGAGCCTAAGAGAAAGACTCGGTGCACGTAGGTTACTTAGGAGGTAATCCCAGGAGGCCCGGGGTTAGAGAGCAAGGCAGGAGAGACTGGGAAGGAAAGAAGCCGATCAAGAGTCCAGGACGCAGCTCTGTGGATAGCAGGGGCTCTGAAAAGCACAGAGAATGCCTTCTAGAATTGTCCGTGGCAAAGGCCGGAGGCTGGGACATTTATCCAAGGCTCCCCTCCCCCATAGCTGAGATTTGCTCTGGGGCTTAGGTTCCCCTGCCCGCCCATGCTCTTTCTCTGACTGCCAAGCAGGGTCCCGTGCTCTGAGGCAGCCAAGCGGACAAGGGCGACATGCTCTGTGAGCACAGGACTGGCCACACCGCTGTGGCTGGATTCGGTGATGGCTCAAAGGGATTTCAGAGTGACTCTGATCCGCTTCCTGCACACACTTGGATGGGCAGAACGGCAGAGCTCCCTCATTCTCAACCCTGGCTGCGCACTTTAGCACTGCTCAGGGAGCTTTTCAAAATCACTGGTGCCAGGACCCCACTCCTGATCATTTCAACCTGCATTTGTGACACCTTCCTGGTGATTCTGATGTGAGAGCAGGACGGAGAAGCACTGATTGAGCCACAGCTGATAGCTCAGGGTTGGAATGGACTCTTCTCGGACCTCACGGCCTCAGAGAAGTGTAGAAGAGTAAACGGAAGGGCATCCCCATCCCCCAGTTACAAATGAGAAGTCTGAGGTCCCAAGGGGAAGCTTTGTAAAGCATGGTTGGTGACAGGATTAAAACTCATGTCCCTGGGCAGCGCCTGTGGCTCAAGGAGTAGGGCTCCAGCCCCATACACCGGGGGTAGCAGGTTCAAGGCCAGGCCCCGGCCAAAACTGTAAAAGAAAAAAAAAAAAAAAAAAACTCATGTCCCCTGCCTTCTGGTTCCATGTAACACTTGGTGCCTATGAAACTCTTTAAACCTCAGCGGTTACTTCCCTATGGGTTCCAGGTCCAAAGCCTTCCCACAAGTTGAACACCACTGGTGGCAGACTGCATTTTCCAGTACTGGCCACAATAATATTTCTCATCTCACAGGTGCACCCTTGGAACCCAGGCCATGTAGAGAGGCTGAGGAACTGAGGCCCCCAGTCCTCAACTTTCACTGAGCTCTCAGACATCAGCCAGCACCCACTTGCCAGACATGGGCATGAGCCATCTTGGAAACAGAGATGGAGGCTCCAGCCCTCAGCAAAGATGCCCCAGTTAACTCCACATGAACCAGACATGAGCCCCTCCTGATGAGCCCAGCCCAAATTCCAGATCTGTGAGAATTACAGAGCTCTAACAGTTGTCACCTAAAGTCACTAAGTTTTGAGTGGTTTGTAACACAGAAATAGATAACTAGAATATCACCCATGTCTTATTGAATTAGATAACTGGAATACCACTTGTGTCTTATTCTAGAAAGCATAATGGAGTGTGAGCTAAAGAGAATTTCCAATATATATATTTTCCTGAAAACCCACTATATCTAAAACATCATTGAGAATAATCCTTCTAACAGCCCTACAATAGGAGATCGCCCTCATTTCACAGATAGAAAGTTCCATGGTAGACCTGAACTCAAGTTCAGGTCTGTTTGCCTCTCCCACCAGGCCACACCATCTCCATTCACTCTGTGCTGTCTAGCTGCTTGAGAAGCTGTCTGTAATTCCATCCTCTATCCCCTTGTTAATCCATCCTCCTGCTACTTCCTAGGCAATCAGTAGAGCTACATGACAGCTCTCAGTGCCAGGGGGTCTCTCCAGGAGAAAGGCCAAAGAACAGTGGCAGATTACAGGTGGTCAGCACAAACAAGATGGTGGCCAAGCCAGAGTCCTGCATGACCTATGAGGCAGGTGATCGAACAAGTAATGACAGCTATGCTAAGAAATCTGGACTTAATCTTGTGGAGAATTTGCATATTAGAACAATATCCACTTCCCTACATTGACCACTTCCTTAAGTTGACCTAATTTTCAGACTGGACAGGTACCGCATGTACGTATCAGTACAGTAGGCCTAGTTCCTCAAGTGGACCACCTCTGTAGGCTGACCAGTTTGTTATAGCCCCTTGGGTGGTCAACTTGTCGAGGTTCTACTGTACACAAGCATGAAATTTACCACCTTAATCATTTTTAAGTATCAGTTTAATGGCATGAAATACACTGTCACTTTTATACAGCCATCGCCACCATGCAGCTCTACAGCTTTTAAACTTTTTCATTTTCCCAAACTGAAACTCCAAATCCATTAAACAAAAACTCTCTGTTCTCCCCCTCTCCCTAGTCCCTGTTCCTGATACACAGCAATATTTTTTATAAAACTATGAAATAAATGAGGAGAGAACTCTGAAGTGGGAAGGCCAGACAGTGGGCAAGCAACTGCAGTAGACTGGGCAAGCCTTGACCTGTATTTGGAAAACTGGTATGAAAAGAGAGGTACCTCAGATACTTCTAGGATCAGAATAAGAGGGTCTCGGGGGGCACTGGGATATGGGATTGAGAGAGAAGCAGGAGTCAGCCTGTCAACAGCTAACCTGTCAAAGTTCCCACAGCCCATGTGGCACTTGTCCTGAATCCCTCAAGAAGGCAGTGTAGTCGGTACATTAAAAGCCTAGACTCCAAAGACCAGGATGGCCTAGCTCCATATCCCGGCTCTGTCACTGGTAATTTTGACTACTTACTTAACCATCTGCACCTCAGTTTCCCATCTGGAAACCAGGGATGAGGATAATTTTAATAAAAGACACTTCATAGGTACTATTGTTAAAAGTATTGAGAAGATGCCCAGTAAATACTGCTCACACCAATAATTAATACGGTGATGCCCTCACTATTCCTCATTTTCCCAGTGACTCATCTAAAAATGATTTCTCCCTTTTATGAGCAAGACTTCCACTTCTTATTTGCTTCCAATTTCCAAAATGCCCTAAGGCTCAATTTGGAAACATGGGAGGAAAGAGGCAGGAGGCTGATGACCGTAACTTATGTTTCCAAAGTTCTTATACAAATTCAAGACCAGGCGAAGTTTCAAGGAAGAAAGTGGAAGGTACAGTGAATCATGGGGTTATTCGGCCGTCCTTAATGAGATGCCATCTCCTTAGGGGCTTCTAAAATGGAGCATCCATTCTTTTTTTCTGACTATAATCATGATGTGGTTTGATGTGAGAAGAATTCTAAACCACGGAATATAAGGACAAACTAGAAAAATAGTCACAATCTCAAAGATAACGTTAGCTAGCTGTAATGATCTTCAGAACATCTTTGGGCCAGTTTCAGAATGGAAACAACAAAATAGAGCCTTGGGAGATATTAGCATCATGTTTTATTTAGCAGTATTAATAGATACGGAATCGAGCTCATTAGCTTGCAAGCGTGTGTGGTGGCTGTATAATGCTGTGAAGTAACTAATACCCATTAAACTCACTTTGTTTGGGACAACAGTAATGCTCCAATCACTCTCCCAGCCACCATTTTCTCTCTCGTTCTTTGTCATGATATTGAGGATTGCGTGAGAAGTCCTAGCCACTCTGAGGCCGAATATGAACAACCCCTACTTCGTGACTCACCCTCCCGGCTTTGCTCCTAGCAAACATCCTTACTGTAGTTCTTCCAGGAACCTTGAGATCGGGACTCCCATGTGACAAACCAGTTCCTTAAACTACATGCTAGTAAAAATCACTGAGAGGTTGGAATTATGGATATTCCTGCCGCATAGAACTTCTACTTAGTTGGAAAAGTTGTATTTTGAAGTTGCCTTTTTTTTTTTTTCAAACAGAGTCTCACTTTGTTTCCCAGCTCATAGCAACTTCAAACTCTTGGGCTCAAGCGATTCTCCCATTTCAGCCTCCAGAATAGCTGGGACTAGAGGTGCCTGCCACAACGCCCGGCTTCTTTTTTTTTTTTTCTAGAGACAAGGTCTCACTCTTGCTCAGGCTGGTCTAGAACTCCTTTGAAGCCATGTTAACCCTTAACCTTTATTGTGGAACTTCTACTTCTGGGTAGAAGATCCTTGGCAAGTCCCCAGGCCTTTGTGTGGTATTGGTTCTGTTCTAATGTCTTCTCCCCATATTGCCTTTGGCTTGTCATGACCTTTGAAAGTCTGATCTGAGGCTTGGCGCCCATAGCACAGTAGTTACGGTGCTGGCCACATACACTGAAGTTGGTGGATTCGAACCCAGCCTGGGCCAGCTAAACAACGATAACTGTAACAAAAAATAGCCTGGCGTTGTGGCGGATAGTCCCAGCTACTTGGGAGACTGAGGCAAGAGAATCACCTAAGCCCAAGAGTTGGGAGGTTGCTGTGAGCTGTGACACCATAGCACTCTACCAAGGGCAACATAATAAGACTCTGTCTCAAAAAAAAAAAAAAAAGAAAGTCTGATCTGAGATTCCTCACTTTTGATAATCTGTAAACTCTGGTGTGCTAATACATGAATAAAATGCCCATGTTCATTGATTTTCAATGAATAAATAAACATGCCTGCTTAGCCAAGGCTTAAATGTGACTAAGAGACCCTTAAATGTGATTAAGAGGCTCTATAGGGAGACCGACATAGGTTCAGATCCTGGTTCTGCCCTGATTAAGTTTCTAACATTTCTCTACTTGTATTTCCTTACCTGTAAAGTAGGGGTGGTTACTTTGAATGAAATTATTTTATACTTACAAAGCACAGTTTCAACAATAAATTGCCACTATTATTAATTCAGACTATATGATTCTATGTCCTTGGGTAAAGTTTACCTTTATATATGAAACTGTTTTTCCCTTAATGCAAATAATGTGGCACCAGTAATTTGTAAAATTCAATTTTAACTACCATAAAGATGAGACTGGGTGCAGGGCTCACACCTGTAATCCCAACACTCTGGGAGGCCACGGCAAGTGTACTGCTTGAGCTCAGGACTTAGAGACCAGCCTGAGCAAGAACGAGACCCTGTCTCTACTAACAAAAAGAGAAAACAAGCCGGGCATTGTGGCAGACGCTTGTAGTCCCAGCTGCTCAGGAGGCTGAGGCAAGAGGATCGCTTGAGCCTAAGAGTTTGCAATTGCTGTGAGCTATGACACCATGACACTCTACCCAGCGAGCAACAAAGTGAGACTCTGTTTCAAAATAAGTAAATAAATAAAAATCGTGAAGATGGTTTCTTCCATGATTTGCCTGTATGTGATTTCCATTTGCACTATAAAACATTCTCATTTACTAATGCTTCATTAGTGGGAGTATCTGTTAGAACACTGTGTTTGCCTGATTCAAGTTTCCATCGCTTAGGATCATCATAGGAAGGCACCTCCTAGAAAGATCATGGGGTTCCAGCCCTTCTTCCTATAACACATCAGGAAACTGAAGTTCATAGAAATCTGCTTTAGAGGTGAAGGAGACTTGAAGATGACCGAGAGCAATACTGTCGTTTTGCAAAGGTAGTCACTTAGACCATATTGTCATCATTTAAAAATTGTTGATTAACAGACTACACAAAAAAGTTAGAGTGTGATGTTTGCTTTGTTTAGAATTGTATCAATATTGGCTTTCTACTGCTGGTCACAAACACTGGACCTTGTCATATTTGTCTTTGTTCAATACAAAAATGGGCAAAACGATTTATTCAAATAAACTGTTTAAAATATAGTGTCTTTTAGGACTTGCGGTTCACTGGAAGAAAAGAATTACAAAATAAGTCACAGGGAAGGAAAATATCAGATACCAAAATAGTCCAACCCTCTCCATTGACAAGTGACAAAATACAAGCTTAGAAATATGAAGTGATTTGCCTAAAGCTTATTCATTTCTTTTTATTTGTGAAGGCCTACTGTGTGCCACACACTGGGGTGGTGGCAAGGAATAAAACACAGTTCTTGGCCTCAGATAGAGTTTCCGTTCTTGCGGTATTATGCAACTCGCTTTAAAGTTTTAAAATTCTACTTTGAAAATATCCTATAAGTAACTGAAAATTCCTTGCTAATTCAAAGACACCCCCTTCTGCCTGTACAGCAAAACCAAGAGTTTGGTAGATTTTACTGTAAATCCAAATCTGTGTAATAGCAAATCATACTTTATTTTAGGAGCAAGGCAAAAAATGTCTATGCAGTTGAGAGACAGCACAGCTTGGTAGTCAGCTATATCTGCACCTACAGGACACCCATGCTAAAGACTGACACAGTTGCCACAAGCATCATCACAAAAGCATCTCCAACTTATCTTGATGGTTCTTCTATAGTACTGTGATCTTATAAAACTGAGACCTGTTGCCAAGATCAATATGCTTCTTGTTATTTCTTTTTTTTTTCTTTTTGCAGTTTTTGGCTGGGGCTGGGTTTGAACCTGCCACCTCTGGTATATGGGGCCAGCATCCTACTCCTTTGAGCCACAGGCACCACCCCTTGTTATTTCTTGAAATAAAGATGTACCTGCCATGAAGGTACATTTCAAGAGCATGTTCTCTGAGAACATCAACTTAATCCCTAAGAGATTAAATCAGTGGGACTATTGCTTTTCTTCCTCAGACCTTTTAATTTTCATCCCATGTGTTGGGGGTACAACTCCATCCCAGGATGAATGAATCATGGCAAGCTGTATAAAAAACATTTCAAGCCAAACACGGTGGCGTGTGCCTGGAGTCCTTGCTACTTAGGAAACCGAGGTGGGAGGATTACTCAAGCCCAGGAGTTCCAGGCTATAGTGGGTACATCATGATTATTTCAGCCTGGGCAACATAGCAAAACCTCATCTCTAAACAAAAACAAAACAAAAAAGCAAAAAAAAAACCTGTGTTCAATGGCTTTAGAGACTAAACATGTGGGAAGCGGTTAAGAACATAAATTCTAGAATCCCACCACTTCCACTGCCCAGCAGTGTGAACTCGGAAAGGATTCCAACCCTCTAAGCCCAAAGTAAGTACTTCATGCAGGCTGGTATAAAGAGAAAAGAGTCCTGGAGCACCGCTTTCTGCATCCTGGTACTATTCCTTTCTTAGAAAGCTAGAACGTTCATTGCTTTGAGTTTCTGTCTCCTCATCAGCAATGTGAGGATAATTCAAACTCCTCTGTGTACCTCAAGGGGACACGCTGAGATGACATATGCCCAGGTGCTTTGTACATCAGGAAGATCTACAGAAACGCCCACTTGTGTTGCTGCTGCTGTTAACGTTTCTGTTAAGGCTGCTACCAGCTGCTGTTACTGGATCCTATGAAGAGACACTGGGACTTTGCAGTGAAGCAAGGCAAGGATCGGACCGGCAACTTGGAGATTTGCCAGGCAGCAAGAGCCACTTCGGGGGCCTTTATCAATTTTGTTTTATTTTGTTTTTGAGAGAGAGACTCAAGCTGTCACCCTGTATAGAGTGCTGTAGCATCATAGCTCACAGCAACCTCCAACTTGGGCTCAAGCAATCCTCTTGCCTCTGTTTTTCCATTTTTAGTAGAGACGAGGGTCTCGCTTATTATTTTTTTTTTTTTTTTGGCTCGAGTTGGTTTCAAACTCGTGAGCTCAAGCAATCCACCTGCCTCCACCTCCCCGAGTGCTAGGATTACAGGCGTGAGCCGCCACGCCTGGCCGCTTTGATCAATTTTGGAATCAAGAAATGTAGTGGTTTCATTATGACTTTAAAAACCTTTGAGAAAAAGAATGTAGTTTAAAAAAATATGACTTTTAAGCTGTTTCCAATTTCACATTAGGAGCTTGAACAAGACAATAGCCTTAAAATGGGAGTACAGAGATAGGTGGTTCTCAGTCCTACTAGAATCACTTGGTTTGCTTTGAAGAACCCAATACCCAGGCTGTACCCCCAGACCAATAACAACAAAATCTCTGGGGTTACGATTCAGGCATGAGGGTTTCCTAAAATTCCTCAGGTGACTTCAGCGTACAGCCAAGTGTGAGAACCTGGCATAGACAATCAACAGTTCAGACATCACATAAGGATTTTGGTAGACACAAGGATCCCCAGTGTCCCAGGACAATGAATTAGGAATCCAAAGAATGTCCCTACTGGGTAGTTGAACTCACATAATATTAGGCTATGAAGGAAATCTTAACAGGCAATCAGGTAAGCCTCTTCATCATATGGAGGAGAGGAAACGCGTTCTAGCTAAGCTATGACAAAGTTCAGAGGAGCAGTAGATGCTGTATTAGAACTCACTGGGTTCAGATGAGATTAACCTTTTGATGCCTTTAGTCCAGTGGTTCTCAACCTGTGGGTCACTACCCCTTTGGAGGTTGAACGACCCTTTCACAGAGGTCACCTAAGACCATCCTACATAGCAGATATTTACATTACGATTCATAACAGTAGCAAAATTACAGTTATGAAATAGGAACAAAAACAATTTTATGATTGGGGATCACCACAACATGAGGAACTGTATTAAAGGATGGCAGCATTGGGAGGCATTAGGAAGGTTGAGAACCACTGCTTTAGACCTTCAAACAAGATGTTCATTTGGGGGGAATGATGCCTGTAGGCATTGTTCATTTTGCAAACAAAAACAAACACGTTACTGTTGTTACCTGACTTGAGCCTGTAAGCATCATACAGTCTCAGTATTTTCCACAGTTGTGCCTGAAATAATCTGTACAAATAGTGGAGTCTTGTGGGAATATATATAAACACGGAGTATGATAAATCCAAAGAGTCATCAACTTCACTGGATTATGCATCGAAACACACATTGAGTTGTACCATGCAAAAAAAGGATTATTTTATATATATATATATATTTTTAAATATATATAGAGTCTTACTATGTATGTTGCCCTGGGCAGAGTACCATAGCATCACAGCTCACAGCAACTTCAAATTCTTGGGCTTAAGTGATTCTCTTGCCTCAGCCTCCCAAGTAGCTGGGATTACAGGCGCCTGCCACAACGCCTGGCTATTTTTTTTGTTATAGTTGTCATTGTTTTTTTGGGTTTTTTTTGAGACAGAGCATCAAGCCATCGCCCTGGGTAGAGTGCCGCAGTGTCACAGCTCACAGCAACCTCCAACTCCCGGGCTCAAGTGATTCTCCTGCCTCCACCTCCCAAGTAGCTGGGACTACAGGCGCCCGCCACAATGCCTGGCTATTTTTTGGTTGTAGTTGACGTTGTTTAGCGGGCCCGGGCTGGATTCGAACCTGCCAGCTCATGTGTATATGGCTAGTGCCTTAGCTGCTTGAGCCACAGGCGCCAAGCCAATATAGTTGTCATTGTTGTTTGGCAGGCTCTGGACTGGGTTCAAACCACCAGGGTATGTGGCCAGCGCCCTACCCACAGAGCTACAGTTACCAAACCCAAAAAAACATTATTAAAATTTTATTGATATGGCAAAGCTTTATCACTTCATATTAAATTTTTGTTTGCATATTATTTTTTATAAATGTAAATGTAAAATACTGAAACTGAAACCAACTTAGGTGAATTCTCTTGATTAGTAAGAAACCAAAGAATGTCCAGTAGCACACCGTGTGTTGTAAAGGTTGCTGTGATCGCTGCACGCTTCAATTGGCATGTTTCGTTTCTGAGCACTCTACAGTCAAAGGCTTAATACTGACGATCTAAGTTGAGGGGGAGAGATTTTAGAAAATCTCTAGTCTTTAGAGTCACCAAAACCAAACAATCACAGTCTACTGAGTTCATGTGCTTGACATGATGGAGAATACAGAGAGAGGAAAAGATGTCCCCATTACCCTCAAGGACCTGAAGGATATCTCCACATATCTGTAAAGATAAAACCAGGAGGAGAAAAAAAAAAACAGGAGAAGCAGAATTCAGGATATGATGATGGACTTTGACAACTTCCAGCAGTGTCTTGACACATTGTAAGTGTATGTATTAGTTTCAAAGCAAATTTATAATTTATAGACGCAATTTAGATGCAGACATAACAACAACAATAAACACACAAGAAAATCCCCAGGCTTCCTTTGATGTCTAAGATGGCTCCATTTTGTTGTGGGGCCTTCATTCCAGAAAAACAGGAAAGGGATCCTTAAATCTGATGATTTAAGGTAGATTTATCTCTTTTGTTCCTAAATAGTACCTGACTAACTCGATGTCTTTTGCATAAATGCACAATTTTTGTTTTTCCTTCTCTTCCTTTTGGTAGTCAAGATGGCATCTGGGCTGGGGCTGGGGTGCTGCTGTCCTCCTGGCAGCAGGGAGAAGGGCACGGGTCTGTGAGCTCACCCAGTGCTGAGTTCTGACTTCTCAATGAATGGCCTCTCTAGAGACCTCCCCAACCCTGCAGGATTCCTGGGTGTCCAACCAGCATCCACCACTAAAGGCTGTGGTCAGTGGGCTCCATGGTCTGTTTTATCAGAATCATACCCAGACCCGGGGGGCCCACTCTTGACGATCCAGCTCTCTTCAGTTCTCACTACTGAGTGTCACATCCTCCATATTGGCTGGTCTGGGTCGCCCATGCCATAGTCCTTTCACCCTCTCCCTACTCCTGGCTCTGAACACCAGGAACATGAGGGCAATTTAGAAGCCCTACCCTGCCACATGAAAGCTGAGAAAGACTTAGAGGGGACACCGTCTCCAGTCTTCTGCCTGCCATTTCTCATCTCTACAATTGGCCTGTGTCGATGTACAGGAGGCCCCTGTGAGGAGTCCTTCCTGGGAGTCCCATGTGGAAAGTGAGATATCATGTCCTCTGCTTTCAGTTTCCCCCTCAATCTATCAAGACTCTTCATCACCCTTGATTATCCCTTCCACCCGCCAGGGAAAGAGTCAGGGTCCAACAGAAGTGACCTTGCACCTCTCTATCTCTACAGGGAGTAGGGTTTTGAGGGTGGCAAGACCGGCATCAGGTCAATGCCATGGTAAACATTTATTATCTCATTTTTGCAGACAGGGGACTGAGAGAGCAGGAGACCCCCACTGGGTTTGGTATTAGAGGACAAGTCAAACAAGATAGGCTTTTTGCCTTTTAGGAGCAGACGGTCTACCTCTTGTAGTTCCAATGTCTTCTTGACAAGGAAGAACAAAGACTCAGATGGACAAAGTATGAGAGGGTGAAGAAGGAATAGGACAGTGAGGCCTTGGAGAAAAGAAACCTATTAGAGGGACTTACCACTGGAAATGCCTACAGCACAGAAAGATCTAGACCCAGCCCAGAGAGAAAGTTGAGGATTATAGCTCATGAGCTCACCAAACTGGCTCAAATATGTAATTGTTTCCAAATGGGGAAGACAATTCTGCAAGAATGAAATTATAACCATCTTCCACTATTATGTCATCTCACTCTTTGGAAAATAGAATAGTTGTACCTAAAACAAGACCTCCTTGGAAGAACCAAAAATAAAAAGGCACTGGAGAGCTAGAGATGAGTATAGTTACCCACCAAAGCCCATTTGGGGATCTGGTAGAACAGAATGAGCCCCTCAATTGTGAGCAAATTACATAACTGAAAGTGTTAAGATCTAAGGATTTTCTCTGTTGGCCAGTGGCCTAACAAGAAAGTGTCAGTCCCACCTCTCCCTGCCATCAAGAGCTATTGAGTCATCTCTCAGGCTTCCAGGGTAAAGCTACTGTGTTTATAGTCCAGATCCCCCAGGGCCAACGGGAGTGACTGCTCTCCAGTGGCTTACCCTGGGTTCCCTCTGTCCCTTCTCCCTGCGCCACAATGTCATGTTCGTTTGGTCCTCAGACACTTTCTGAGGGCATCCCTACACAGTCTGGTAGAGTTTGACTAGTACAGACTACAGATTCTGATGGGAAATTTTCCTAGCTGTGTGACTCTGGGCAAAAGACTTTGACCCTCAGTTTCGTCATCTATAAACCCAGATAAAAAATACCTACTGCAAAGAGTTCCTGAGGATTCGATGAGATAGTGCACGTAAAGCACCTAGAAGGGCCAGCCCAGAGCGAACACTCAGCTGTCCCCCCATTAGTTTGCCACCCCTTTGCCAAACCTTCACTCTCCCGTCTCACTCGGCACCCACAATGCACTGAAAGGACTCATGTGCAAAGGAAGTCCACAGTGACCATGGCACAGGGTAGCAAGTATCCGCAGGTATGGATACAGAGAAAAGGGATCATTGAGAAGAGAGATTTAGCTCTTCTGAGGGCAGAGAGGGTTTACAGAGGTTATACTATTTGGCTAAACTTTGGAAGGTGACCGTACTTCCCAGTGGGGACAGTCCTGGGAGGGAGCATTTTAATGGTATAGAGAGGGGAATAAAGCCAGTATGAGTACATTAACGAGCAGGTGACTACTATGGACAACTGGGCCACAATCCAATTGGGGAGCTCTGGAACACAGTTCAGCATTACTCCACCAAGGAACAAGAAAGGTGGCACACTTAAACGCTAACTCCCATCCTTCACTATTTGGGCTAAGTCCCTGGTGCTTCTGGGTTGGCCTGTGTACAAGCCAAGCACACTCCGTGGGCACAGGTCATTCTCAGTGAGGATGTCTCAGGAACTGTTTGCAGGTGACCTCTGTGGTGGGTCATGGGGATACAGGCAGGGCACCAGTAACACCTGCTACAGGTAGCTTAGCATTTAACTAGACTAACCTACAGATCTGGCCCAGTAGCACTGACTCACATGTTAGGACTTACAGTTTGTATTGTTCTCCTGTGTCATAGTCATGTCCCTCCAACTGCAGTGCAAATTCTCTCAACAGCCAGCACTGCTGGGCATACCACAGGTGCTCATTACCACACACTGACAACCCGATGTAGAAGTGGCAGGTCAGTCCCCTTGACCTTCATCAAAGACTAGACCCAAGCCATCCCAAACTACGAAGAACCAACAGACCTCAGTGCAAAGCTGTTTAGGGAGACAGTGCCTATAACCACGTGGGCGATCCAGAACATCCTGTGATGCTTACAATTATGAGTTCCACCTTTATTTTTAATTCAGACTCACAACAACCAAGCAACTGAGGCCAGCACAGCAGGGAGGGTGAGAATGAATGCCACAGGCAGCATCTTCTAGAGGTTAAACATACAACCCTTGGAGCCAGATGGCCTGCAACTCTGCAGCCTTTCACGGTTGGACCTATGGTAAGTTGCTTACCTCCTCTGTGCCTCAGTTTCCTCGTCTGTAAAGTGAGCCAATAATAGTGCCTATTTCAAAGGGTTATCAAGTGAGCTTTAAATGACATAGCTTTTGTAAGGCCATTTGGAACAGTGGCTGGCATGTGCCCACTGCTGTCAAAGTAATATTATCGGCAGTTCTGAGAGACAGTTCTGAGAAACAGGTGATGCTGATGCTACTTGTCTGGGGACACACTTTGAGAACCACTGCTTGAAGAAAATCAATTCACCCGAGATCTAGAGCGAGGAATACATTCACCTGCCGTAAGTGACCACTCGGCTTTTCCCCTCTTCAGGTTTGTTTCGGATCTATGCCCTTTCTTATTTACCTGCCCCTGTTTTCATCATTTTAAAATATCATTTTCCCAAAAGACGCATTTCTAACGAACAGCTTTCGTCTTCGTGAATTTTTCCTCCCTGTGTTCAGCTTTCCTGCCTCATTCACCCTGTGATGGAAAAAGCTCCGCAGCGTGAGACTGAAGATCTAGTGTCTAGTCTGGGCTCCGCCACTTCCTAACCAATAACGTCCCTGGGGACATTTACTCATCAGTAAAGTGGGGACTTTCGATTTTTGCCCTGCCAATCCCACACTGGATGTCTGAATGCCCTAAGGAGATGACGTGGGAGAGCACAGTTTGTATGAATGTCACACAGCCACAACAACAGAATTTGGCTCCCAGGATGTATGTCAGGGGGAGTTTTCTCTCCCTAGTTCTCTGGCCGTGGTGCTCAGAGTGTAGTCCCGACACCAGCTGCACCAGCATCACCTGGGAGCTTGTTAGGAATGTCAGTTCTCAGGCCCTGCCCCAGACCTACTAAATCACAAACTCTGGGGGAAGGGCTTGGCAACTGGCACCTCAACGAGCCTGTCGGGTCATTCTGATGGACATTCAAGTTTAAGAACCCTGGTTTCACCGTTATAAGCAAAACATCTAGAGTCAGACCCCAGCTCTGCCATTTCCTAGGCACGAACAACTTTGGGCCACTTACTTGTCCCTTCAGCATCAGCTTCCTGGTCTAGAAGATGGGGACAAGACCAAGATCTTCCCTTCTGAGATTTGACTGAGAGGATTAAGAGACTGGACACAAGTAAAGCACGTAGGAACCTGGCACACTGTAAGCCATCGGCATGCATTTAGTTCTTAGCATTTCTTTATTTTACTTTTTTTTTGAGAGAGACTTTCAAGCTGTTACCCTCAGTAGAGTGCCATGATGTCACAGCTCACAGCAACCTCAAACTCTTGGGCTTAAGCAATTCTCTTGCCTCAGCCTCCCAAGCAGCTGGGACTACAGGTGCCTGCCACAAGGCCTGGATATTTTTTGGTTGTAGTTGTCACTGTTGCTGGCAGCTCCGGTGTATGTGGCTGGCACCTTAGCCGCTTGAGATATGGGTACCAAGCCATTTCTTTATTTTAAAGTACAATGGCTTTTTGACAACATGCCCCAATACAGCAGTTCTCAACCTGTGGGTCGCGACCCCTTTGTAACAATGAAAAGACATTGAGGCATTAGGAAGGTTGAGAATCACCACCACCCCAGTACCTACTTTTTGAAAGATTGCATATTCTGTTTTAGCTTGCTGGGAAGTTTTCCATGTAGACTCTGTGTGTGAACGTGTATTTGTATGTGTGTTTTATTTGTTTGTTTATATTGTTGCTCCTTGCTGCTGGCAGATTTTTATTTTATCTAATAAAGACTCCTTAGTCCTGCCACCTTCTCCTGAATAAGGAAGGTGTGTCTTTGATAAGGTCTTCTTCAGTAACATTCATCTTCTAGTCTTGTTCCTAACGAAATTTCTTACATCTGGTTTAGGCCCACAGAAATCGCAGGCCCAACATTGCTGGCCTTTTACTGCCTTGCTCAGGAACCTTTTCTCCTTGTTCGTAAGCTTTGAAAGATCTCCTTTTTTTTTTTTTTTTTTTTTTTTTGCAGTTTTTGGCCGGGGCTGGGTTTGAACCCGCCACCTCCGGCATATGGGGCCGGCACCCTACTCCTTTGAGCCACAGGTGCCATCCGGAAAGATCCCCTTTTCTAGAAATACTATGCTGCTTCATTTGGCTGATTCTGCACTGCCTTTAAATTTCTATATAGTATGGCCTTCAAGCAGATACTTTTAAAACAAACACTAGAAATAAACCCTCACCCACACGGTCAAATGATTTTTTTTTTTTTTTTGGAGACAGAGTCTCACTATGTCACCTGGGTAGAGTGCCATTGCATCACAGCTCACAGCAACCTCAAACTCTTGAGCTCAAGTGAGTCTCTTGCCTCAGCCTCCCAAGTAGCTGGGACTACAAGTGCCCACCACAAGCCTGGCTATTTTTTTGTTGCAGTTGTCATTGTTATTTAGCAGGTCAGGACCAGGCTTGAACACACCAGCCTTGGTATATGTGGCTGGTGCCCTACCCACTGAGCTATGGGTGCTGCCCCTGGTGAAATGACTTTTTTTTTTTTAAGGGTAGTTAAGTGAAGCAGTGGGAGTGGAGAAGGATGGACAAATGATTTCTGACACAGGTGTCGAGACCCTTCAATGGGGAAAGACTGTCTTTTCAACAAATGGTGCTGGGACAACTGGATATCCACATGCTCTTCACCTTGAACCATGTACAAAAATGAACTCTAACTGGATCAAATAACCTAAATATAAGACTTTAAACTATAAAGTTCTTAGAAGAAAACAGGGGAAAGTCTTCATGACATTGGATTTGGCAATTCTGGGGGGGCGATAACATCAAAATAAATTGGACTTGATTAAAATGTTATGCACAAAGGGCGGTGCCTGTGGCTAAAGGAGTAAGGCACTGGCCCCATATGCTAGAGGTGGCGGGTTCAAGCCCAGCCCCAGCCAAAAACTCCAAAAAAAAAAAAAGTTATGCATAAAATGACACTACGAAGAAAGTGAAAAACATCTCACCAAATGGAAGAAACTATTTGTAAGTTATATAGCTGATAAGGGATTAATATCCAGAGCGTATAAAGAACTCAAAAACTCAACAACAAAAAAAGACAACCCAACAAAAATAAGTAGAGGACCAAACATTTCTCCAAAGAAGATATACAAGTGGCCGCTAAACATGCAAAGATGCTCAACATCATTCATCATTAAGGAAATACAAATCAAAACCACAATGAGATACCCCTTCACACCCATTACCAAAACAACAGAAAATAACAAGTGTTGTCAAGGACATGGAGAAACTGGAAGCCTAGTGCCTTGCTTGTAGGAATGTAAAATGATGCAGCCGCTGTGGAAAGCAGTCTGGCAGCTCCTCAAGATGTTAAACACAGAGTTGTCATATGATCCAGCAATTCTACTCCTAGGTATGTCACTCAAAGGAAACGGTGACTCAAAGAGAGACCTAGACTCTGATGTTCATGGCAGCGTGATTCAGGACAGCCGAAAGGAGAAACCAACCATTCATCCAGCCATGGATGGATGGGCAAACAGAATGGTGTCTATACATACAGTGGAGTATTATTCAGCTTTAGAAAGGAACAAACTTCTGATGTGTGCTTCAATATTGATGAACATCAAAAACAAAGCCAAGGAAGTGAGACATAAAAGAACAAATATCATGTGACGCCACTTATACGAGGTACCTCGAACAGGCAAATGCATAGAGACAAAAAGAATAGAAGTTACCAGGAAGAGGAGGAAAAAGGAAACGAGGAGTTATTATTTATTGAGCACAGAGTTTTCTATTTGGGATGATGATAATGTTCTGCAAATGGATAGTGGCGATGGTTGCACAAAGCTATGGATGTATTTAAGGCCAAATAACTGTACACTTAAAAATAATCGGAAGGGTAAACATCATGTCTATTTTACCATAGTAAAAAAAGAAAATCCTAAGTAACAACATAATACACACACACACACACAGAAAAACAGGAAAAAAAAAAAAAAAAGAAGGAAAACAGGCACCTTACCTTCCAGGGATGTAACTGGAGCAACATGAAGACAAATAATAACAAGAAATATCTTGAAAGTCAGTAAAACTTCTTCAGGTCTGCCAACATGGCCAGACTGCCTGCCAGAGAAAACCATCCTGGAATAAAAAAAGGAGAAAACAGGTCATCACAACTGCCATGCGACACAGAAATGCCCAAAAGGTCTCCCCTCAACCAAGACAACTTGCAATCCCACTGCCTTTAAATCACTCTGATTCCAGAGACTCAGCAATGCCAGGTGGGCACTGGCTACAGAAAGCAAAACGCATGTTTATTATGGGAGGATCAGCCCCTAGGATAGTATATTAAAACGATAAGCAAAGTAATCCATGTAGATTTATGGACAACATGTTAAATGTCAAAAGAAAAACTAAAAACACAAATTGTTACAAACACAATTATAACCACTATATAAACTGCTTAAAGACTATGCTGAGAATCAGAAAAGGTCGTAGTTGCAGAATCTTTTAACTAACCCATCCTGATTTATTCTATTTTTTCTCTTTTGAAGTGTATTTTTTTAAAGAGATGGGTTCTCACTCTGTTGCCCAGGCTGGAGGGCAGTAGCGATTCACAGGTGTGAAAATAGCCCACTGCAGCCTCAAACTCCTGGGTTCAAATGATCCTCCCACCCAAGCCTCCCAAGTAGCTGGGACTATGGATGTGCAACACCGCGGCCAGCTCCTGTTTATGTTTTATGCCCTAAAGGTCCATCGTATTTCTTTTTAATTGCATATTATTCTATCATCATTGCTTGCATTTTAGTAGGGGGCAAAGAGTCTCCCTGGGGCGCTCCCCCCTTTATTTTTTAAAAAGCAAAATTTATATCAGAACTGAATTTAAAAGCCACACTTAGCATTCATTTATTTATTCATTTGACAAATATTTATTGAGGGCCAATATGTACCAGATAAGATGTGCAGGTTCCATAGGAGTAAAGTAGATGTAATACATGTGGTGGAGGTGGGGCAGGCACCGGGGGGAGCTTGACACACAGAACATCACAAATGTGTCAGATCTTCTCGAGGCCAGGGGTTGGCCAGCATAACCCCATGACAGGCAGCCTGCAATAGGAGCGGAAGCTGGCATGGAGTACTGAGGGTGGAAGGACCCAGCCAGGAATGCAACCTTCTCCTGTGCTCAGGCACCAGTAGGGTACAGGGAGAGTCCCCTGAGTGGGCTACTGGGCTCCCTCCACGTAGCCAGAAGGAAGTGGGCAAGACAAACCAGGCTGTGTGGCTGTGTGTTCTCAGTTAGCAGAGCTCCTGGCCGCGGGGCCCCACGAATCCAGCCACCACGCGGCCTCTGTAAGCCCGAGATAGCATGCTCAGACAGTGGTGGAAACTAAAGAGCCTGAGAGACTTTGGACGAGTTATGTTCAATGGCCAAGCTTCCCCATGTAGCAGATTGTGAGAATAACGCCAACCTGATAGTGGTGCTGTGGTAAGTAAATGGCATCTCTGCACAGTGGCTGGCACTGTGGATACCCCGCAAGTGTTAGCTGGGCTGTTCATTCATTCTGTCACTCATTTCATTCAACAAGTATCTATCTGATGTGCAAAGCCAGGTAGTGCAGGGATTAGGGGTTGATGGCATGGAAAGAACAAGATAAATCAACCACAATTTGCTCTGAAGGTAAAATTGGCAATCTCTAAGAAAACTGCAATCTAGTAATTGGCACCAGGAGAGTGATTCTTTCCTTGACATGGTGCAATTAATGTCTTAGACCACGAGGTAAATGCTCCTTCAAGGGAGCTTGCATGTTTTAAAGTAATAAGTTGCATTATATGTTAATAACATAATATGCTAATAAATGACAAAAAGCCTTGATTCGGCCCTCTACTTCAGCATTTTTGTACTCTCTCCGTTCCTAATGGCATATTATTGATCTTCTCAAATGAGTCACTCAAATGGGAATGTTAATATAGTTGGGCAAAGATGTATCAATGTCTCCCCAGAGGAAAAATTTCGATGTCTACTACAGCCACACACAACAAAATCGATGAATATTGGAAATATAATGTTAGCCAAGGAAACCAGACATAATAGAATGCATATTATACACGGGAAAAAAGGCAGGCAAAGCCAATTAATAGAGAAGGGACCACAGTGGTTATTCTTGGAAAGCAGGGAGTTATAATGTTAGAAGTGGCCACGAGGAACTTTCTGAGGTACAGGTAACATTTTGTGGGTCAGTTACATGGGTATTTTCTGTTTGTAAAATTCATTGAGTTTTACACTTATCTGTATGTCATAAGAAGTTTCAATAGAGTTTAAAAATTAATAAATTTTTTAAGTTTCTAGACTCTGTGCCCCCTCCAAAAGCACTGATCTTTAAAAAAAAAAAAAAAAGCCCATTATTTAGAGGAATAATATAAAAAACGCTCTCCTATACCAATGCCTTAAAACTCACTCTTCTTGGATTGGTAGACTTGACTTAGATAATTTAATGTACAAATATTGAAGTTTACTCTTTCTTTGGGAAGAGTATCAGAACAGTTTATTTCTAGAAAGGAACTCAGAAATTATTTAACCTCAAATCTTCATTCTACAGATGAAGAAAGAGGCCCAGCATGTTGGGACAGGTCATGGTCATTGGGCTATTCAGCAGACCCCTACACTTTCCACAAGGCCACCGTGCCAGCCTTTTAAGAATATGTCTCTTTATAAATAAAATGTCTTGAGTCCAGTAAGTGAGAGAAATCAACTCATTCACAATGCTATTGTGCAATTCAATTTCTACGAACACATTCATAGGGCAGGACTTAAGTGGTGCACAAGATGTGGTCAACCTTGAATTAGTACACACAGTATACATGTGACTTGGGCCTCTGATCAAAATGAATCATGCCTTTTCACTAAAGAGAATATGTACTGGACTCCCAAATGAAGGTAGGAAAGGCCAGAATGAAGGATGATTCTAGCAGTCATCTTGAAAAAAATTTTGGAGCAAGAGCCTACAGACTAGCACCAGTGAAAAGACTGCTTTCAGTTGTCATGTCTGGAATATGTTTTCTCAAGGCTGAAGATATATTTGCTAATAGAAGAAGTTTCATGGTATTTGAAATAATATAGCTCCCATTGTATTCTGCATAAACTGAGAACATCCTGTTAAATCATAAGGTCTCTGGGATCATTGCTCAAAGAGAGAAATCCATGAGTTTTTAAACCTCTCATTGCACACA
Organism: Otolemur garnettii; assembly: GCF_000181295.1. NCBI lineage: Eukaryota > Metazoa > Chordata > Mammalia > Primates > Galagidae > Otolemur > Otolemur garnettii. The sequence continues at coordinate 4,499,187 of NW_003852446.1, forward strand.
AAAGCCGGTTTTCTGTTTTACAGCTGAAAGATTACTTTGTCTTTTGGTGCAGTCCTCGTTAGCTCAGTGCTATCTAGGTCATCTACAAAGATGATTGGAATAGACACTGGTTATTAGCAAAAAAAATTTTTTCTTTGAGACAGAGTTTTACTTGTCATCCTGGGTACAGTGCCCTGGTGCCACAGCTCACAGCAACCTTAAACTCCTGGGCTCAAGCAATCGCTCCCCTTGCCTCAGCCTCCTGAGTAGCTGGGACTACAGGCACCTGCCACAGCGCTCAGCTATTTTTGTTTTTTAAGAGATAGGGTCTCACTCTTGCGCAGGCTGGTCTCAAACTCCTGAGCTCAAGCAACTCCATCTGACTCGGCCTTCCAAAGTGCTAGGATTCCAGGCCTGGCCCTTAGCAAATTTTTAAGGTGCTAAAGATAGCATCAATGACAGAGAAAACTATTTGCTAGCATTTACACAGTAAAATCTAGGCTTTGACACTAGACAACTACTCACCAGAGATTATTTCAAATTCAGGTGTGGACTAGTGGGGTGTAAATGGCAAACTCTAGGTTTGGACAGTACACAGCCTCCATGACTATACACCAGTATGCTGCTTAACCCAGTCCAAAAAAACTGTTTTAGAGCCCTTCAATTTCACAATTATGATCTAATAAATAAATAAATAAATAAAAATGTATAAAATAGTGCATTTATCATAATGGCAGTAAATAATAAATATATCTTTATCTAGCTATCTGTAGAATAATTAAAGAGTAAGATTTAAAAGAGGAAATAGCTTGATATCACTTTAGGGCAGATCTGAGTAAGGAGTTATTCTCTGTTATCTCTGGTTAACTGGCATAATTTAATTATACCACAGCTGCTATGATGTATACAATGATAAATAAGTAACAAGAAGTATAATTGTTCCCTAAGTCTTCCAGAAAACTCTATGCCTTTTAGATATTTACACTGAGTCATGTGTTGGCTAATAAGACTCACAGAAAGGGAAAGTACGAGCAGACAGGGAGGTCCTGACAAGTTCTTAGTGTGGATAAAGCAAGAACAAGTGATAAAGCAATTGATTTGGATTGTTTGACTGTCAAAAAAGTCAGAGAAATAACAAATCAGGATACTGGTAAAGGCGTAAGTAAATTTCCATGTGAACTCTGCTAAAAGACCTTGATATGGCAAATATCTCAGGGGAAACAAAAGTCTTCAGTGTTCCACAAATATGCTGGGTTAAGTTTACTTAGACTAAACCTTCTGCAGAAGATAATTAAAAATCATGAATAAAATGCTAAAAGCATTTTCTTAAACATATCAAATCGCTGACAAGAGAAAAGGAATTGCCAGGCCAAACTCGAAGCCCAAAGCAATAAAGCCACTCATACCTGAGGGTATAGGCCTAATGAGGCCAACTTGAACTTCAGATATGGAATAGGGAAGAAAAGTTGAGAGTCATGAAGCAAAGAAATACAGGGTGCATTTTAAAGAGGAGAAGATGGGGCAGAGCCAATGTTTGAAATTATAATGACTAAATGACCCCAAACCAGTAAACAACACCAATCCTCAGATTCAAGAAGCCCAAAGAATCTCAATCATAAAAAAATAAAAAGTAATCTAAACCTAGTCACCTCATAGTAAAATTGAAGAAAACCAAAGACATGCCTGTAATCCTAGCACTCTAGGAGGCCAAGGTGGGTAGACTGCTTAAGCTCAGGAGTTCAAGACCAGCCTGAGCAAGAGCAAGACACCATCTCTAAAAATAGCCAGGCGGTGTGGCAGAGGCCTATAGTCCCAGCTATTGGGAGGCTGAGGCACGAGGGTCACTTGAGCCCAAGAGTTGAGGTTGCTGTGAGGTTTGATGCCATAGCACTCTACCCAGGGTGACAAAGTTGAGACTCTATTGAAAGAAAGAAGGAAGGGAAAGGGAAATGGGAGAGAAGGAGGGAGGAAGGGAGGGAGGGAAAGAAAAGATAATCTTAAAAGTAGCCAGAAAAACACAAGAGCCTTCAAAGCTGTTAGACTGCAGCTATCTTCTCAGAAGCAATAGCGGAAGCCAGAAACTCGTAGAATATTATCTGCAGTGTGCTAAAAGAGAGTGACTGCTGGCCTAGAATTCTACTCCCAGTGAAAATACCTTTCAATAACAAGAGCAAAATGAAGACACTTTCAGGCAAATGAAAACTGTGAAGTTGTTCCATATCTACAAATCCTCATTGAATTAAGTCTTAACAGGTGTTTTTAGGCAATAGATGGAAGATCTGAGATGCAACAAGGAATGAAGAACAAAGAAAGTGGTCAGTATTTGGCCAGGCCCATCCTTGACGTTGGTAAGAGAGATACAGGCCAAAAGTTTACAAGAAGGCACAGTTTACAGTTTACCCTTATTTTTCCACCAAGGCTTCATCCCAAACTGTAGGAGGCTTTGTGCACACACATGTGATCACCACAGCCTGCATATCGAAAATCGCCTGTCCTGAAAACATGCACTCCCTGGTTATCCCTTGAGTCTAGAAGTATGTACGCTTACAGCATGGCTTGCCATGAAGAAGAGGCCTGCCTAGGTCCTAGAAATAGGTAGAGAATATTGGGTTCCACGGACTTCTTACCATTTGGAGAGAGGTGTGACTAGAGAAAGGTCAGAAAGGGAGCTTCTAAATCATGAGACACAGGCCAGAGGCCCCAGTTACCCAGATCTAAGGGTGGCACTATTTATCAGCAAACTCAGATGAACTTTGATTATATAAAACAATAATAATAATATCTTACAGGGATTGGTGAAGCATGCTAGAAATAAAAACATATTGAAACTATATTTTATGTATAAATAAGGGATAATAAATACATTACATATAACACATAAATAAGGAGAAGACAAAACGAAATTCAGAAATTAACGTCTTCCATGGTCCTTGAATTATCCTGGAGGAGACTAAAGGTACTGTTTATCTTTAGACATTGAAAAGTTGAGTAGACACACTGTCATTTCTACAGTAGCAACTAAAAAACAGAAATGGAGTATTTAACTTCCTAACTAGTGGGGAGGGAATGATTTTTAAAATATTCAGTCAATCTGAAAGAAGGCAAGAAAGGTGAGACAAAGAAACAAAGAATGCTTAGAAAAAATAGAAGATGATATAAAAATAAACATAGATCAGTGACTCATTAAATATAAACTAAATAATTCCACTAAATGGCAACGATTATCAGACAAAAAAAATACAAACTCCGACTATGTGCTATTTACAAGGACCAAAGTAGAACCTAATAATTCAGAAAGTTTCAAGTAAAGGGATAGAAAAGATATGCTGGCTCGGCGCCTGTGGCTCAAGCGGCTAAGGTGCCAGCCACATACACCTAAGGTGGCGGGTTCGAATCCCCAGCCCGGGCCCGCCAAACAACAATGATGGCTGCAACCAAAAAATGGCCAGGCGTTGTGGCAGGCGCCTGTAGTCCAGCTACTTGGGAGGCTGAGGCAGGAGACTCGCTTGAGCCCAGGAGTTGGAGGTTGCTGTGAGCGTGATGCCATGGCACTCTACCCAGGGGGATAGCTTGAGGCTCTGTCTCAAAAAAAAAAAAAGAAAAGATATGCTATGCCAATACTAGTCAAAAGAAAAGTAATGTGTTTACTTATACTAATATGGGTCAAATTATAAAGAAAAAAGCATTACCTAGAAGTAAAATGGTTCATTCATAAGATCAATTTGATGGGAAGACCGAACAAATTTACACGTGAATGCCTCTCACTATACCAACTAGCACTGACACAAAACAAGGAGAAACAGAACAAATTCACAATTGTAGTGAGATATTAGTACATTTCTATCAGCAAATGGTAAAAATCAAATAAGAAAGACATTAAGGATACAGAATGTTTGAATGACACATTTAGCCAACTTGACTTAAATACCATATTCCCATACATAGAATGTTCTACTCAACAACTACAGAGTAAGTAATCTTCAAGCGCACATGGAATGTTTATGAAAACCAACCTAACCGAAGAAGTCTCAAAACCCTTTTACAGAATTGGAAAAAAGAAAACAAGCTTGTTCTCTGACCGCACAGAATTAAGTTATAATAACAAAAGGTTAAATTTGTTATGTTATTTAACAAGTAATTTAATGGGGCCAAAAAAACCAGTCATAATGTAAATTATTATAAATATATAAATTGTAAATATTTTACCTGATCAATAATGTAAATGTAATTTACATAATGTAAATAATGTAAATATGTAAATGTAAACAATTATTTACATATGTAAATAATTTACATAATATAAATTATTATAAATATATAAATTGTAAATATTTTACCTGATCAATAATAAAAACACTCTGTATCAAAATTTGTGAGAGCCCTAAAGAGAGAGTAAAATTTGTATTTTAAATTTGTATTTTAAAATTTGTCTTTTAAATAGAAAAAGAGAAAGGCTTAAATTGAATGATTTAAGATCCTTCTCAAGAACTTTGAAAAAGAACGGCAAAAAAAAAAAAAAAAGAGACAAAACATAATGATAAAAATAAAAGTGTAAAATAAGGACATAGAAAAAAGACAGAAAATGAAGATTATCGACAAAGCCAAGGTTTGTTTTTTTTTGAAAAGACACTTCTGCCAAAGTTAAGAGACGGAGGGGAGGGAGAGAAGACAGGGATTGAGATGGAGGGAATGAGCAAATAACCAATAGAAAGAATTAAAAAAGCCCTGTTTGCAAATGCTACAAACAACAAAAAAAAAGATAAAAAGGATTTTAGGGACCACTTATAATTTCAAAAATCTAGATAGAAATGAACAAATCCTAGGGGGAAAAAAAAAATACAACCTACCAGGAAGGAATCAGGGATTGTAAACATGAATCAGACACATAAAGGTCTGAAAATTTTTCCCACAAAGAAAATTCCAGGCCCAGATAGTTTCACTGAGTCTATCAAATATTTAAGGAAGGAGAATTCCAATTTCACAAAAACTCAAAGAAAAGAAGAAGAGACATCCTAACTCATTTTACCACGGCTAGCATTACCTTGATGCCAAAACCTGACAAAGAAAGTCCTCACGTTTTTACTCATTAAATAAATCAAAGGAGACTGTTCACAGATTTCTCTGGAATGCTCACCGAAATGCCCAACAGCAATTTCAACTCTGGTAAATTGAGGCAATTGGAATTAAATACAGGGCAAAAGGAACCGTTCTGAACTTCGGTAACAAAATTTTCTGAAGATAAGGTCATCAAGAACTAAAGCCAGCACTGCTGTAGTAAGAGAAACAACATCCCACATGCCAAAAAAACCCATATCCTTAATTTGACTGGTAAGTGCTGAATATGAACTTGAAAACAGCAGCTCTGTGTATTATTTGTCATAGCACAAAGTCAAGTCAGCGCCAGACCGTGTGGCATGCATGACTACAACGTGAAGCTTTCGCATCTGTAGAATCAAATGGAAAAATAATAATAATTTGCTTGGTCTTTACAGTGCAAAATGATTTTCTTAATAAGCATTGAGTGCTTTCTAATGCAGAAAAAAAGGAAGCTTTAGAGTAAATTCGTATCAGACATGCAAGATTAGAAATAAATTATGCACTTAAACAAAACCTTGTGAGAGGTGTTTTCTTTTTTGGCTCTCTCATTCATCTCTAAATTTCTCCACTCTCCTAACAATCCATCATCCTCTTTTTTTGTTTGTTTGTTTGGTTTTTGAGACAGAACCTCACTCTATCACCCTGAGTAGAGTGCTGTGATGCCACAGCTCATAGCAACCTCAAACTCTAGGGCTGAAGTGATCCTCTTGCTTCAGCCTCCTGAGCAGCTGAGACTACAGGTGCCTGCCACAACACCCTGCTTTTTTTTTTTTTTAAGAGATGGGGTCTCGCTCTTGTTCAGGCTGGTCTCAAACTCCCAAGCTCAGGCAATCCACCTGCCTTGGCCTCCCAGAATGCTAGGATTACAGGCGTGAGCCACAGCACCAGGGCCAATCTACCATACTCTCAATTACTCATGTGTGAATTACCCAAGACAAAGTGAAAACCTATGTCACCTCTCTTCCCATCACTCTTCAGAGTCTGCCCCCCAAACTCATAGCAATTATGTCCAACACACAGAAAGGAGAATAGCAGAGAATTCAGAAGCAGGTATGGCAGAACCACCAGCCTGCCTTCAAGTCTAAGCTCCACCACTTACAGTGTAACCTTGGGCTGTTCCTAACCTCTCTGGACCTAAAATTCATCATCTGAAAAAATGGAGGCAATGATAAGACCTACTTCAGAGGGTTCTGTAGGGATCAAATGAAGGAGTGTAATGAAAATCTTAGTGTAGTCAAGAGGCGTTAGCTATGATTACAAACATAATTAGAAGACAAGTTCACAGTATACTCCAATGCTAAATGTAAACAGATTTCAGAATTATTTCCTACATTCATTCATCTGGTTTAAAAATACTTATTGAGATTCTATCACATGCAAGAACTAACTGTGCTAGGGACTTGAGATACTACAAAAAACAAGACAGATAACCTTTCCGGCCCTCAGGACTTTATAGCGACGAGTTAGATTCACTGGTCATTGGTGTGGCCAAACAGGGAAATTTAAAAAAAACAAACAAACTTATAAGTCACTTTCTCGTCATGGTCCACGCAAGTCAACTGTGCCCATAAATCAAAACAAGGTACCAGAATACAATTGGCCTCTCCTACATAGCAGGAGCAGGCACTCAATACTTTTTTAGTTGATTGGATCCATGCTGAAAACTAATTCTGTCAATATAGAGAGAAAGAAAGAAGACAAACTTCTTAAAGGCACCCTTAGGGTGGTCTGCACTGGGGGCAGGGAGCAGGCATGAGGCAGAAATACATGGTTTGTATCATTCACACCAGAAAGGAAGTGAGGTGCTGTAGATTTTTAAAATACAAAACTGAGCTCGGCACCCGTAGTTCAGTGGTTAGGGCACCAGCCACATACACTGAGGCTGGTGGGTTCCAACCTGGCCCAGACTGCTAAACAACAATGACAACTACAACAAAAATTAGCTGGGCACTGTGGCAGGCACCTGTAGTCCCAGCTACTTGGGAGGCGGAGGGAAGAGAATCACCTAAGCCCAGGAGTGGGAGGTTGCTGTGAGCTGTGACGCCACGGCACTCTACCCAGGGCAACATAGTGAGACTCAGTCTCAAAAAAAAAAAAAAGAATCAAGTTGTTACAGGACTAGGAATTTGGAATGAAGGAAACCAAACATGTTCATTTCTACAACATTATCACATAGAAATAACCTCTCTCACCTGACAGGAAGTTCAGGGGAAAAAGAGGAGAAACTCTGCACACATCTGAAAATGAAAAAAAGTAAAGAAAATTAGACTCATGGGAAGTGAGTGGTCTTGGCAGCATCATGCTCCAATACTTTAGTCAGCCCATCAGCCAAGGTGCTATGAACCACTGCTGCACATCACAGCTTGAACTTGGCAGTGGAGTTACAAAAGGAACGGAGGACGCAAACTCTGATCTTAAACAACTTACATATAAACTAGAAGAACAAGCCCAAGGTCAGATTGAGGGCTGAGCTTGTTAATGTTTTAGTAGCACGCATTACTGCTCAGTCTTCATTAACAACATCACAGGAGCACTGGACAATGAAGGGATTGGAGCAGATATGGGGTGGGGTGGCCCCTTCTAGAGACTGCTTGATTAGGCATTTCTCCATGTGTTTATGACTTAACTTCCCAAGAACCTAAACTCTTTGATATCAAGGATTGGGGCATTTAAGTATCTTGTGCCAGGGGCAGAATTCTTCCTCAACTAATGGGCTGAATAAATGACTGTTGGTTATTAAGTTTGGCTCAGAGTTGAAGGGGATGGTAGGGACATTGGCAACGACACGAGTGGAGGGAAGGCCAGATGCACACTGAGGAAAGGAAATTGGGTGCCCACCCAAGGCAGAGAGCATTGCTGACAACCTGACTTATATCTTTTAGCATATTCTATCATGCTTTACTTCAAAACCAAAACATTGGTACAGTTTTCAGCTCAAAGATAACAGTTACTTCACATAATGATATCCTCTCATGGGAGATAGAGACATAATGACTTTCAAATGAAGACTGAGAGAAGAAATGATCTATAAGGTCATCTTGGAAGCAACTCACTTAATGCTGGTGGCTTCTGTCAACAGACTGTTAGGACAAAAGTTCAATGCCAATGCTCAAGGAGGAATTCAGGATATAAATTCAAAGAAGAACTAAGCGGTCATGGTGAGTTTCTATTGATCACAATATGTTCTTTAAGTAGGAGAAAAAGGAATAGTTCTCAACAAACTAGAGCCCAATATACCAGAATAACTTCATTAAACAATGTTTAGTGAAGATAAAAATGAAGGCCAACCATGTTTTCCTACTCTATGACGAACAAATTCCAAACATACGTTCCAATGCTCAACATGGAAGGAATACAGAATGAACGGCTGAACAACATTTAAAGAACCAAAGTAACAAATCATTTGTGACTCGACTATGGAATGAATTTCATTTAACATTTGTGAAAAGGAAGATTTTCTACATATGGTTTTCTGATAATATTTTGACAAACTCTCGCAACTCAAGCATACTACCTCGATCTAAACCAGTGGAGCACCCTTAGTGGTCCCTGGTAATACTGTTTATTAATGAACAGCAGGAAGCTCTGTTTGTTCCTTGGAACACTTTCAGGTAGAAAAGTAGGACAAGCAACAGTGACATTTGTTTTTCACAGTGGACAAAAAAATTAAAAAGCCTAAAAATATACAAAGCTGGAGAGCATGTGGGGAAATAAACACTTGCATACGCTGTTAGTGGAAATGTAAACTTTGCAAGTAGTTTATCTTTCTTTTTTCTTTTTTTAGACAGTCTCACTCACTATGTCTCCCTAGGTGGAGTGCCATGGCATCACAGCTCACAACAACCTCCAACTCGGGCTTAAGCAATTCTCTTGTCTCAGCCTCCTAAACAGCTGGGACTACAGGCACCTGCCACAATGCCCAGCTATTTTTTTGTTGTAGTTGTCATTGTTATTTAGCTGGCCAGGGCTGGGTTCGAGTGCACCAGCCTTGGTGTATGTGGCTGCTGCCGTAACCACTGTGCTATGAGTGCCAAGCCTATCTTTCTTTTTTTTTTTTTCTTAATCAAGCCCAGCTGAAGTTCAAACTTGCCACCCCTGATTTGCAGGGGGCACCCTGCAAATGTACAAGCCAGGGCGCCCATGCACATAGTTTGGGTATGTTTTGAAATTTTATTTTTAATAAATTAATTTTTTTGAGACAGAGTCTCACTCTGTACCCTGGATAGAGCGCTGTGGTATCCTAGCTCACAGCAACCTCAAACTCTTGAGCTCAAGCAATAATCCCCCTGCCTCAGCCTCCAGAATAGGGAGTACAGGCACCTGCCGTGACAACCAGCTACTTTTTCTATTTTTTTTCTTTTTTTTTTTTTTTTGCAGTTTTGGCTGGGGCCAGGCTTGAACCCACCACCCCAGGTATATGGGCCCGGGACCCTACTCCTTGAGCCACGGGTGCTGCCCAGTTTTTCTATTTTTGATAGAAATGGGGTCTCACTTTTGCTCAGGCTTGTCTCAAACTCCTGAGCTCACCTGGCTAGTTTTCCTATTCTTAGTAGAGACGTGGGTCTTGCTTTTTGCACAGGCTGCTCTGAAGCGCCTGAGGCAATCCACGCACCTCAGCCTCCCATAGTGCTATGATAACAGGTGTTTTGAAATTTTAAATGTGTATACTTTTTGCTGCAGAAAGTCTTGTTCCAGAGATCATCCCTACACAAATAGTGACACAGATACACAAAAACATACACACAAACACTGTCATTGCGGCTTTGTCGAGTGGGAAGAAAGCCTAAGTATCCATCAGTAGCTGAATCATTACCATATTTTGCCGTGTATAAAGCACACTTTTTGCCCATAGTGTTGAGGGGGAAATGAGGATGTGTATTAAACATGAGTAGTACTCGTTTTGTATCTACCTAAATGTTTTAAATTCTTTTATTTATGCTTATGTGTTATATGCCATAGTATGTTAAAAATGAATGCTAAAATTCCTTTATAGTACAAAAAACAAGTTCATATATAATCGAATAGGCTTGGCGCCTGTAGCTCAGGGGTTATGGCGCCGGCCACATGCACGGAGGCTGGCAGGTTCGAACTCAGCCTGGGCCAGCTAAACAACAATGATAACTGCAACAAAAAAGTAGCAGGGTGTTGTGGCAGGTGCCTGTAGTCCCAGCTACTTGGGAGGCTGAGGCAAGAGAATCACTTACTCCCAGGAGTTGGAGGTTACTGTGAGCTGTGACCCCACAGCACTCTACTAAGGGTGACATAGCGAGAGACTCTGTCTCAAGATAAATAAATAAATAAAGTAAAAATGTAAATAAAAATTAAAATGAAAGATTTTTTTCTGAAAGTTTGGGGTAAAAACATGGTTGCACATTATGTGTGTGCACGGCAAAATATGGGAAATAAATGATGGTGTATGTGTATTATGGAATATTACACAAAGCTGAAAAATACGAAGCTGATTTAGATGGACTGACATAGAGACTGTCAATGCATATAGATCAAGTGAAAAAAACCAAGTTTCCTAATTTTACATGTTACAGATACATATATGTGTATGTGTGTGTGTATATCCACACGGAAATGTTAAGAAACTATGAAAGCTACATACATGTAGCTTGACACATATTTATATGTGTCAAGGGGTGAATGTACCCAAAAAAACCTGGAAGAAAACCCACCAAGTCTCCATGAATGAACAGGATTGTGATATGGGAAAGGATGAAACCAGACTGCCCCTCCATACGTCAAGCATGCATTCATGTGTTACTTACACAGTTAAGTATATTTCTTCTAGTGAAAAAAAGCCAAACAGAGGGAGAGCCAGACACAGCTCCTCTATCAAGCTCAGGGGGAGGCAAAGTCATCCCTTGCTTGGTTGAATGTCATCTCCCCTCACTTAATTTCTAATTTCTCTCTTATTTCGCCTAATTCGGAAGGCCCAACTGGGAGTACAGAGACTTCTGGTCTCAGAGTCAGGAAACCAGTGTCTCAGCCAGGGAGGAAGGACTCACTTCAGTGACATGTGGAAAAGAATGTCAAAAGCAATGGCGTTTAAATGAAAGTGCCAGAACTGCCCGTCTGCACCCTCCTTGCCCCTGCTTCCACCACACACCCACCAGCCTTCACCTAGAGCAGCTAAGCAGGAATCAGATCTGATCAGCACCAGCACTTCACTAACAAAACAGCGGTTGCCAATGTTTGGGGCTCTTATGTCATTGAAAGGAAAGGGCAAGTCACAAAAGGAACTATATCAACTTATATAAGACATGGCAGGGAACAGAGAAATTTCTCAGAGAAGAACAGCAAACTCACCAATTGCTAAGATTAACTGAAACCTCCCACAGTTGCAGATTGCCCCAAACCATGACATCAGGAAGGCTGGGAATACACCCAACTTCCTATGTTTATCAAGCTGGCTAAAACCCAGGGTAATACCAGCATGACCAAAAAAAAAAAAAGGCAAAAACACAAGCAGATTTTGCAAGTGGTTTGGGTGGAAAGGAAATTATCATCTCAGTGCAGGGGAAGCTGTGTCCAAGAATCAGAACTCCTATCCTTCGCAGCTGGCCACAGGCCCAGGCACCTTAAAGTTAAGCAGCGACCCAATGGGCAAAGGGCACAGGTAACAGCAGCCCCACACAGTTGTTCCACTGCCCTCTGGGGTAATGGGACACTGGTCCAAGGACCAACCAACGAAACAAAACAAAACAGAGCTGTGATAGGACCCTCCCTCCTAGAGGGCCAGCACTTCATTAAGAACCTAATGATTAATTAGTGACCCAGACTAAGAGGCAGAGACTGGCTCAAAGTGCCTGGCAATGACACCAACACCATAAGAGAAAAGACCAGAGAACAAAGAGGCCTTGGTAAATTGTGAATAGAGCCAGAAATAAGCAAAGAGAAGTTTCTTCACACCAATAGGAGGAACAAACTGCATAAGTGGAGATGATGGCAAAGGTCAGGCCTGTGGGCATATGCAGGAGAAGATCAGAGGTATGGAGATTCTTGGCATTAGGAAATGGTGGGTATTGCCAGTGAGGAACAAACAAGAGTGGTTCTAAAACCCTTTAGTGGCCCCATAACTGATCAGACCCTGCGTAAGAAGACGCTTAACCTGCACAGACTGGTTTGTTCAGTTCTCGATGCCACCATCCAAGAGGAATTAAATTGTGAGATGGCCCTGGACCCCCCCTAAAGATAACTCATTTAACAAGCATTTACTGAATGCTTACTATGTGCCAAAAACAGGATACATAGTAAGCATTTGTGCAGGTTGCACCCTGCACAAAGGCACACAGCCAAGAGGACCGGTGGAGCCTCGATCCAGAATGCCATGCTTTCTGGAGGTGTCAGACAAATTAACAGGTGTACAGAGGAAGGCCAGCTAGCCCAGTGCGGGGAAATGGATCTAGGAAAATTTCCTCAAGTAGGTAAGAGTCAGACAGCAGGCTAAAAGGATGTGAAGAAATGGGAAGAAGCATTCCAAAGAGAATAGCTTAAGCCAAGACACAGAGCCAAAGAACTTAAAGTGGAAGAAGAATGTTTTGGTATCCATCCTTGTTAAATTGTAGAAGTGACTAAGACAGCTTTCACAGCGGCTTTCTGAAACATCTCAATAGATGACCTCTTGGCCAGCCTGGTGAGTCTGTGCCGAGATGGAATGGAGCAGGCCAGGAGAGGCAGACGTCAGGCCTCTTGCGCCCCCTGGCACAGTGCTATTTTCCAGCAGCGCCGGAAGCTTTCTCTTCTCTTCACCACTCCCCCCAGGCTTCTCTTCCCCATGTCCCTTCTATTCTTCATCTTACAGTTTCTCTCTTCTCCTTCCTCCCCTTACCTAGCTTGAGGCTTGCCAAGTATATTTTAGGGGCTAGAATGTTGCTGGTTGCCTCTGCCCAGAGCTAGAGAAGAGAGTTTCAGAGACCCTGATGTGAGAAACCCACCTTCAAGAGACTCCCTGACCTCTAGTCCCAAAGGGGTAGGTGAGGCAACCACCAGCTCTCCATCCAACATGGCAGAACTAAAGGTATTTCCAAAAAGGGCATGACTTTCCTTACGGTGTAAACAATTGCCATCTTAAAAGCCACTGCATACACAAGAATTTACCAATTAAGTTTTATAAAAACATCAATTTAGTTTCTCACAAAAAAGAACACTTGTATACTTAAGTTTTACAATGCAAGTCTTACGTTAAGCCGCATTCATACAAAGTTAACCAAAATGAACTTTCTTTCCACTGGAAAGAAAGCAACAAACACTGGGGCATTTCCCTCTATTTAAACTGTGTTTTGATACCGTGCTTTCAATAATGAGAGACAATAGGACCAAAAGATACACAGATGAAGAAAGAACAAACAATTGTACCCATAGGATGGGTCCTACCAGGTAGTAACTAACAAAACCACACATGTCAATTTTTCCTTTGTTAGTAAGTCTTTGCTGTATTTGACACTTGGGCTACGAATTAAGGCTAATGTGTCAAAATTTTTCTATTGCCATAAATACTCGTTTTTGCCGCTTGAGATGGACTGAACACTTAACTCCAGGGAATAAAAGATGAGGAAACAGTTGCCTATAAAGTTTTTATTGTTCCCACTGGAAATTATTAATAAGTTAGTCTTTTTTTTTTTTAAGAGATGGGGTGGGCTCTTGCTATGTTGCTTAAGTTGGCCTCTAACTCCTGAGCTCAATGATCCTCCTTGTCTCAGCCTCCTGAGTAGCTGGGATTATAGGCAAGAAGTATTTTCCAGCCCTATTTGACAGATAAACTGTGGAAGATAGGAACTTAGTGACTTATTAATAACATTTTTAAATTCAATAAGGACTTCAAATGCTACCCCAAGTTGTGACTGTATGAACTTTGCCAGCAAAAGAAATTCCTAGCCCTCCCCTTTTGTGGTAGATTGCAAAACTGGTCACATATCCTTCCCAGTATGCCTGTCCATTTGCAAGGTGCCTTTGCAGTTCCTCCTAGCAAAAGGTGGAGTCTGTTTCTCCATTCCTTGAATGTGGGCTGTTCTTGCCATTTGCTTTGCCCAATGGGACATTAGCAAATGTCATGCAAATAAAAGTATGAAAAGTGCTTGAGCATGGATTTTCTCTCTCTTGCTGCTCTTGGAACCTTAAGCCACCACGTCAGCATGGAAACCAGCCTGACCTAGCCATTCAGAAGGTGAAAGACATATATGTCCAGTCCACCCACTGCTCTAACCAATGTATGGCCAACCCCCAGCAACAGAGTCATCCGGTTCCTGGCAGCGACTGCAGATGCATGGGTATGTCCAGCTGAGACCAGCAGAAGGACCATCCTACTGAATCCAATCAACACTTTGGACTCCAAAATGATTAACTGATGCCATGGTTGTGCTGTAAGCCACTAAATGTTCAGGGTTTTTTGTTACACAGAAAAAGCTAACTTACATACTTTCTTTCCCTTCCTCCTCATTCTTTCCCTTTCTCTACCTTTCTTTCCTTTCCTATTCCCCCCGCCCCACTCTCCTTGCTTTCTTCTTTTCCTTCTATAAGTACTACAAGTAACCATTTAAGGGTCCACTGTGTATAAGATGCTGGCCTGGGCGGGCTTTACATCAAAGCCTTCCTCATTTTATTCTAAACCACTCCCTCTGGAACCTAAACAGACAGATTCTGCAAACCTCACAAGGTCAGCGGGCCCTGCTCAAAAAGTCACTAAGCAAGATGCTTCTGGGGACTAGCAGGCTGTAAGGGTGGAGTCTTGGGAGAGTTTGAAGCCCATCTCTAGACACTTGCTGGTAACAATCTCTCTGGGAAACACACTTGTCACTGTGGCCTACTAAGTGTATTCTAGCTCTCCTTTCTATCTGGTGCTCCTAGTTACTGGAAGGGGAAGTATAAGAAAATGGGCCACACATCCAAGGGTTAAGACTTAAGACTTGCTAAAAGAGCAGAAAATATTTTTATAACTATAAGAAAAAATGCACTGTGAGTCGTAAAATCTTAGATTTCCATTTGTTTACTACAGGAATCAACGAAAATCAATAGGTTCGTTTTGCTAATGACATCAAACCACTCAGGACAACTCAGAAGCCAGAAGAAAATCATTTCTGAAAATGCTTTTCTTTCCTCTTCCACATTTAGTCTGTATTTTACTCCCACTCTAAGTTATTCTTTTTTCTTTACCGAATGATGTTTTTTCAGACTTTTTACAAACTGAATGTTCCCTGATGTCCCCTTTGTTTGTGATTGCAACAGTAATGTTCAGAAAGGTCAAAGTAGATGTCAGGGTTATGTAAGTGTTCGTTTTCTTTTTTCAGCGTTTTACCTGGGACCCTTTTCTTCCTTAGGATTCCCTGGAGAAGTTCTTCTCTAGATGCATGTGTGAATGTATTTCAAAACCAACCACCAAAATGTCAGGTGGACAGAGATTTGAATGGCTTCCATCACCTAGTGTAAATGGGACATATACCCTCAGGAACACATCTCCAAAACTGGTCTTGATTTCTCCATGCAGTCTCCTGGAAGAACAGAGGAAAACTTTGCTGCCTCAAGCCTCAAGTGGTTTCCAATATCTCCCTTCCAGTGTTCCTAAAATACCTATAGAACCTCCCCATTGAAAGAATTGGCTTTCCTCCTCATCTGTTTTTAACAGTAACAATCCCTGACAGCTTTACAGTGATTTACAGTAGGCAAAATGCTTTTGCATACAGGATCCCAGGGGACCCAAGAATGATTATGGAGTAGCTATAAGGCAAATTCCTAGCCCCACGCCTAGGGCTACACTACAGAGTAAAACAACAAAAAACACGTCTTGCCTCCAGGGAGCTCACTGTGGACTGGGGAAATAAAGATGTGACATAAAATTTAACACCAAGAAGTGTAATATGGTAACTGTGACAAGTGCCACAAAGATAAGCATCTGGAGCTCTGGATGAAGACAGCGGGATATGATCTGAGCAATCAGGGAAGGCTTCTCAGTGAAAGTGATGCTGAAACCAGAAGGATAAGTGGGAAGAATTAGTCTGGCAAAGAGGCAGGGAAAGACCATACCAACTAGAGGAAGCAGTATGTGCAAAGGCACTGTGGCAGGAGGGAATGCCGCCCACGTAGGGAACTGAAGAAAAGTCAGAGTAGGTAGGACAGAGAATAACAAGGAGACAACTGTAGGACACAAGGCTGGAGAGGGAGGAAAGACCCAGCTGCCTCGGAGCCTCAGGGGGCTAAGGAGTCATGCCTTTGTTCTGAGAGCAATGGAAAGTCACTGAATGATTTTAAACAGCCAGCAGTATTCAGATTAACATTTTGACAAGATTGTTCTGCTCTTGCATAGAAAATGGATTGGAAGAGGACAGAGCGGAAGAGGTCCACTTTGGGATTTCTGTTCTCCATTCTCAAACATTGTTCTGAAGGTCTGAGCAATCCAGTAAGACAAAAATCCAAAGGAAGGGGTCCAATTAGGGAAATGGAGAGCACAGGGGTGTTTATGTGACAGACACACACACAGAATCTACTAAAATTTAAGGGGAATTAGAGTTCAGAAAAGGAGGAAGATTCAAAATAATTACATAAATAAGATTTTCTTCTACACCAGGAATCAGCAGACCTTTTCTGCAAAGGGCCAGATGGTAAATATTTATGGCTTTGCAGGCTGTTGAATTTCTGCCATAACTACTCGATTGTAGCACAAAAACAGCCACAGATAATCTGTACATGAATGAGTGTGGCTGTGTCCCAATAAAGCTTTATTGACAAAAACAGAAGCTGGTGGGACTGAGCCCATGGGCAGTAGTTTACCCTACTCTATATATCGCTTAAGGTGAGAGATGATGATAGTGTGGGTGAAGATGGTGGTGGTGACAAGTTATAGACATACTAAGTGGTAGTCAGGAGGAAGGATTGATAGGCCTTGGGTCTGGGTTGGGTCTCAAGTGTGAGAGCAGCAGCCACTGCCAGGATTCAGCTGAGGCAGAGGTAGCGAGTGGCCACATATGCCCTAGAACCCAGTTCAGCTGACTTCACCCCTGAGGTCTGGCATGTCCTTCCGCCACAGCCACAGCCTCTGCAGAATGCCAGCATTCCACTGTCACTAAGTTACAAGTGGGTGGGATGCTTCCTCGAAATGCTTATGGCCCTCATAGTCACAATTTCTGCAGAGTTAACATCATTTCCCAGCTCTCCCCCGTCACACCAGTCCACGTGAAACTACTTGAAAATAAGTCAGGTATCAACCACAAAAAATTAGCACAGTAGACAGTCAATGTCCCATTAGATGGGGCACAGAATAAAACTGGAGGAGGGGTTGGAATTTTTTTTTTTTTTTGGCCGGGGCTGGGTTTGAACCCACCACCTCCGGCATATGAGTCCAGCATCCTACTCCTTTGAGCCACAGGTGCTGCCCTGGAATTTTTTTTTTTTTTTTTTTTTGAGACAGAGTCTCACTCTCTCACCCTGGATAGAGTGTTGCCCTGGGTAGAGTGCCATAGTGTCACAGCTCACAGCAACCTCAAACTCCTTTTTTTTGAGACAGAGTCTCAAGCTGTTGCCCTGGGTAGAGTGCTGTGATGTCACAGCTCATAGCAACCTCCAAGACTTGGGCTCAAGCAATCTTCTTGCTTCAGTGTTTCTATTTTTAGTAGAGACAGGGTCTCACTTTTGCTCAGGCTGGTCTGGAACTCATGAGCTCAAGCTATTCACCCAGCTTGGCCTTCCAGAGTGCTAAGATTACAGTTGTGAGCCACTGCGCCCAGCAGCAACCTCAAACTCTTGAGCTTTTGCCTCAGCCTCCCAGGTAGCTGGGACTACAGGTGACCACCACAATGCCCAGTTAGCTTTTCTATTGTTAGTAGAGACAGGGTCTCGCTCTTGCTCGGGCTGGACTTGAACTCCTGAGCTCAAGTAGTCCACTCACCTCAGCCTCCCAAAGAGCTAAGATTACAGTTGTGAGCCACCATGCCTGGTAGGTGGTGGGGGCGGGGGGTGGAATTAACCAGACAGAACAGCATTAGAGAGATGAACTCAGAGTCAGGTGTCCAGGGAGGAGGAAAGGGTGTGAAGACACTAACTTCCCAAGCCTCAAAGGACGGCACACAGACTGGCCTGGGAAGAACAGGAAACCAGCTGTGTGCTGGGTGCACAGGCCCTTCTTTTCTGCTCTTGCCTTCTGGCCTCGCCGCCCTCCCCACCTCTCAGGATCTTCAAAATTCTGTCTTTACCCCTGTCCATAGTGACTACAGAAAGCCTTCCCGAACTGGGACTTAGCCTGAGAATTCTCTGGCGAGATGGAGGAGGAATTTCGAGTTGGCTTATGTCTCAGAATCTTTAATTACACTTGTTCTACAAAGGTCATCAAATAAGACCACCAATGACAAAATGGCACTTTGTATTTCAAGGAGAAAATAAGTTAGAGATCAAGACCAAGAAGAGAAACTAAAAAAAACAGATAGCTAGGTCTCAAGGCCTTCACCTTTGTATTGTCAAACCACAAACATGCCTCTCTGGTGCCCAGATAGAAAAGAGGATCACGTTTGATTCTGAAACTTTATCCAGGAAGAGGAGACGTGATGGTCCTTAGAGAAAGCAAAGGTTTGCCCCGCAGCTAGTCCTTAACTGAACCTGCTCAGAGCTTGGCCACACTTGGTACCTCCACTTCCTCTCTTCTCAGGCTCTCTTGAACTAGTTTCGGTCAGGCTTTTGTGTTACACTTATCAAGGTCACTGTGACTTCCACCTTAGCAAGCCTCTCAGTCCTCAGCTTCCGCCTCCTCTCAGCAGTCTTGAAGGGCGGATCAACTTCTGCAGGAAGTTGTCACTCTTGATTAAGCCTCTCTTCTAAATGGAGGCCAGTCCATGTGTGCACGGGATAAAGGGGTACATTCTGGGAAGGCAAGAAACATCTCTGGTCAACCTCTATGCGTGGACAAATAGTGTCACAAGACATGCTCGTAGCCATAAGAATACTGCCTTAAGGACACAAAGATGGGAGTGACTGATTCGATCTTTTGTGTGTTTGGGGAGGTGGAGGGCAGGGAAACACGTTCTATGACAGACAAGTTAAAGGAGATGATAGTGAACTACAAAATCTGTGAAAGATTTCCTAGCGTGGGACTCCTCTTCTACCCCCGTAAGTTCTTTTTAATTTGACTACTATCTACCAGACCACTTCTCCTACTTGGGAGGCTGAGGCAAGAGAATCGCTTAAGCCCAAGAGTTTGAGGTTGCTGTGAGCTGTGACACCAAGGCACTCTACCAAAGGCGACATAGTGAGACTCTGTCTCAATAAATAAATAAATAAATAAATAAATAAAAATTTAAAAAATATAAATAAAAGACCACCTCTTGAGGCATGGGTTTTGTTTGTTTTGGTAAGATATTGCACATAATAAAAAACGCAAATTCCTTTTATCAGGTTAGCTTTGATGGTGACTAGGGATAGGGCAGGCCTAATGACCTGGGGAGAGCTCAGGGTCAAGCCTGGATGACACAGGCACATGCAGAGAGGAAGGCCTGCTGATAGCTTAGGGAGGGCCGGGGGTGGGGGATGGAGAAGATGCCCCCGAGGGGGAGTTTCTCCTACCTTCTAAGTCTGCTGCCTGGGTCTCAGAAATCAGAAGTCTGTACCACCGCAATCAGTGCTCCTATAGCCAGGAAAACCTCCCAGTTGCTGGCTGACCTTGCTGTTTGACTTTTTTCCTCCCTCATCAGGATGCTCGCTCTCAGAGCCCCCAACACTACCTGCTCCTTTTGCTTCCAAGGCCTTCCAAGGCCTCCACTTGGCTGCACCGGAAGTGGAGTTATTTTTGAAGACTGGCTGGTGCAAGGTAGGGTGGGGAGAGCCAGGACGGGAAGCCTCCGACGGTGGAAACTCCTCTATCACCAGGGAACTTGGCTGCAGCCAGCCCTGGCCTCACACCAGAGCAGGGCCGTCCATTTGCTCCTTCTTTTTTTAGTACTATCCTTTCGGACCCACCCAGGGCTGAGATTTTGCAGTGTGTTTTTCCAGGAGACCTGGCAAACAACAACTTGACAGGTTCAATGGTTTTCATTGACAGCCTGAATGGAGTCCTCTGAAGACTGCAGGACTCCACACGCAAACAGACCATAAAAATCCTACCTCCCACAGGCGTCTGGACGCTGCCTTTTCCCTAATGACCCGCCGCCACTGATGCAGCATGGGTGGCTGTGTAGCATTTTTTTTAGTGATTTTTCCAAAACGGGGGTGTTCCAAGTGGTGTGGGAGTATTATTTTTTCCCTTGCAGTAAGAGACTAACTCCCCGGGTATTTTGAGAAAAAGGAAGCAGACTATGAGTCAAGTTACTCTCAAAACTAATCACTTGCCACCAGACCCCACAGTCTCTGTGAACCCTGAGGTGCACTGGGCCTCCATTACCAGGTCTGTAAGTCACTTTAATAAAGGGCAGGGCAGACAGTGTGACTTGTGTATGTGCCAATTGGTTTAAGCTCAAACTCGGTGAGTGCTCCGCAAACTTTATGGCAGAAAGGCCACTCCCTGAAGGCAGTCCCTATAAGTCCTTCGGCCACCCACACCTTGACCAACATTCTACACTTTGCTAATCACTGTATGGAATGCCAGAAACATTTTATTGGTAAAACTGGTGACTCATTACTTAGAATGATAAATTGAATGCATAATAGTCACATGAGTTGGTCTCAGAGACAGAAACAAAATTTTATAGTAAAAAAAATGCAGGGTGAATCAATGCGCAGGTAAATATTTCCATTGGCCTTGCACGGTCTCATTGGAGAGGGTGGGGGTGAAAAGAAATGGACCCAAATGGGACAGACAGATACTGGCTAGTGGAGTTCTCAGGAAGGAGTACTCAGTAACCTCCTAACTCCTTGTGCATTGTGGGTAAATATTAACCATGGGAAGCAAATGGCAGAGCGTTGAAAGGGGCCAAAGCCCCTGCGTTTAAATTCTGGCTCTGCCATCTGCTATCCCTAAAACCCTTGGGCAAGTAATTCAGTCTCTCTGTGTGCCTCAGTTCCTTCATTTGTAAAACAGTAATCATACAAATAGTATTTGTCTTATGGATAGTGGGACACACACATGCATTAAAACATGTAAAACACATCAAACAGTGCCTAGCACAGAGCAAATGCTCAATAGATAGTAACAATCAGTATTGTAGTTGGAAATAAGTTAAAAAATGCCATTTGAGGCTCGGCGCCTATAGCTCAACCAGCTAAGGCGCCAGCCACGTACACCTAAGGTGGCGGGTTCGAATCCCCAGCCCGGACCCGCCAAACAACAATGACGGCTGCAACCAAAAAAAAGAAATAGCCGGGTGTTGTGGCGGGCGCCTGTGGTCCCAGCTACTTGGGAGGCGGAGGCAGGAGACTCGCTTGAGCCCTGGAGTTGGAGGTTGCTGTGAGCTGTAATGCCACGGCACTCTACCCAGGGGGACAGCTTGAGGCTCTGTCTCAAAAAAAAAAAAAAAAAATGCCATTTGACCTAAAAATGATTCTGCCTGAATAAAGACATAATGTGCTCATGCAAGTAAAAACAAATGTATAGGCTTGGCGCCCGTCACTCAGTGGTTAGAGCGCCGGCCACATACACCAAAGCTGGCAAGTTCGAACCCGGCCCAGGCCAGCTAAACAACAATGACAACTGCAACCAAAAAATAGCCGGGCACAGTGGCGGGCACCTGTAGTCCCAACTACTTGGGAGGGTGAGGCAAGAGAATCGCTTAAGGCCAAGAGTTGGAGGTTGCTGTGAGCTGTGACGCCAAGGTACTCTACCAAGAGTGACACAGTGAAACTCTGTCTCCAAAAAGAAAAAAAAAAACAAATATACAATATCTCAAAACATATGTTCTTTTGAGACAGAGTTGCTCTGTCGCCCTGGATTGAGTGCTGTGGCGTCCTAACTCACAGCAATCTCAAACTCTTGGGTTCAAATAATCCTCTTGCCTTAGCCTCCTGGGTAACTGGAACTATAGGCGCCTGCCACATGTCTGGATAGTTTTTCTATTTTTAGTAGAGATGGCATCTCGCTGTTGCTCAGGCTGGTCTCCATCTCTTGAGCTCAGGTGATCCACCAGAATGCTAGGATTACAGGCGTGAGCCACTGCACTCTGCCAAAATCCCTGCTTTTAAAACTCACTTCCGGGAAGTGTTATAGCCTGCCTTTAGTTATTCTACTGTAATAAGGCCAAATTATTGACAAAATCATCTATAAATTTTCACAAAGATGCTACAAGAGCAAAAAAGGAGGTGTGGGAAGGCAGTGAGATATTTTCTGAGTCATGGCAATAATGGCCAATATTTAATTTTGGCCTATCACAAGTTACAGGCAAAAGCAGTCACTGATATGTACTGCCTCTGTACCTTGGAATCTTTACCCATAAAAAGTAATCACCCTATTTGGGTCTTAAAATTCTTGAGTCAGTTTGTACACACACAAAAAAATGGTCAGCACAGAGTTTGGCTTATAGAACATACTCAAAATTGTTAGTTCCCAATCCACCATTGATGGCTTCTATGAGCCTGGCACTCTGCAAATCACTCCACATACGTTGGCTGTGGGTCAAATTCAATGTGTTTATCTAGAAGAGATTCGGTCTGCCATGGGCCTGCTGCCGCCCTCCCACACTCTACCCTCCTTAGCCATCCCCCAACCCAGCCCCTCTTCTGTCTCCCACCTTGGTACCCTCTCTCAATTCCCACCTGATCCCAACTGGCCCTAGGAGTGCAGCTAATGTCCTCATTTCACCCCTTAGTATGAAGGCCCTATTAAGCTTCCTATCTCAAAAGGCTTTTGCTCTTAAACCAAGTTGGAGAGTTGAGTTAATGTCTTTGTCACTTGCTGCAGGAATCTGGGGCCTGGGGGAGAACGACCTTCCAGGGATTCATTCTCATGCAGCTGAGGAGCTTACACATGGGTCATCCCCACCCTAGCCCTCGTGGCACCCCCACTGCTCTAAGGGTGATTGATGGTGCTTGGGCACCTTCCCATTCGACAAATATTTATTGAGTAAATACCATGTGCCAGGCACTATGTGAGGTGCCAGGAGCACACTGCTGAACAAGACAGGTACAACTGTGCCCTTCTGGATCATTCGCGCCAGTGGGGCATTCCAACAAATGAAACTGTAAATGGATGAATCTATAAAAGAATGACAAGTTGTTAAAAGAGCCAGAAAGCAAACAATAAGGGAATAATGACACTGAATATCATAAAGAAAGCTAGCAAATGAAAGGAATGTCACACATAATTTCTACTAAGATGCCCGTTTGGGCAGGAGTCAAGCTAATGCTTAGCCAAAATGCCAGAAAACCTCCAGAGCAAGCGGGAAAACATTCCTTTTCACTCAGTAAATCACGTACTTTTTTTCCCCTTTACTTCAAAGAGATGGGACTAGGCAAGACCAGTGCATTTATATTTTCTCTCAGGTCAGCTTCAGATGAAAACATGTAGGAAAAAGTTTATCTTGAAAGAATCAAAATTATAGTACTTAGAAAACACAGTAAATTGTCATTTGCTTTGTAAGCAAGCTGTTTAGTGAAGTTATGTGACTGGACTAGACAATGTAGTCCTGCTAGAGCTGGGGTAAAATTGGTCGATATACATCAAAACGCCAACTTTGGGGCCAGGGGACTATAGGTGGACTGCATTTGGTTATTTCACTGCATTTTTCTATAATTTCCAAAGTTTAAATGATAAAGATACACTTTTTATTTTTTAACACAGAGTCTTACTTTGTCACCCTTGGTAGAATGCTGTGGCGTCATACCTCACGTGATCCTCTTGCCTCGGTCTCCTGAATAGCTAGAACTACAGGCGCCCATCACAACGCCCGAGTATTTTTAGAGACGGGTCTCACTCTGGCTCAGGTTGGTCTTGAACTCGTGAGCTCCGGTGATCCAGCTGCCTCGACCTCCCAGAGTGCTAGGATTATAGGGATGAGCCCCCATGCCCGGCCTAACATACAATATTTTAAAAAACAGAAAACTAAATCTTCTTACAGGCATAGCGCATTTTGTGAGGGCTTTCTCTATCCGACAGCAAAACAAAACTACATTCAAAACATTATCAGTAGCTCAGTAAAACCTGCATGGTAGTAATAAGCATGAAAGCAGAAATATAAAGCAGAGAAATGGACACAAAGTGTGTCAGGGAGGAAGTGGCAATTTTAGAGCTGGCCTGCAGAAACATCACAAGAAGATGACATCTGAGCAAAGAGCCGCTGAAAGAAGCCAGGGGGTGTCGCAGGCAGAGGTACTGGGAAACAAGGACAATCCTCAGTTGCCTGTTAACCCAGACAAGCAAGATTGCTTCAGGGAGGAATCAGTTTGGACTAAATGGGACCAAGTGACAGGTCAGAGAATCAAAGGAAGGGCTGGCATGGCATTGATAAGAAATGGCAGTCAAGGTCTAGCAAATGCTTCCTATGGTTGGGCATGATTTTAACGTCTTCATTTGTACTACCTCACTTAATCTCTGCAGGGAGCCTACCTACGGTAGGCATATACTTCCCCGTCCAAACTGGAGCACCCCAGAGGAAAGTGGGGCACTATGCCGAAAACAGGCATAAATCAGATGAGTGCCACGCTCCCTGGAAGGCATATGACTGCTTTATAGACAAGGAAACTGACATGGAACACAGAAATGTCAAACAACATGCCTATGGTCACAGAGGTAAGGGGCAGAGCCAGCATTTGAACTGGGGCAGCCCAACTTCAGAGCCCGCATTTATGATGCCTGCACACTATTGCCTTTCTGTGTTTCATGTGCTAGGAAGTTCCTCCTACTCAAACCCTGGGTTGTACACATCACCCAAGAGTGGGAGATGAAGCTCCAGCTTTCAGAGAAGCAGCACCGGCTTTCAGAGTTAAACACCACCTCTTTACATGGTCAGCAACCCCAGTCAACTATACTAACCTCTTCCAGCCTCAGTTCAGTCACCTGTAAAACAATGGTACAGAGACCTACCTCCTAACTCTACAGCAACACTTGATGAGACAGTGTTTATGACAGTTCTTTGGAAGCTGAAAAGCACAACGTGGAGATTAAGTCTAAAAAGATATCACATGGGCTCACCGCCCATAGTACAGTGCTTACTGGCACTGGCTACATACACAGAGGGTGCCGGGTTCAAACCCAGCCCAGCCCAGGGCAGCTAAACAACAATGACAACTGCAACAAAAAATGGCCAGGTGTTTTGGCAGGCTCCTGTAGTCCCAGCTACTCGGGAGGCTGAGGCAAGAGAATCGCTTAAGCCTAAGCGATTTGAGGTTGCTGTGAGCTGTGATGCCATAGCACTCACTACCCAGGGTGACATAGTGAGACTCTGTCTCAAAAAAAAAAAAAGAAAAAAAGGTTATCACATGTACAAATCTACGTTTTCTTCTCCAAAGATCAAATAGTAAATATTTTCTGTAAAAGGCTAAAGAATAAACAGCTTAGGCTTTTCAATCTAAACAGTCTCTATTACAACTACTGAACTCAGCTGTCACACGTACAAAAGCAGCCACAGAAAATCCATACATGAAGGAGCATGGCTGTGTTCTAATAAAACTTTACTAACAGAAACAGATGGAGGGCTGCAGGCCATAGTTTGCCAACCCCTGGCCTAGAGAAATGCTGTGTAAAATTGCACCCCCTCAATACTCCCAGTGACTCTTTCCCTATTCATTTTCCTCCATAGATAGCAGTAATTACCACCTAGCATTCTGTACGGTTTTCTCAAATGTTGTCTGCTTCGCCCACTAGAAGATAAGCTTTGTTGAAAGCAGAGAGGTTTTATCTGTTTACTATAGAGTCCTCAGTGCCTGGAAGAATGGCTGGCACACACTAAAGACTTTATAGATGTGTTGAAAGAATGCGTGGATGAATGAAGAGTTTTTTTTTTTTTTTTTGGAGACAGAGTCTCACTTTGTCACCCTTGGTAGAGTACTGTGGCTTCACAGGTCACAGCAACCTCCAACTCTTGGGCTCAAGTGATTCTCTTGCCTCAACCTTCTGAGTAGCTGTGACTATAGGCACCCACCACAATACTTGGCTATTTTTAGAGATGAGGTCTCACTTTGGCTCAGGCTTGTCTGGAATCCGTGAGCTCAGGTAATCCAACCGCCTCGGCTTCCCAAAGTGCTAGGATTACAGGTGTGAGCCACCGCACCTGGCCCTTGAACAAAGAGATTTTGAAGGAGTTGGACATACTACTGGGCAAAGAGGGAAAATCTATGCTGAGTGACAAGGGAAATAGAGTAATAAAAATGACAATATCTGAAAACCTAGAGGAAGAAAAGCTAATGCAAATGAACCCAAACTCAACTTGGCAACTCCTTGTAGGCAAAGCATAAAAGGATTATTCCTAGAACCAATTTTGTGGGCTATGAACATATGGAAGAACTAACACCTTATAAAACAATTTCCAAAGTAGCTGGCTAAAATCTAAATGAACTATTGGCTTCATTCAGGTTTACTTAAGTGACTATCTTGAGGTTTGTTCCCGATCAAGTAATTATGAGCGAGTGTGTGTGTGTGTGTGTGAGTGTGTGTGTGTATGTGTGATTCCCACTCTCCCTCCACCCTGACAAATGGGAGTTCAGTTTTTCTCTGGGTAATCTGGGAGTAAACCAAGGAAAATAAATGAGCTACTCTATATGCAGCAGTGA
Organism: Otolemur garnettii; assembly: GCF_000181295.1. Taxonomy (NCBI): domain Eukaryota; kingdom Metazoa; phylum Chordata; class Mammalia; order Primates; family Galagidae; genus Otolemur; species Otolemur garnettii. Next base: position 4,525,878 of record NW_003852446.1, read on the forward strand.
GAGGGAATCTCACGAAAAATAATGTTGAGAGAGAAGGCAGTTGCAGAATATGATAATAAAAAAGATGCTAGTCATATAAACTTTCAAAACATTCCAGCAGCATTCCCTCTTGCTTAGAGACATATTCCTGTGTAGGAAAAGTATAACATAAAGAAATGTATGAGATGGATAATCACCAAATTCAGGATGGTGCTTACCTTCATGCTCTTTTTCCCTTTGCATTAAGCATGATATAGCAATTTATTTAGATGCTTAAAACGAATCCAAAGGGAAGTGAAGATCACAAAATTATACATACTATGTTATATATTAGATGGGTAAATGAATACACCAGGGTGTAAAGATACACTCATTGATTTGCAGCCCTTTAGGCTCTTTTTAATAAAGCTGATGCAGGCCAGGTACAGTGGCTCATGCCTGTAATCCTAGCACTCTGGGAGGCCTAAGAGGGTGGATCACCTGAGTTCACGGGCTCGAGATCAGCCTGAGCCAGATTGAGACCCTGTCTCTAAAAATAGCCAGACATTGTAGCAGGAACCTGTAGTCCCAACTACTTGGGAGGCTGGGGCAAAGGAATTGCTTGAGCCCAAAAGTTTGAGGTAGCTGTGAGCTAGGATGCCACGGCACTCAATAGCGGGCGACAAAGTGGGACTCTGTCTCAAAAAAAATAATAAAATAAAATAAAAGCTGATGCAGGGCCAGGGTTGAGGACCTCCAGCCAACACCACGGAGGGTACAGATCCAAAGGGCATGGAATTCCACATGTACTTTCCCCAGTAGATACTGAAAAGCACTGCCCCACCCTCAGCGAGTCACCCTAAGACCAATGACCACATAGGAGTCAGAGCCACATTCCTGATCTGATCGCCTGAGTGGCTAATCAGCACAAGCAGCTGATCCCAGCAGGAACCACAAGAGGTGGTTCATTTCACTTCAGTTACCATTTCGAGGCTAGCAGGGTGAAAAGATGAAGCATGGAGGTGAAAATGCTATGGTTAATAAAGGACTACCTCTTAGTACCAAAAAGTAACCAAGACTTTATAAAAATCATCGCTAACATGAAAATCACCCCATACATAATACATCTGTGACACTTCAAAAAGTACTTCAGGCTCCAGCAGCCCATAAGAATCGTTACTACGAACACTTAACTTGCTGGCTAGTAGAGTTTGTGTTGGTACAAGGCTGGATAAACCAATGAGACGTTACACTGTACCTCTTCCTTTGCACAGTCAGTAAGACTACTCTTCAAAAGGCAAGGCCTTTCAAATGGCTCACAGATCCTAGAAGGAAAGATGAATGACTCAATTCTTTTATTTTAAGCACTATTTTGCAGGAACTGATAAGAAAATAACTCTGAGGATGAGGACAGGCCTTAGCGAAGTGAACAAGGCGACGTTGTCTGGAGAAAACCAACTCCCTCTTTCGTACCCTTTCTGTCCTCTAGGTGGGGCCGATTCCCAACTTGTAGGTGCCCGACGATTTCACACTCTTTGAACCCTCCCCACCTGCTCTCAGGAAAAGGCCTCACCTGGAGGTACATTGAACAGCTTCTGTGCCCAGTGAAAATACTTTAAAGCAAGGAAATGAGTCTCTAATTGTGGGATTTCAGGCTTCAGCCAGAACAGGTGAGATGCTGGGGGGGGGGGGAGCTGAGCACAGCTATTGCTATGGACTAAATCGTGCCCCTCCCCAATCCATATATTGAAGCCCAACTCCCAGCGTGACCGTATCTGGAGATAATGTCTTATGAATTAATCTCAAATGAGGTCATAAAGGTGGGGCCCTGCTCCAAAAGGACTGTGGCTTCACAATAAGTAGAAAAAAGAAAAATTTCTTTCTCTCTCTCTGTCAAGTGAAGACACAAGAAGGTGGCTGTTTGCAAGCCAGGAAGAGGGCCCTCACCAGACACTGACCATGCTGGCACCTTGATCTTGTTCTTCCCAGCCTCCAGAACTGTGATGAATAAATCTCTGTTGCTTAAGCCACCCATTATATAGTATTTTGATCTAGAAGTGCGAACTGACTAAGAAGGTCCACCCCTGATGTTTTAACAGATGTTTACATTAAAGCTAGCCTAGGGGGCGGCGCCTGGCTCAAAGGAGTAACACACCGCCCCATATGCAGGAGGTGGCAGGTTCAAACTCAGCCCTGGCCAAAAACCATAAAAAAAAAAAAAAGCTAGCCTAGTTGATACAGCTAGCATGTACCAAGGGTCTCTAATTAGGATCCCAAAGAAGCCCAAACAGAAAGATGGAAGTTTAGCCTGGTAGGTAACACACCCTGGCAAAAGCAGGGCAAAACTGAGAAATCACTGCGCCAAATCAGGCCACCCTGCCTGGTGTGGGTTCCAAACACGAGAGGAACCATGGAAAGGGGGAATATTTAGAATATGAGGTCTTGAGGGAAAAGGGCTGGGTCCCATCACACTTCTGAACATACATGAATAAGAAGCCCAACTGGGGCCCAGGCAGCCCTAATAGCTTCTTAAACGCACTGTTCCACTTCCAGTCTGGGGAAGAAGGCGAGAGGACAGGAAAAGCTAAGGATGTGGCTAGGAGGAGCGGTGACCATTGAAGCAAAGCTTAGAAATAGGTGTGGGTACTCTTCTCATCAGTCCCTGGGGGTGGCTTGGGGGGGGGGGGCGAAGAGAAAGAGAGAGTTGGTTTGACGTGTATTTGAGTTCAGTGGTTTCTCTTCAGGTGTTTGATGTGATTGCAGGGAGACTGTGTGGGGCTGGGCTTTGAAAAAAAGTTGTCACGTGAGGTTAGAAGAAAAGGAATGTTCACTCTCAACATTCCTTGAGAGTGAATATTGGGGGCATCTGAGTAGTAAAGGTCCAAGAAGGGCCCCTCGTCCCAAGGGGCTAGGCAGAGAGCCCACCACAGAGAAACTCAGGGAGAGGGGCCTATAGGAAGGAGCACAAAAGTAGGAGGCAGTCAGAATGTAAGTTGCAGGAGCCCCAAGATGGGGACAAGGCTGAGGTGGAACTCAGAGATACATCCCCTGAGCAGAGGTCAGAAAGATTAGAACCAGCTTGACTACAGTTCAGAAAATCAGCTGCAACAGGATCCCCAAACAGCCCAGGAACATGGATGAATTCTCTCCAGTATCAGGCTTTTTTCCAGCCATTCAAATGTACGGTGTCAACCAAGAAAATATCTAGATCGGGATTCTCAACCTGTGGGTCGCAACCCCTTTGTAACAGTGAAAATACATCCTGCATATCAGATATTTACATTACCATTCATAACGGCAGCAAAATTACAGTTATGAAGTAGCAACAAAAATGATTTTATGGTTTTATGGTTGGGGGGGGTCACCACAACATGGGGAACTGTATCAGAGGGCCACTGCATTAGAAAGGTTGAGAACCACTGAGCTAGATAGTGCTGAAGCCCCCTTAGAAGAAATGCTGCTACAGGGCTCCTGTATTGCTTTTTTAATAAGATTAAAATGCACAAAAGCACTTCCTGACTCTTAGTCTTGTTTGCCTTCGTTTGGATTCCTCCAGAAGGTAACCCGGAGGCACAGATTCGAGAGCAAGCAGTTTATTTGGGATGTGATCCCAGGAAACACAGGAGAATGGGGAAGTGAGAGAGGGTGGGAAGGTGGCGAATTCAGGGTGTTTAGCAACCCAGTTACCACTGGGGTGATTCTGGGAGACCAGTGTAGGACACTGGTCTCGGCTATTCCCAGGTGAGGCCAGAGAGCTGGGATACTTGTTCACCAGGGTCCACCAGACATGGGACCGGCCTCGGAATTGTTACTTCCTTGGCACTCCCAGCCCGTGCAGGGGTCAGCAGAGAGAGGGGGAGCTCGCAGCTGGGCAGTGGCTGGTGTGTGCTGCAGTGGTGGGGCTGGGGATGTTGACACAGATAACCAGTGTCTCTGGAATGCATGAGGAAGTAGCAATACTGAAGCCAGGGGAGAAGGCTGGTGTCATGCCTGCCCCACCCCACTCCTTTCTTCATGTCAGTACCTGAGTGAGTGTGTGTGTGTGTGTGTGTGTGTGTTGGTTTGGCGTGCATTTGAGGAGTGCAGTGGTTTCTCTTCAGGTGTTTGATGTGATTGCAGAGAGACTGTATGGGGGTGGGGGTTGAAAGAAGTTGCCACACGAGGTTAAAAGAAACCCAACACTCCAGCTCCAGCACAGACCGCACACAGCCTGGTCCTTCCGCCAGCGCTGAGAGGACAAGCCCAGCAAGGAACTTGGGCAGGGCTATTTTCAGGGCAATGGACAAATGTTCCACACAATCCCCGAGGACAGAGCTGTGCTCTGAAGCCTTGCTCCTCAAAGTGTGGTTCCTCGCCGGCAGCATCCCCCTCGCCTAGGAGCTGAAATGCAGAAATCTCCAGCCCATCCTGGAGCTGCTGAATTTGCATATGCATGTTAACCACATTCCCAGGTAATTGTTTTGCCTGTTAGTGAAAAGTGCTGCCACAGATGACATTATCTGTTAAATGTTCTCCCCGCATAATGAGAGCATCTAAGGAGTGTGGAATGCCTTTGCCCAATTTCAGGCTATATTTGCTCCATCCAGTTTGTAGAATAATTTGTTGAATTTGGAGACAAAGGGAAATTACTAGTGTCAACCTACTGGCTTGGGTGTAATCAGAGCAAAATAAAGCATATTTTCATTTTTTTTAAAGTGTCCTTTATTTACTTCTTTCTTTCCTTCTTTCTCCTTGGCAAAATTAAGAATTAGTGCTGGATAAGCCTGTACCATTCTAAGGCAATTTGGGTGGTAAACCTTTGCCTCAATATCTGCAAAACACTTTCAACGGTTCTAGGAGTTTTTCATTTCAAAAGAAATACTAGAGAAGGGGGGGGAGGGTAAGGAGGGAGAAAGGGAAAGAGGAAGGGAGGGAGGAAGGGGAAAGAGGGAGAAAGAGAGAGATTTGCAGGAAAGGAAAAAAAAACAAGCCAAAATTCTAAAGATACTTAAAAATGCTTGGATATAGGTAGTTGGTAAAGGAATAAATGAGCGTAGGAACAGATTCTCAGGAAAAAAGGAAAAAAAAAAAACTGATGCCAGAACTTAATTCAAAAGCTGGGGGGGAAGAGGCCTCATCATCCTGGATACAGATGTGTGAGCTATGTCCAAAGGTGGCTACTAATCCTAATTGCATTCAAAGGAGAAAATAATTGACAGCAACTGTAAAAACTATTAAAAATATACTCATTCTTGAGCAGCACCTGTGGCTCAAAGGAGTAGGGTGCTGGCCCCATATGCTGGAGGTGGAGGGTTCAAACCCAGCCCTAGCCAAAAAAAAAATATATATATATATATTTTCATTCTTTTAACCATTCATAAAAGCCAAAAACTGGAAACCACCCAAAGGCCCAGCAGCTGTAGAAAAGCTAAACTATGAAATACCATACGGCAGAGACAATGGTCCAACCCCAACTATACATAACGATGTAGGAGAAATCTCACAAACGGTACTGAGCAGAAGTGAGGCAGCCTGCCTGGGACCATATATAGTGAAGGAGCTCAGGAAATTTCACACCAAAATATGACTACTTAACGTACAGAATATTTTGAATTAAAGGCCATTCACAATCCCAAAGCATTGGAAAAGGTTTCCCTCCATCGGCATAAAACCAGACTGACCAGAAGGGGAGAACTGACTTCCTTTCTTCTCCCCAGAGCTAGCAGACCTGGCCCAAACCATTTAAAACACAAGAACCTATCTCTCAGGTTAATTTACAAGTCAATCTGTTTCCCCCATCTATTCATCCTCCCTGCCAATCTCTAGGGGCACCTATACTCCACATTCTCCCCCCTCCCTTCTAAAAGGCATCTGTAAAGGTATCTGACCATCAACGAGACATTGGATAATCATTCTTGTGGTTCTCCCTGTGCCCGTGGATTTGGAAAAAAACATTTCTCTTATTAATCTGCCTTAATTGGTGAGTTGATGTTTCATCGAACTTGGGGGGGGGGAGGGCGAGTTCACCATGATCCCTACAATAGAAAACTCAAGAATAGGCACAGCTAATCTATAGCATTTGGTCAGGGCAGCAGGTACCCTTGGGGAGGTTGTGACTGGAAGGAGGCAGGAGGGCTTCAAGGGCTGGTGACAGGGAACTCTGTGAAAATACACTGAGCTATACATTTATAATGCATATAATTTGTACTATAAGAAGAATTTGATTTGAACAATACGTGTATACACACTCCATCTATTTTCACAGATGAGTCAAAAAGAATAACCCTCTAAATATGTCCATGAAATGGTACTTGAAACTTGCCTACATTCATAAGGATGGTTGCTAGAAAGAAAATGACTAATCATGATGCATAGGTGATAAATATCACAAGGGTGAATGACGGCGCACAGCTCTTGACTCATATGAACTGTAATTGCGATGACCATTTGGTCCAACGAAAAAAAAGTCTTACTGTGTCAAGGGTAATGGTTTCTCCAAATACCCCAAAACATGTGGTACATTCTGTCAAAAAGTTATCTGGCAACAAAATCATTAGTTGAGATTATCTGTACTCATTTTTCCTAGAAGCTTTATTACCATATAGAATTATAAGAGTTATCAAAAAAAAAACCTCGCAGCTCATCTTTGAATAATATGTACCATTTCAGTATATATCTTCCAATCTTTCTCCCTCTCTCCTCAATTCACGAACTTCAGACCAGAACCAAGTACTAGAAAACATTGTTGTCTTCTTCCCAAATACCAGAGCTAATGCAGAAATGGGCAGAGTAAATTATACTGTAGAGGCAGAGAAGAACGTCACTTCTCACCTAATATTTACGCGTGATCATGCCAAATGCCCAAATCCCAAGGTAAACAGACATGTCAAATTTTGTGAAATCTGAAAACCAGTTGCCTTGTAATTGGAAGAGCCAAGAAAGTCCCCCCGTGAAGAATGCGACACTAGTGAACCCTGGAATTCTATCACTTTTTTCCTTGGTAAAATGGAATTCCCCTTTGTCTAGAAACCTTAATATCAGAATCCCAACACATAAATGTGAATCTCTCTATCAGACCACTGTCCTCATTGGAAACTTCTAGACTAACCCTAGACACAAGAATGTAGTCACGAGAGAGAACATTTACTGAGTGTCTTCCACGTTCTGAAAATTATGTTTGACAGTTTAAACGTATCATTCATTTATTCATCAAATATTTATTGAATACTGAAATCAATTATTACATACCAAATACTATTCTGGGCACTAGGCATAAAGATGCGGGCCCTGCTCTGAGGGGAGGGGAAGGGAACAATAAACACACAGACAAGGAAATGAATAGATATGAAGTATAGAACTGAGAATTGAATGAAGAATGATACAGAGAGTGACTTGGTGGCTATCTTGGATCAGGTTATCAGAGAGGGTTTTTTTTGTTTTGTTTTATTTTTATATATTTTGCTATGTGTAATACACACTTTTTTGCCCAAATTTTTGAGGGAAAAATAAGGATGTGCATTACATGGCTAATACCACTCAGGAGTGGGAGAGTCCAGTGGGCCTCTGAGGCTGCCACACCCTCCCACCTGGGTTGCCCAGGCACAGGGGGTTCCAGTCCAGGAGGATTCAGTGGGAGCAGCCCCCGCCTCATACCCAGATCAGAGGAAGGGGCAGTGGCAGGGCTGGGAAGACAGGCCACTGCCAAGCAGGGCAAGGGCCGAGGCCTAAGGCCTGAGGCTCAGCAGTGTGGAGAAGGGACCAGGAGCCCCTGCAGGCCCCCATAGGCCAAGTGGCCTCAGAAGCTGTACCCCCAACATGGTAGGGATGGAAGGCTCCTCAGAGAGAGGGAAGGGGCAGCCTTCACAGAGCAGGTAACTGTGGGGAGGATGGTACTATCTGCATGTTTACCAGGAGAGTGTTACCCCACCCCAGATGTTCTCAAGGGATATTTTCCTGAAAGTTTGGGCCCCAAACTGGGGGCACATTATACATGGCAAAATACAGTGAACTGACATATGAATGACGAGGAAACAGCCATAAAAAGATGGAGAGGGCAGGAAATAAGTTCCAGGGAGAGCAAACAGTTGGTCTTTTATAGACCAAAAGGAGCTCGATGTGCTGGAAGAATCAAAAGGAATGTGGTTGGCCAGAGAGAGGCATACAGCAGGGGCCAGGACATCTAACTGATGCTTCTAGAAAGATGTCCCAGCTGCTATGTGGAGACAAATCATCCAAAATGGGGGCAGAGAGAAGTAGGAAAACCTGGAAACTACTTTGGAAGCCAAATTGGCAAGATTTCTTGACAGGTTATAAGGGGGGGCATGAAATTTACTGGTTGGGGGCTTCAACACTGGAGTAGAAGGTGGTACCATAGACTGAGATGGGTCTCACTGGCAAAGAATCAGGTTTTGCATGAGGGTCACAGGGAATCAAGATTTTGCTTTGGAAAATATTGAGTTTGAGATGCCTCTTAGATATCCATGCAAATCAGTACGTCTTGAGTTGTGGGAAAGGTCGTGGCTAGAGGTACTGGCATCTAGATGGCATGTAAGGCCATTGGACTGGATAGAGTCATCAGGAGAATACTGAGAAAGACCAGAATCCCAGTACCCTAGAGGGATGCTAACTTTCATAGGGTGAAGAGAGGAGGAGAAGATTTAGAATGAGCTACCAGCAAGAGCAGGAAAACCAAGTGTGTATAGCATATAAGGAGAGCAGACACCACAAGAAAGTGTTCAAAGAAGGAGGGAATGACTGTGTCAAGTGTTGCTGCAAAGTCAAGTACATTCAATCTGTCAGGGAAGTGACAGTTGTATTCGGCAACGTGGAGTTCACTGAAGGCCGACAACAGCCTCAGGACTGAGCCCTGATTAGACAGGACAAGGGGAAAATGTGGCGCAATGAAGTACGAGCGTCCTTCTAAGTATGAGGTTCCTCTGAGAAGGGCTGACCAGAAATGGGGGAGAAGCACAAATGACAGGCATTAGAGCATGCCTGTAAGCTGATTGGGAATGATCAAAAAAGGAAAGGCAGAGAGGAGTTCACTAAAACAGAAAGGAGACAGGGAAACAGAATCAAGAATTAACTCTTTCGCCATTAAGTAAAGTAACGAATTATAAAACTATTTTGAGAAAAGTAGGAATCTCTGAGTTGACCCCAGCAATAAACAGATGAATATGTAAAGAAATAGGGGGGGAGGAAGGGCTCTGGACCAAATGTGGAAGGAATATTAGAGCTGGAAAATCATTTTCTTTTTTTTTTTTTTTTTTTGAGACAGAGCCTCAAGCTGTCCCCCTGGGTAGAGTGCTATGGCATCACAGCTCACAGCAACCTCCAACTCCTGGCTCAAGTGATTCTCCTGCCTCCACCTCCCAAGTAGCTAGGATTACTGGTGCCCGCCACAAGGCCTGGCTATTGTTTTTTTGGGGGGGGGCGTTGCAGCCGTCATTGTTGTTTGGCGGGCCCGGGCTGGATTTGAACTCGCCAGCTCAGGTGTACGTGGCTGGCGCCTTAGCTGCTTGAGCCACAGGCGCCGAGCCGGAAAATCATTTTCAATTATCATATCAGGCAAAAATCATAACTGGATGCTAAATCTAGGGGGAAATATTGATGAAGAGCAGGCTATTTGTGTCTTCCCATAGATCACTGACTTGGAAAGAAAAACCAATAGTAGCTACATAGTGAAGAAGTTAGACAATATCGCGACCAGGGGGTCAAAATTAGAAGAAGAAGAGATGGACATTGCGAGCCTCCAAGATCAAATATCCTGAGAAAGACACAATGTCATGGCCAAAAATGCATAACCTGAGTCTAATTATGAGAGACATCAAACAGATCAAACATGATTAATGTTCTATCAACCCAAATCTCAATGTCATAACAGACAAAGAAAGGCTGTGGAAATGTTCTAGACTAAAAGAGACCAAGAGACAGGACAACTAAATGCAATAAAACCCCTACACAGCATCCTGTACTAGAAGGAAAAAATGCTGGGAAGCATGTTATCAGGGCTATTGTCAAAACTGGAGTACAAATGGCAGATTAGATAACAGTGTCTTATCAATGTTAAAGTCACTGAAGTTGATAACAGTGCTGTGGCTATGTAAAAGAACATTCTTATTCTTAGAAAATTCATACTGAGGTATTTAGGAGTTAAGGCCATGACGTACGCAACTTTGCCTCAAATTACTTCAGAAAATAATTACGTGCATGAGCAAGAGTGCAACTGATAAACCAAACTGGGTAAAATGTTAATAAGAGATGAATCTGGATTAAGGGCATATGGGTCTTTTTGTACTGTTTTTATTTTTGTCGTCTCTTAGTAAAGTTTTAAATCATTGCCAAATAAAAAGTAAAAAACATATGCAGGCTCGGCACCTGTAGCTCAAGGGGCTAAGGCACCAGCCACATACACCTAAGGTGGCGGGTTCAAATCCAGCCCGAGCACGCCAAAAACAACAATGACGGCTGCAACCAAAAAATAGTCAGGCGTTGTGGCAGGTGCCTGTGGTCCCAGGTACTTGGGAGGCGGACCCAGGTACTTGGGAGGCTGAGGCAGGAGACTCGCTTGAGCCTAGGAGTTGGAGGTTGCTGTGAGCTGTGATGCCATGGTACTCTACCCAGGGGGATAGCTTGAGGCTCTGTCTCAAAACAACAACAACAAAAAAATATGCATATCTCCTTGGGAAGACAAAGAGGATAAGGGGTCCAGAGCCCAGAAAAGGAGCCAGTGTTTGGTCCCTTAGAGACGTTTCCTTCACAGTTTCAAGCAATAGTGGGGAACAGCTCTATGTGTGCAAATGTGGACGTGTTAGGAGTGTGCATAGTGGGACTACAAGGAGCCTCCTGTCTAATGAGCTGGAGTCCCAACTGATGTGGGAGGGGCAGAGGAAATAGATGGTATAAAATAGCTATTTTGGAGAATGGAAAAGCAAACCCACTAGGCAAGCAGGGGAGCATTGCTGGGCAATGTTGAAGGCTTATTTGAGGTTTGTGAAGGTCAGGAAATGGACCTAGACATTGGTATTTATTTTAAAAACTCCTCAGTGATATGGGCAGCCAGCTTCCAGAATCCTGTGCTAAGGTAGGGCTTCTCAACCTCAGCACTATTAATGCTTCGGCCAGATCATTTTTTGTTGGGGGCAGGGGCTGTCGTGGGCATTGTGGGGTGTTCAGCAGCATCTCTGGCCTCTACCCACTAGACGCCTATAGCACTCCACTCCTGCCAGTCATGATAACCAAAAATGTCTCCAATATGGATACTGCCAAATGGCCCCAGGGGAGTAAAACCATCCCCAATTGAGAACCACTACGCTAAGAGTACAAAAGGCATAAAACATTAACCACCTCCTCATATAAAGGTCAGGAATTATGCACACTTATTGCTAACAGCGTTATTGTGGTCAAGAACACAGGTTCTGAGATCAGGTGGTATGTATTCAAACCCTGGACCCACTACTTCCTTACCTTTTGTATGACCTTAGACAAGTTACTTAACTTCTCTGTGCCTCGGTCTCCTCATCTGCAAAATAAGGATCATACCCGATTCAAGAGCTTGGAAGGATTAAATGCATTAATATGTGAAAAGCTCTAAGAGCAACGCTTCCTCAGTAAATAATAGCTATTAACTATCATCACTATTATCATGGGGTCAGAAATACAGTGGACACCAGATGAATATCTGATGATTAATGAACTGCTTACATTAATATACTCAATGCTTAACCTGTATAATTCTCAACACTAAAATTGAACAGAAAGGCCAAGAGCATTCAATTTCTCTTACGATAAACATCTGACTTTTTCTAGATTCTAGGCACATTCATTCAGTCATTCAACACATGTATTACACACCTACTATGTCCCAATTGTCTAAGTCCTGACAATACAATGGTGAGCAACATTCACAAAGTCCCCCCCACCCCCCGAAACATACATTCTAGCAGGGAAAAGATGACGCAGAATCAGTAAACAAACGACTAAATAATATAATCGTAGTTAACAGTGCTACAAAGAAAACACAAGTGGGATAAGAGAATGAACCTTTCCACTGCTAGGCAGGTAGGTGGGAGGGCTGTGTTAGAATAAGGTTAAAGAAGACCCCAAATGAAACAAGGGAACAAGTTGGGTGAGTATCTGGTGCAATGGTGGTCCAGGCGGGTGGCACAGACAAGTGCAAAGGCTGGGAGACAGGCAGATGAGAACAGGGGTAAAGGAGGCCACAGTTGAGACTCTGGGGAAATGACTAAGTGTGGTAGGAGGTCATTAGAGGGTTTTGAGTCCTGGAACTACAAGACTCAACAGCATTTACTGGCTATTCTGTGGGGGCAAAAGTGGACACTGAGAGACTGGCTTAGAGGTAGTTGTTATTATCTCTGGATCTAATAAATGAACTCACTCGCCATCACAGCAGGATCTCATATAAAATGAATCTGTCATGGACATAATCCAGCAGTTTGGGGACTTAGAAACTAAAGGATCAGCTTTATAAAGCAGTGTCTTTCAAACTGTAGGTCATGAAATCAAACGAATGAATGGTCTATCAGTTTAGAAAATCATGATCATGATGAAATGAAATAGAGCAAGACAGAAAAGACTATATTGCACACAGGAAAAAGATCTAATACTTTTGGCTTGGCGCCTGTGGCTCAAGCGGCTAAGGCGCCAGCCACATACACCTAAAGTGGCAGGTTCGAATCCCCAGCCCGGACCCGCCAAACAACAATGACGGCTGCAACCAAAAAATAGCCGGGCGTTGTGGCAGGCGCCTGT
>NW_003852446.1:4538698-4545762 GCF_000181295.1 Otolemur garnettii
AAAAAAAAAAAAAAAAAAAAAAAAAAAAAAGATCTAATACTTTGTGAGATTTTGTTCCAATTATATACAGGTATATTTGTACTGGGTTGAAATATAAAATGTGCTTCTCACTGTAAAGGGTGGGCAAAGAAAACTTGAACAACATTAGGAAAAGCTATCTTAACTTGGGTTGCAGGTTATAAACAATCTCTTTATTCTCTCCTTCCCTCAAGGCACCCAGCATCCCAAATGAGAACATTATAACAAAGTTCCAAAGGTAGGTTCTTCATAATCCAAATAAAACAAATAAACTCCATGCTTGATTTTTTTCCTCCAGGGAGATCAAAATATGAACCTCCCAAACCAGCAAGACTGACTGATCTTAAGCCTGTTAGGCTTTCAATGAAAAAAAAAAAAAAATTCCAAGCAGAATAAGAAATTTTTAAATTAAACTTTAGACTTAACAGCAAGGTAAAAAATGGGAAGAAACCTGAAGATAATGATGGTAGCTATGAGAACCTTATTAGCAAGCACAATACTTAAGGGTAAAATGTTAGAAGCATTTCTACCAAATTAAAAGATTACTATGATATTTAACATTATTCTAGGAAAGAAGCCTACCCACTAAGGCAAAAAACCAAAATGACATAATAATATTGCTGGGAAAATCCCTATACTCTTATGAAGATAATTTGATTGTCTACCTTGAAAATCCAAGAAAACCAAGTGAAATATTCTGTAACTAAGAAAAGTTCAGTGAGATGGCTTGAATACAAGATAGACCTATAAAAAAGAAATTAAACAGCCTGCCTACTCAATAATATAGAAAATGAGGCTGGGCACAGTGGCTCATGCCTGTAATCCCAGCCCTTAGGAGGCCAAGGCAGATGAATTGTCTGAGCTCACGAGTTCAAGACCAGCCTGAGCAAGAAAGAGACCTCATCTAAAAAAATAGCCAGGCATTGTGGTGGGCACCTGGAGTCCTAGCTACTTGAGAGGCTGAGGCAAGAGAATCGCTTAAACCTAAGAATTTGAGGTTCCTGTGAGCTGTGACGCCACAGCATTCTACTGAAAGCAGCAAAGCGAGACTCTGTCTCCAAAAAAAGAAAAAAAAAACAGAAAATGAAATGGGGAAAAGGTTACAATTTCTAAAAGCAATAAAAATTACACTCAAGCCGGGCGTGGTGGCTCATGTCTGTAATCCCAGCACTCTGGGAGGCCAAGTCAGGCATATAGCCTCAACTCATGGGTTCCAGACCAGCCTGAGCAATAGTGAGACCCCCCCCCCAAGCCCTCTCTCCCTGTCTCTTAAAAAATAGCCGGGAGTTGTGGTGGGGGGCTGTAGTATCAGCTAATCCAGAGGCTGAGACAAGAGAATCACTTGAGCCTAAAGGTTTGAGGTTGCTGTGAGCTATGACTCCACAGCTACCCAGGACAACAAAGTGAGACTCTGTATCAAAAAAAAAAAAAAAAAAAAAAAATTACACATGAAAAACAATCTAGGACAGCGGTTCTCAACCTGTGGATTGAGACCCCTTTGGGGTCGTCTAAGACCATCCTGCATATCAGATATTTACATTACGATTCATAACAGTAGCAGAATTACAGTTATGAAGTAGCAACGAAAATAATTGTATGGTTGGGGGGGTCACCACAACATGAGGAACTGTATTAAAGAGTCATGGCATTAGGAAGGTTGAGAACCACTGCTCTAGGAATTCACCTAATAAGAATGTGAAAGACCTACAGTATGGTATTGGCATAAGGACAGACATACAGATAAATGGAACAAACAGAGATCAAAAATAGATACACACAAACATAGTCAAGTTTGGCAAAGGAGCCAAGGGAATAAAATAAGGGAAAAGCAGGGTCTTGTCAACAAACAGCATTAGAAAAACTGGATGTTTATATAGAAAAAAGTGAACTTGACCCTTAATTCATACAAAACTTAACTTGACATTACAGTCCTACATGTAAATGATAAAATAAATAAAATGATAAATATAAAGTATCTAGAAGAAAGCTTAGGAGACTATCTTGGTGAAATTGGGGTAGACGTATTTATTAGACAGGTTACTAAACATGCTACCCATAGAAGAAAAAAAACCTGATAAATTAGACTTTACCAAAATTAAAAACTTCTGGCTGGATACAGTGGGTTCATGCCGGTAATCCTAACACTTTAGGAGGCTGAGGTGGGTAGACTGCCTGAACTCAAGAGTCCAAGACCAGCCTGAGCAAAAGCAATACCCCATTTCTAGAAATAGCTGAGTGTTGTGGCAGGTGCCTGTAGTCCCAGCTATTCGGGAAGCTGAGGCAAGAAAATCTCTTGAGCCCAAGAGACTGAGGTTGCTGTGAGCTATGATGCTACAGCACTCCACCCAGGGCGACAAAGTAGGGCTCTGTCTCTAAAAAAAAAAGAAACAGAAAAAGAAAAACTTCTACTCTTCAAAAGAAATATCATTAGTTAAATGAAAAGGCAAGCCACAGACTAGAATTAAGCATTTGCAATACAGACATCTGACAGAGAACCTGTTCATGAGTATATCAAGAACTCTCATGGGCTCAGCGCCAGCCACATATCCCTAAGGTGGAGGGTTCGAATCCAGCCCAGGCCTGCCAAACAACAATGACGGTTACAGCCAAAAAAATAGCCAGGCGTTGTGGCAGGTGCCTGTGGTCCCAGCTACTTGGGAGGCTGAGGCAGGAGAATTGCTTGAGCCCAGAAGCTGGAGGTTGCTATGAGCTGTGATGCCACAGCACTCTACCCAGGGTGACAGCTTGAGGCTCTGTCTCAAAAAAAAGAACTCTCATGGTCCAATAATCAAACACAATGCAGAAAAGAACCCAGATACTTCAAAGATATGCAAATGACAAAAAAAGCATACGAAAAGATGGTTGACATCATTAGGAAAGAACAAACTAAAACCACAGAGAAATGGCCAATATATAAAGAATATTCTATCATTTTTTAAAATTTTATAATAACTATTTTGTAAATAAAGGTACATTTAGCTACAATTTCCCATTTTCCCTATGTATGATAACTTTAGGGGCGACTTTTGGGACACCCTGTAGATGCCACCATAAACCTGCTGGAAATGACTAAAATAAAACAAAGTGGCAGCAATATCAATTGCTGATGAGGATGCTAGGTGACTGCATTTCTCAAACATTAAAAATGGTGTATGGGGCTACTCGGGAGGCTGAGGCAAGAGAATTGCTTAAGCCCAGGAGCTGGAGGTTGCTGTGGGCTGTGATGCCACAACACTCTACCGAGGGCAACAAAGTGAGACTCTGTCTCTAAAAAAAAAAAAGAAAAAAATGGTGTATGGGTGGTGCCTGTGGCTCAGTGAGTAGGGCACTGGCCCCATATACCGAGGGTGGCAGGTTTGAACCTGGCCCTGGCCAAACTGCAACAAAAAATAGCCAGGCCTTGTGGTGGGTGCCTGTGGTCCCAGCTGCTTGAGAGGCTGAGGCAAGAGAATCGCCTAAGCCCAAGAACTGGAGGTTGCTGTGAGCTGTGACGCCATAGCACTCTACCCAAGGCAACAAAGTAAGACTCTTGCTCTAAAAAAAAAAAAAAAAATGATGTAGCCACTTTGGGAAAGTTGGATGGTTTTTGATAACGTTAAACTTACCTACAACACAGTCATCTTACCTCTAGGTATTTACGCAGATGAAATGAAAATTTATTTTCACACAGAAAGCTGTAGGTGAATGTTTATATTGGCTCATCGAAAGTTGGAGGACGGATAGACTATGGACTATTACTCAGCAATAAAAAGGGACAAATTATTGATCCATATAACACAGATGAACCTCAGTGCGTTATGCTAGGTGGAAGAAGCAGCCAGACTGAAGGCCACATAATATAAGAATTCATTTGCAGGACATTCTGGAAAGGTTAAATAATAACTACAGAAAACAAATCAGTGTGAGTGGTAGGAGAGGTTGAGTATAAACTGTCGACAGGAATTCTTCTGTATCTTAAAGGGAGTGGTGGTTATATGACTATATATGCATTTGTCATAACCTCTAAAACTGTACACTAAAAAGTGAATTTTACTGTAATTAACTACTTCAATTTAAGAAACATGGAAGAGACTCAAGAATTAATTAAATAGCTTTATAAAACGGGAACAGTGTTCACACTTCTTAAGCTCCACTACCCACAACATCAGGGAATATCCCTCAAGTTAAGTTCCATGTAGATTGAAGACCTACACATTTTTAAGTCTGTAAACTTTTAAAATAACTATTTTTTTTTTTTTTTTGTCTCACTTCATCGCCCTGGGTAGAATACCATGGCATCATAGCTCACAGCAACCTCAAACTCTTGGGCTCAAGTGATTCTCTTGGCTTAGCTTCCCAAGTAGCTGGAACTACAAGTACTCATCACAATGCCTGGCTAGTTTTTTATAACCACCACTATCTTCAAGATATAGAATTCCTGTTGACGGTTTATACTCACTCTTATTCAGGCTGGTCTGGAACTTCTGATCTCAAGTGATCCTCCCCCTTGGCCTCTCAGAGTACTAGGATTACAGGCATGAGCCACAGCGGCCAGCCTTTTTTTTTCTATCTTGAGGTAGGGAAGGCCTTTCTCAGTGAGACATAAAAACCAGCTCCCAGGTTTTTACTAAAGTCAGAATTCCTCCTTTCTATTCTTCTGAACTATTAACATTACAGAAACAGGCTCGGCGCCTATAGCTCAACTGGCCAAGGCGCCAGCCACATACACCTAAGGTGGCGGGTTCGAATCCCTAGCCCGGACCCGCCAAACAACAATGACGGCTGCAACCAAAAAATAGCCGGGCGTTGTGGCGGGCGCCTGTGGTCCCAGCTACTTGGGAGGCGGAGGCAGAAGACTCGCTTGAGCCCAGGAGTTGGAGGTTGCTGTGAGCTGTGATGCCACGGCGCTCTGCCCAGGGGGACAGCTTGAGGCTCTGTCTCAAAAAAAAAAAAAAAAAAAAAAAAAACATTACAGAAACACACCCCCCTCCTTTTACAGTGCTCTTCCCAGTTTGCATTTGTGTATTTGAAAGTGACTGGGCACTCTCAGGCAGCAAAATGGAAAACTATGTTTGCCAGTTTCATCTAAGCAATGAAAGCATGAAGAACATTATGTCTGATGTCCCCCCTCCGAGTCCTCACAAGGATCACATCAACCATGGAAAATCAGCTTCTTTGCTGGCTCTCCCAAACACCTGAGCAAACTCGATTTGCCATTTCTGGAAGGCTGTTCACAGTACTCAAAACACAGCAGCTTTCCTTTCCCTACCAAACCTGCCAATGAAATGAAATTCCATTTCTCAGACTTTTTCTCCCTCTGCTGAACAAAATCATATCCATAATTAAGAGTTCAATTTTTTCTTTTCTGTATATCCAACATTTTTTTTTTTTTTTTGAGAAAAGTACACACATCTGGAACCTGTGGTTTTTGGCAAGATTTATTCATCAGACAAAAAAAAAACACTGATGCTGGTCTTGTATGTCTTCAATTTTTCAATAGCTAAATTTGCTCTGTTCCCCTTTTAATGAAAGTCACCTTGCAGGGATGTGAGAATGATAAAAGCAGAAGGGAATCTGATCAGGGTTGGCTTCCCGCTGAGGTCCTGTAAAACAATATCCCTGAATACCTACAAAATTTGGCTACTTTTTGTTTTCCAGCTTTGCATTTGAGCTGTGAACAGCAGCCAAACCAAGCCATGTCCAGTTCATTTTAGATCTTAACTAAGCAAAATTCTATGAGACACTAAATAAAGTCTCCCCCAATCCTCTGGAAATAACATACTCCTTGTCAATTAATTTAGAAATGATTTCTACCTCAAACATCAAGCTCTTAATAATTTGTTAGCTATTAACACTAATAAAGCAATACATTTTGTCATACACTGCATGCCTTGGGTTACTTTTTTGGATAGCCAAAGATAAGATGAAAAAGATTGGAGGAACTAGGGAGGTGCCTGTGGCTCAAAGGAGTAGGGTGCCAGCCCCATATACTGGAGGCGGGTTCAAACCTGGCCCCCCACCAAAATCTGCAAAAAAAAAAAAAAAAAAAAAAAAATTGGAGGAACTGCACATCGAGCCGGTCTCCCCTTGATAAATCTTTAGTCCCCACCACCCACCAGCTCAAACCCTGACCAAAGAAATGGATCTTTTTGCAAAAGGAAAATGCAAGGCCCACTGTTCAAACATTATTCGGAATTACGACAATAAACCAAGGGCAGGTTGCATGCCGTACCTGTGGAGCCATCTTTGCTCTCAGATAATTTATTTGGCTAGAAAGTTGGCAAGAAAAAGGAAAGAATTTTACTATTAAATGAGCACTGAAGGTGGTAGTCAAAATACTTGACTCTCAAATACATTTCTTTGACATATTTTACAATAGTTCTTTGGGAGACCAGAAAACAAAAGTCACCCTGCAAAACTATCCTCTATCAGAGAGATTTGCGTTTGTAGAGTTGCTGTATAGACGCGGTCGGTTTCCGCGGAGGCTTTTCAGATCCGGAACTAGGAAAGATTAACAGAGACTGACACCTTTAAAGGTCTGAAACGTTTACCATTCCTTCTACCCCACAGCTGCACATTTACATAACAAGACCACCTTTGCAAGCCAGGCCACCTCTCCTCTAGCCACCCCCCATACCTTAATAACCCGTTTCTAGCCAGGCTCTGAACCAGCATTTTTTCAATAACCTCAAGCTAGCTTTCTGTACCCCCGGGGGCGGGGGTCGCTGTAATTCTCCCCGTCCCGTGTGCCCGTTAATAAATTTACATGGCTTTTCTCCAATTAATCTGTCTTTGGTCAGTTAATTTTTCAGCGAACCTTCAGAGAAGGAAAATTCTTCCCTGGGCCCCTAACATAGCAATCGTTTTGGCCCTGCTCGGTGGCTCACGCCTGTAATCCTAGCATTCTCGGAGGACGTGGCGGGTGGATTCCTTTAGCTTAGGAGTTCGAGACCAGCCCGAGCACGAGTGAGACAACACCCCCCCCCCGCAAAAACAGCCGGGCGTTGTGGCGGGTGCCTGTAGTCCCAGCTACTCGGGAGGCTGAGGCAAGAGGATCGCTTGAGCCC
>NW_003852446.1:4545822-4546903 GCF_000181295.1 Otolemur garnettii
AAAAAAAAAAAAAAGCAACCGTTTTAATGCGTCTATAGGTAGGGCTGGCAAAGACGTTGTATGTATAGTCTTAGGACCTCATCTCCCGATCTCCCACTTTCCTTAAGGTTTTCAGCCTCCTGGACAAGAAGCACTTCTGTGGCGCCTGCTACACACAGCGTGGTCCGTGGAGCAAAGGCAGCAACTGGAAGCTAGTTAGAAATGCAGACGCTCGGGCCCCACCCCAGACCTACTGAGTCAGAATTCATTTTAACAACATCCCCGGGGGATTACTGTGCACAGTACAAACTAGTCACTGTCACTGTCGAAGCTGACACAGAAAACCAGTCTCCTGTTTTCTCTGGCTCTCAGGAGGTCGGTCAGCTCTCTTCTCCCCTCTCACTTTATATATAGAGTTCTGGAGCCTCGAAACTCAAATCCCTGCCGAAATGCGCTCCCCCGAGCCCACCGGCCTTCCCCTTTCCAGCGGGCTCACCTCCGGGCTCCGGGATGCTGCTCGGTCCCTCTGAGCCGGGGCCACCTGTACGGGGCCCCGCCAGGTGGTGCCGCGCCTGCCGTCCGGCCGGGCGCGTTCGCGCTCACAGGCACCGCCGCACCCGCGGGAGTCGCGTCCCGCGACCGCCCGCGCCAGTGGGGCTCGTGGCTTTGTTTCCCGAACGGGTGGGGAGAGTTTGAGTCCGCTCAAAGGATCTGAATGCACGCGTCTCCCTCCCGAGCCCCCTTTCCCACGGCGCGCAGTCTCCCACCCGCGCGGCGCCGGCAACCCCCGGCGCTCCGCGCTTTGCCCCGCAGCTGGGGACGGTCCCGGGCCCAGGTCAGAGCCGCAGCCGGGCGGAAGGAGCGTTCGCCCCGCCAAGCCGTCGCCCTCCAGGTCTAGACGCTGCGCCCGCGCCTCCCGCGCGGGTCGCCAGCTCTCTGGGCTCTGTGTCGGGAACCCGAGGGGACAGCCCGGTCCCGGCGTCGCGCGCTTACCTGCCGGTCCCGGCCGCCCGGCTGACTGCTGGCGCCCTCCGGCGCTCCTTTTCCCCTTTCCCTCCGGCCGCGTCCCTCCTCCTCCTCCCTCCCGCCGGCTGGGCGCCGC
>NW_003852446.1:4547176-4548423 GCF_000181295.1 Otolemur garnettii
GGCCCGCGCCCCCGCCGCTTCCGGGCTCCCTGGACCGCGGGACCCTCGGATGCCGCGCGTCCGGCCCGTCGCGCTCCTCCTCGGGCCCCGACCTCCTGACCCAGCGGCTCACCTTTTAAGGGTCGCCCTAGTACCCACGTGTCCGTCTCACCACTTTAGCGCGGCGCGCCGTGATAGGTAGGAGCATCGAGGTCGAGGTCGCCCCTCTGCCAGAATATTCCTGAATGCAGAGACCGCTTGAGAGGGCGATTCGGAGTGACCAAAGAGAAACGTCCTGGTAAAGGATTCAGTTCTGTGGTGTCCTGGCGAAGGACATAATCCACTAGAAAACCTAGAAACTGGGATCCCCAGCGCTCTTCTTGCTGGGGGGCGGAGGGAGCGATATGAAGTGAGTTGTCCCTGGTCCCCTCTACCTTTTCTCTATCCGCGTCTCCTCGCTCTGCACATTCGTAGAATTAAAACTAGGTCTGGATAATACTTACAGGTGACCTAAGCAGCCCGTCAAAGTACCCCATTTTACAGATAGGAAAGGGAGGCTTGCTTCTACAATACAAGTTAGTTGTAGAGATCACGAAAAAAATTAACGCCCTGAATTCCCTCTCTGGCTCCTTTTACCGCCCTCGCGCCTTCTCTTCATAGTCAAATGACACCTGTATTTGCAAAATGCTTTATCACTTTAAAAAGCATCAGTTCTCTTTCTTTAAAATTTGCAGAAGACTACACCATTTTTATTTACAACCAGAACAAAATTCTGGATTCTGACCTGCATTCACAGCCCTGGAGAAACGTTTATAAAGTGCAAATCTGCAGATAACATCCTCACTGACTGCCATATTAGACCCATCATGGGGGAGATACTGCTTTACAGAAGGGCTTGAATTTGTTTTGCAAACACCAATTTATTAACACAACATTCTAGCTGGATATATGAATGCACAGTGTTTTCAAAGAGACTTTTGACTGGTTGGATTAAGGAGAGTGGAGGTCAAGAAGCTCGTCCAGGTTACATAACAAGTTAGAAGTTATGATAAGAGGAAAACGGTGTATTTGATAAGCAGATTCAGTGTTATTCCAAAGGGTTAAGTTATTTCCTTCTGAATTAACTTGACCCTTATGTTTGGTCCAGGCACCCTGGCTTATACGTGTAATTCTAGCACTGAGAAGCCGAGGTTTAGGATTTTGAGACCAACCAGAGCAAGAGCGAGACCCCCGTCTCTATAAAAAAAAAAAAAAAAAAAAAGGCTCGG
>NW_003852446.1:4548662-4553363 GCF_000181295.1 Otolemur garnettii
AATCGCTTAAGCCCAAGAGTTGGAGGTTGCTGTGAGCTGTGACACCACAGCACTCTACCCAGGGCAATAGCTTGAGACTCCACCTCAAAAAATAAATAAATAAATAAAATAAAAATAGAAAAAAATTAGCTGGGTGTGGTGGTGTGTGCGCCTGTAGTCCCAGCTAGTGGGCAGGCTGAGGTAAAAGGATCTCTTGAGCCCAAGAGTTTGAGGTTGCTATGAACTATAATGACACCACGACACTACCCAGGGCAACAGTGTGAGACGGTGTCTCAAACACACACACACACACAAAACCACTATGTTTGACTTACTGTAAAATAGTCTTCATATCTGGAACTCTCATACACTGCTAGTGGAGTACAAATTGCTACAAGCATTTTGGAATACTCCTTTAGTAGGATTCACCGGTTCTTTCTTCTTCTTCTTTTTCTTTTTTAATTGTTGGGGATTCACTGAGGGTACAAGAAACCAGGTTTCACTGATGGCATTTGTTAGGTAAAGTCCCTCTTACAATCGTGTCCTGCCCCCCAAAGGTGTGGCACACACCAAGACCCCTCCTCCCTCCCTCCTTACCTCTCTCTGCTAATCCCTTCCCCCCTCCTCCCTCCTTCTTCCTCTCTCTGCTCACCCCTTTCCCTTGTCATTAATTGTCCTCATATCAAAATTGAGTACATAGGATTCATGCTTCACCATTCTTGTGATGCTTTACTAAGAACAATGTGTTCCACTTCCATCCATGTGAATACAAAGGCTGTGAAGTCTCCATTTTTTTTAATGGCTGAATAGCATTCCATGATATACATATACCACAGCTTGTTAATCCATTCCTGGGTTGATGGGCATTTAGGCTGTTTCCGTATTTTGGTGATTGTAAATTGAGCTGCAATAAACAGTCTAGTAGTGCAAGTGTCCTTATGATAAAAGGATTTCTTTTTCCTTCTGAGTGGATGCCCCGTAATGGGATTGCGGGATCAAATGGGAGGTCTAGCTTGAGTTCTTTGAGGGTTCTCTGTACTTCCTTCCATAAAGGTTGTATTAGTTTGTAGTCCCACCAGCAGTGTAAAAGTGTTCCCTTCTCTCCACATCCATGCCAGCATCTGCAGTTTTGAGATTTTGTGATGTGGGCCATTCTCACAGGGGTTAGATGGTATCTCAGGGTGGTTTTGATTTGCATTTATCTAATAATTAGGGACGATGAGCATTTTTTCATATATTTGTTAGCCATTCGTCTGTCTTCTTTAGAGAAGGTTCTAGTCATGTCTCTTGCCCATTGATATATGGGATTGTTGGCTTTTTTTCATGTGGATTAATTTGACTTCTTTATAGATACTAGTCATTGAGCTTTTGTCTGATTCAAAATATGCAAATATCCTTTCCCATTGTGTAGCTTGTCTATTTGCTTTGGTTGTTGTTCTCCTTAGCTCTACAGAAGCTTTTCAGTTTAATCAAGTCCCATTTGTTTATCTTTGTTGTTGTTGCAATTGCCATAGCAGTCTTCTTCATGAAGTCTTTCCCCAGGCCGATATCTTCCAGTATTTTTCCTATGCTTTCTTTGAGGATTTTTATTGTTTCATGCCTTAAATTTAAGTCCTTCATCCATCTTGAATCAATTTTTGTGAGTGGAGAAAGTGCAGGTCCAGTTTCAGTCTTTTACATGTGGATATCCAGTTCTCCCAGCACCATTTATTGAATAGGAAGCCTTTCCCCCAAGGTATGTTCTTGTTTGGTTTATCGAAGATTAGGTGGTTGTAAGATGTTAGTTTCATTTCCTGGTTTTCTATTCGATTCCAAATGTCTATGTCTCTATTTTCGTGCCAGTACTATGCTGCCTTGACCACTATGGCTTTGTAGTACAGCCTAAAATCTGGTATGGTGATGCCTCCAGCTTTGTTTTTATTACTAACAACTGCGTTAGCTATATAGGGTTTTTTCTGGTTCCATACAAAATGCAGAATCATTTTTTCCAAATCTTGAAAGTACAATATTGGCATCTTAATAGAGATGGCAATGAATAGGTAGGTTGCTTTGGGAAGTATAGACATTTTAACAATGTTGATTCTTCTCAGCCATGAGCATGGTATGTTCTTCCATTTGTTAATATCCTCTGCTATTTTCTTTCTTAGGGTTTCATAATTTTCTTTATAGAGGTCCTTCACCTCCTTTGTTAGGGTATATTCCTAGGTATTTCATTTTCTTTGAAGCTATGGTGAAGGGAGTTGTGTCCTTAATTAGCCTCTCATCTTGGCTGTTATTGGCATATACAAAGGCTACTGACTTGTGGACACTGATTTTATATCCTGAAACTGTATTTTTTATATCCTATTACTATATTTTTTGATGACTTCCAGGAGTCTTGTGATTGAGTCTTTGGGGTTCTCTAAGTATAAGATCATATCATCAGCAAAGAGGGAGAGTTTGCCCTTCTCTGCTCTTATTTGGATGCCCTTTATTTCCTTGTCTTGCCTAATTGTATTGGCTAGAACTTCCAGCACTACATTGAGTAGTAATGGTGACAGAAGACAACCTTGTCTGCTTCTAGTTCTAAGAGAAAAAGCTTTCAGTTTTACTCCATTCAGTAAAATACTAGCTGTGGGTTTGTCATAGATAGCTTTGATCAGTTTAAGAAATGTGCCACCTACACCTGTACTCCTTAGTGTGCTAATTAGAAAAGGATGCTGGATTTTATCGAATGCTTTTTCTGCATCATTGAAGATCATATGGTCTTTGTTTTTGCTTCTGTTGATACGGTGAATAACATTCATAGACTAGCGTATGTTAAACCAGCCTTGCATCCCTGGGATGAAACCTACTTGATCATGATGTATGACTTTTTTGATGTGATCTATTGGCTAGGATTTTGTTGAGAATTTTTACATCTATATTCATTAGTGAAATTGGTCTGAAATTCTCTTTTTCAGTTGGGTCTTTTCCTGGTTTTGGTATCAGGGTGATGTTTACTTTGTAGAACATGTTGGGGAAGAGTCCTTCCTCCTCAATTTTTTGCAATAATTTCTGCAGTATGGGAATAAGCTCTTCTTTGAAGATTTGATAGAATTCTGGTGTGAAGCCATCCGGACCAGGGCATTTTTTTGTTGAAAGATTTGTTATTGTTTCTTTGATCTTGGTGCATGAAATTGGTCTGTTCAGGAGATGTATTTCTTCCTGGCTAAGTCTAGGGAGAGGTTGTGATTCCAAATATTGATCCATTTCCTTCACATTGTCAAATTTCTGGGCATAGAGTTTCTAGTAGTATTCAGAGATGATCTCTTGTATCTCTGTGGCATCAGTTGTTATTTCCCCTTTATCACTTCTGATTGAGGTTACTAGAGTTTTTACTTTGCTATTTCTAGTTCACCTGGCCAAAGGTTTATCTATGTTATTTATTTTTTCCAAAAAACAAATTCCTTGTTTCATTAATTTTCTGAATGATTCTTTTGTTTTCAATTTCATTGATCTCTGATTTAATTTTGGATATTTCTTTTCTTCTGCTGGGGGTTTAGGCTTAGATTGTTCTTGTCTTTCCAATTCCATAAGATGGCTTATGAGTTTGTTGACCACTCTGTTTTTGTTTTTCAAATGTAGGCATCTAAAGTGATAATTTTTCCTCTCAGAACTGCTTTTGCAGTATCCCACAGATTTTGGTAGCTTGTGTCTTCATTGTTGTTATGCTCAAGGAAGTTAATGATTTCCTCTTTTATTTCTTCCTGCACCCAGCTGTCATTCAACAGAAGGTTGTTTAATTTCCATGCCTTTGTGTGGGGCTGAATGTTTTTGTTGGAGTTGAGTTCCACCTTTAGTGCCTTGTGGTCTGAGATGATACAAGGTAAAATTTCAGTTCTTTTGATTCTGTTGATGTTTGTTTTGTGTCCTAGGATATGATCAATTTTGGAGAATGTTCCATGGGCTGACAAGAAGAATGTATATTCTTTAGCTTTGGGATGAAGTGTTCTATATGTGTCTATCAAGCACAGTTGTTCTAGGGTCTCATTTAAGTCCCTTATATCTTTGTTTAATTTCTGTTTAGAGGCTCTGTCCAGCTCTGTAAGAGGAGTGTAAAAGTCCCCTGTTATATAGTGTTATAGGGTATCATGTTGCTCAGACTGAATAAGGTCTGTTATTGAGATAATTGATCAGTGCGGTAGCGTTCTATTCATCTTATTTTGTGAGAGTTTTATCTCTTACATCATTGTGGAAGTTAGGTTCTGTCCTTTAATTTCTGAGTTCTTACTTTGTGTTGATCCATTGTGTGTGCTTTGACCCAGTGTTAAAAACCCCCAACCTCTGGGCGTTCCGGGTTGGGTGGTGCCCTTGAGGTCAGCAGCTCTTTGCCAGCCTATTCAGACACAGTACCCCCACCTCCACCGAGTAGAGAGGAAAGACAAAAATGCTATAAATCAAACCAAAACAAACAAACAGAAAATGTTACGGGCTAGAATTGAGGGGGGAAACCAAATAATAAGTGTAAAAACACTAGCAAAAATGAAGTTCTAATTGTTAAAGTAGGCGACAATGGAAAATTATATTTAAACTAGAAAAATTAAGAAAGAAAAGAAAGGAAAACCTAGAAAGAAAATGTTGAAATTTAAAAAAAAAAGCAGTATATATATATATATATATCTTGCTGAACATCGTCTGGGCAACAGGTGATCTTCTGGGGTATGAGATGTTAATCACAATGCTGATACGGCTATACAAGTT
>NW_003852446.1:4553422-4564018 GCF_000181295.1 Otolemur garnettii
CTTAAAAGGTACTTTATACTGTTACCCTTGGCTAAGCAGAAGCTTTCCCAGGAAATCACTTGTCACTGTGATCACTCCTGAAGTAGCTGCCCACTTACCCAGTGTGCCAAAACTGGTCCCACTCTATGCCCCTGAGGGCCAAGGCTGTAAGGCATCTTAGTCCCTGCCTTTAGGCTGCTCAGTCACTAGATTACTCACCCAAGGTTTCCCACCCAATCCTTGCTCTGCAACCCTGAGGGCAGAGCTTGCCAGGGCAGTTCTCCCACAGTGGCTCTGTGCGGCCCTCAGCCAAACACTATTAGCTCCATCCGGCTCAGCAGTGCAGTCCGGGACCCTAGACAATGCTCAAAATCCTCCGCACTCTTGCCTAAGTTCTCCTAAGGTAGTTCAACTGAGTGCCAAGTCTAAAACAACCCAAAACACCTCACAGGTAAGGTCTTTCCAGTTTGCAGTCTCACTGCTGC
Organism: Otolemur garnettii; assembly: GCF_000181295.1. Classification (NCBI taxonomy): domain Eukaryota; kingdom Metazoa; phylum Chordata; class Mammalia; order Primates; family Galagidae; genus Otolemur; species Otolemur garnettii. The sequence continues at coordinate 4,553,887 of NW_003852446.1, forward strand.
TATACTTACAGCTGCCAGCAGGATTAGACCCAACGAACACATGCAACCACTTGCCAGTTCTCCACTGCTTTTGTCCTCCTCATGGGGTCCAGAAGTCTCTGGCTGACTCCCAGTGTCCCCAAAGGGTTGTTTCTGGGCAGATCCCACCAGCCAGAGATGCCTGGAGCCTTCTCTCTCCAGTCTCACTGTGTTCAGTGGCAAGGAAGCGATTACTCAGCCGCCCTCTTGCTCCTCCCTCCCATACTAGTTATTTCTTGCTTGATCATTTCAGTCTCTTTCTCAGGGTCTTTTCCAGCTTCAATAATGTTTCTTGAGTGTTGATGATCAAGAGCACACTGGATTGCAATCATGTCTTCCCTGATCAAACCTATTTATACTTTCAAACTCCTTCCCTCACCTCTCCTGTTCCCTCTCCATTTCCTTGCTTGATTTTTCTCCATAGCCTAATCACCAACTAACATGTTACTTACTTGCTTTGTCTATTGTCTATCTGTCTCCCAAAAAGATGAGAAGTAAGTTCCATGAAGGCAAGTGCCCCTCCCCACCTTTGCTCCAGTGCCAAAACCTGTGCCTGGCACATAGTTGGTATTCAAGAAATAACTGATGAATGATGTTGAACTGTGGATTTATATCAGAGGAAGCAATGCTTTTTTTGTTTTGTCTTGTTGCTTAACCAGGCAACTCCATGGATGGCTTTGGCCATGCTTCAGTAATGTAGGGAAGGAAAGTGTATATTGATACTGAGGCTTGTACTCTCTAAAATTGATAGTACCAGCAACTTCCCTTGATCCTTTGCTCTGCTCCTTCCTTTGCCTATCTGTATACTTAAGAGTAGGAGGAGAGACTAAAGAGAGAGTTTCGGAAATGTTGGTGCCAGGGCCTTTCCTCTCTTAGATTTGCCTCTGGATGGACCATGTCCCCAGGGCAGTCTGGGCAAATCATCGGAAAGCAGGCTACTAAATAGAGTTTCCAGGGACACTCTGGGACACTGCCCTCTCTCCCTCCACCTGAAAAAGTAAGTTGAAAAATACAAGTTATTCTCCAAGTTACCAAGTTAGGTGCCCAGTTTCCCCCTGGGGAACTGCTACCCTGGCAAGGACAACAATAAAATTCCTTTCTTGCAAGTGGAGAGGTGAGACTCTAAGGAATAACTTCAGTCTCTTGCTTTTTGTTTCATCCTCTTATTCCTCCACTCCACAAAGTGAAATGCGATAGTAGCATAATTTCTGTAGCTTTTCTAAGAAATTCCTCTTTGCTGGCACATAGAAAGGACTCTCCTGGGTTCCTGCCATTGGCCATGGAACTTTAACACATTGTTGTTGGCTCAGCTGGGGAGCCAAGATGAGTAAAATATTCTCTAAACTCCTGTGGAAACACATAGCAAGTGTTTCCAACCATACTGTATTATTTGACCCGAAATATTTTCCCCCCTCCTATTTGCCAGTCCATGTGTTACTTCTCTCAAAACTCTAAGTGCCACTCCTTTCCCAAACCCCAGAGCTCTTGGATTACTAAGAGGGTCTAGGGCCATACTAACTAGTTTTTTGACCTTCATCAAGTATACTCCTTTTTCTGAGCCTCTGGTTTCACATCTTATGGAAAGGATGTATTAGAACAGTGTTTCTCAAACGTTAGAGGTGATCAAGATCATCTGAGCAGTGGTGTATTAAAGGGTCACGGCATTAGGAAGTTTGAGAACCACTAATCTAGAGGGCTTGTTAAAACTGATGGCTGGCCCCACCTCCAGACTTTCTGATTGAGTAGGTTTGGGGTGGGACCCCAGGATTTGCATCTCTGATAATTTCCCAGGTGAGGCTGAGGCTGCTAGTTCAGGGACCATACTTTGAAAGCCATTGTATTAGATGAACTCAGAGGTTCGTACAGCTTGTTCATACCATTAGTCTATGATCAGTCTGAGTCAGGGCTCTTTTGGTTGTAAGTGACAGAAACTTGACTAAACCAGCTTAAGTAAGAAAGGAAATTTATTAGCTAATATATCTGGGAAGGACAGAGGTGGAGTGCTTTCTGGATACAGGAATTCAAGTGATGTCACTGGGTTTCTTTCTTACTCTCTCTTACCTTCTTCCTCTGTCTCCTCTACTTTCCCCACCCCCCACCCCTCATAGTTGGCCCATCTCCTACTCCACAAGGGCTTCTTCCATGTTAAACAGCATGAGGCATGGCTGCAGACGCCTCCAGTTTGCGTTAGGCCCAGGCAATCCCAGAAAAGAAAGAGCACTCCTGCTCCTTGGTTCAGTGTATATTCATCCCAGAGATTGGCTTGGCTTGGACTATACAGTGAGGAGGATAGAGTATTATCATTGGCTAAGCCTAGGTCACATGTCTCTTCTTGAAGTCAGGGACTAGATTAAAGCATTATGATGGGTAACTCCCTTCTCAGACTTTAACCTCTACATCTGTCTTGTTCATTGCCATATTTTCAAGATCTAGTGCCTAGCACAAAGCAGGTACTCAAGAAATATTTGTTGAATGAATGACTGATACACCTCATGAGTAGTGTAAACCTTTCTTAGTGATTCCAGAGACCTTCAAAATTGATGATGCTATGGATTCTGGGGGTAGACTTGAAATTTTTCAAGAATGTCATGAAACTTTACTGCACTCAACCAAAGTACAATTTGCTGTTCATTTCTTTGTTCCCTTGTCAGTAGAAACTAGAGGCATTATGCTAAAACTCAGCATATCCACCACCGCTGACATTCTTTTGGGTTTCTGAGGCTCATTCTGATCTTGCTTTGTCTCTGGAAACATACTCACGTGCTCACGTACTCTTTTTCCCCAGAATAATGTAAATTAGTGGGCAGTACCTGTGGCTCAGTAAGTAGGGCGCTGGCCCCATATACCGAGGGTGGCATTGTGGTAGGTGCCTGTAGTCCCAGCTACTTAGGAGGCTGAGGCAAGAGAATTGCGTAAGCTCAAGAGCTGGAGGTTGTTGTGAGCTACAATGCCAGGTACTCTACCGAGGGCGACTCTGACTCTAAAAATAAATAAATAAATAAATAAATAAATAATGTAAATTAGTTCTAAATTAAATCCTCTTTAGTTTCTTTTAGGAATTGTCATATAGACTTTTGTAAATTAATAAGTTTTAAATTGTAAGTTTCTTTTTCTTTAAAGATAAACATCCTTTCCCAATTCCAGCATGTATTACAGTGGCTTCTTTTTAGGATATTTGCTAAATCAAGGGACTTGGGTTCTTTATCACAAACACAGACTCTTTGGGACCCTCAATTTTATTATTTTTAAAAGAACAGGATTGAGTTAGGTCGATGGTATGCAGATTTGGCTTCCCATTAGAACCACCTAGGGAGCTTAGATAATGCTTAGATCTCATCTTCAGAGAATCTGATTTATATGGTGGGGCCATCAAGAGACATCATGCCTTGAGATGCAAAGATCTTGATGATAAAAATGAGAAGAAAAGAAACCCTATACTTTGGGGGCTGGCCCAACCCCTCCATTGTATCCTGGAACATTCAAAATCCTTGCTCCCAGCATGAAGATCTAAGGGTGTGGATATTTAGCAATCTCTGTCCAATATAAGGGAGTGGACACTGGCTATGGATATCTATACCTCTGAGATCAGTCACCAGCAAAGACCCATTCCTTTGCCTGCCTTTAATATGGGCAGAAGTTCCTTTGGTACCTGCTTATAATGTTAAGGAGATACCTCGTCTTTAGGAAAAAATAATAACAATATCCAATCTTCTGGCTCCTTGCTACTTTAAGTATGGTTTGGGGACCAGTATTGACCTTCACCTGGAAGCTTATTAGAAATGCGAACTCACAAGCCCCACTCCAGATCTGCTGCTTCATAACTGGTATTTTAATAAGATCCCCAGTGATTCATATGCACAGTAAAATTTAAGAAAGGCTGTTCTACATATTTTCACATACTATCTCCCTAGTCCGTATTTTTAAAAATTGATTTAAAAGAATATTGACTTTTTTTTTTTGAGTCAGTCTCACTTTGTCACCATCGGTAGAGTGCTGTGGCATCACAACTCACAGCAACCTCAAACTCTTGGGCTCAAACAATCCTCTTGCCTCCCCCTCCTGAGTAGCTTGGACTACAGGCACCTCCCACAATGCTCAGCTATTTTTAGAGACAGGGTCTTGTTGTTGCTCAGGCTGGTCTCAAACTTGTGAGCTTAAGCAATCCACCCTCCTTGGTAAATATTGTCATCTTATCTATTATATAGACTTCTGCAAATTGATACATTAATACGTTTTAAATTGTAAGTTTCTTTTTCTTTAAAGATAAACGTCTTTTCCCAATTCCAGCATGTATTACAGTGGCTTCTTTTTAGGATATTTGCTAAATCAAGGGACCTGGGTTCTTTATCACAAACACATGATAAAGTGTTTATCAAAACAAATTTTTACAACCCTCAAACTTTAATCTTTTTCATTTTCCCTCACTTGGGAGGAATACTATCCCCCTCGATTTACTAATTTTTAGTCATACACTTTTTTCATTATTCCAGAAAGTGATTCTTTGAAATCAGAGGATGTAAGACTGTTCCTCAGAGCCCCCTGAGACTGTGTGTAAAATCATCAGTCACACCCCTTATGAGGCAACTAACTTCCCATTATCAATGTGATCTTTTCATGTCCTCGAGGATGGCTTTTGCACACAAAAAATATTATTCAGAGGCTAATTTGGTTCTTGGAAATATCGTAATATTCAATTCAAATTAAATTAACACATTTTAAAGCTGAGATCTTTCTTAAACTTTGAAGTTCAAGTTACAAATACTATTGTTTTCTTTATAAATACAATAGCATTTTATCAGTAATTTTATGGGAACTTTTACAATGAATAAAGTTCTTTTAAATAATTTAGGCTGAATTTATACATTTAGCACATTTTATTTTCTGTTTAAGTACATCAGTTGTTTCCTGACAAGCAACTTCCTTAAGAATGTCAATGATTCTAATAAATCTAATAAATTAAACTTATGAACAAGTTTTTTTCAGATGTTCTAGTACTGTTGACAAGCGTGGTAAACTGGTTATCACAAACCTAAATCAATTAATTACTCACATACACATTTTAAATTAGAAGCATAAGGCTAATCCGTTAGATAATCAAATAATCAAAATTAGTTTAGACATTGCAAGTAAATATACCCAGAGAATTCTCACATGAAACACGAAAATATGAATACCATAGGTTTGACATATTTATTTATCTCAATACTTAATTGTTCTTAGGGTTAAAGCAGTGGTTTTCAACAGAGGATGATTTTTGCCTCTTCAGACATGTTTGGCAATGCCTAGAGACATTTTTGGTTGTTGCAAGCAGTCAGGGGAGGGGGTACTGCTGGCGTCTCTGGGTGGAGACGTGGTATGCTGCTACACACGCCGAGTGTGGAGGACAGCCCACAGCCAAGAATGAGCCAGTGCAAAATGTTAATAGTGTGAAGGTGGAGAAACATGGAGTTAAAAGTACTATTTAAGGACACAATTATGTTATCGCAAGAAATTGTGAACTTTGGGGTTACCTTCTTGCCTGCCTGAGATCTGGTCAGAATGTGATTTCTGGAGCTGTAGACATTCAGAGCAATCTTTTCTACAACCCAAACTGTCCTACAGTGCCCCAACACCCGCTGCCTACCCCATCACCCTGCCACACACACTTTTTCATAGTGGCTATCCAATGGACAACTCCAGGCTTGGCTCCTGCAAATGAGGGGAGTCTTTCTCTGAGAGTACCCCAAGAAAGTTCAATTCAGGGCTTATCTACTTTTGTAACTTCTTTCTCTGGAGAATGCATAGTTTAGTGGGAGAGAATGAAATGAACAAGGAGATGACAAAACGATGTGATGGGATCCTGGTAAAGCAAAGCATATCAGGTATCAAAGAAAGGAGAGGCCTCACATCCAAAACGACTTGGATGGTAAGAGCCTGTGCTGGGGGGTTTAGGAATAAGAAAAATTAATAAACAAGGTCTCTACTTCCAAAGTATTAACTGAAGAGCAATTCTTCTGCCATAGTTTGGATATGGTTCGTTTTTCTCCTCCAAATTTCATGTTGAAATTTGATTCCCAATGTTGAAGGTGGGGCCTCATGGGAGATATCTGGGTTATGATCAGATTAATATTCTCCGTGGGAGGAGCGGGGCATACAGTGAGTGTGCTCTCACTCTATTAGCTCCTACCTGGGACTTGGTTAGCAAAATGAGCCTAGAACCTCCCTCCCTCCAGCCTTTTTTCCTCTCTCACCATGTGATCTCTGCACACACTGGTTTCCCTTCACTTTCCATCATGAATGGAAGCAGCCTGACACCCTCACCAGAAGCAGGTGTACATCCCACAGAACCATGAGCCAGATATACCTCTTTTCTTTATATGAATTAACTACCCAGCCTCAAGTATTCCTTTATAGCAACACAGACTAAGACATCTTCCTTCCTTCCTTCCTTCCTTCCTTCCTTCCTTCCTTCCTTCCTTCCTTCCTTCCTTTTCTTCTTCCCTCCCTCCCTCCCTTCCTTCTTTTAACCTCCCTCCCTCCTCTGTCCCTTCCTTCCACAAATTCTTCTTAAGTAACCAGTAAGCACCAAGCACTGAATCTTTTCTCCAATGTTCTCCAGTTTTGCTTCCTTCCTACTACCCTTTTCAGGTCCCAGTGCTTTTCTACTCTCTCCTAAAGTAATTTATTCAGGTCTCTTCTCTCCACTAATGCTTAAATGACTGATGAAAGATGAAAATGTTATCCTTTTGTGGTCAAGGATGATGCATTACCTTTCTTCCTTAGGTATAGGATCTTAGTTTTGTTCTAGATTGCAATAGAACTGGTGATAAGACTCCATTACCCAACCTACGATGCAGCCAGGGTTGACCAATGTCAGGTAAAGAGAAATAAAGAGAAATTATCACATAAGATGTTCAGAAAGCCTCTTTAGAAGGGGATAGAAACTGGCACGTACCTTTTACCTTTTCTTCTTTCCTGCTGGCTGGAATACATATGTGACAGCTTGTACTCCAGCAGCCATCAGGCATTCTGAGTGAAACTCAGAGATGGAACACACATGCTTAGGATGATAAAGAAAAAAGCCTACAGGGGCCCAGGTCTTTGATGAACATGAGACTTCCCTTCCAACACTGGTCTGCCTACATGTGGATTTAGTATCTGTGAGGATAAAACAGACTCTTATGTGTTTAAGCCATTGTTATTTGGGGTTTTCTGTTTTATGAAGCCAAATCTAATACTTCCTAATACCTTCCAGTGGTGGTATTTACATTTCAACAGGCAATTGTTTTAATGCTAAAAGAGCGAAACTCTATCTGACAGTTTCAGGCAGAAATCGGCAGGCAGGATTTTGAGGTCTTGGGTCTTCTTTGGGATTTTGAGATCCTTGTTGGGTTGCTGCCCTAATAGGTATAAAATTAGGTGCTATGTTTTGTAATTATTTTCTACCTTAGCAACCCTGCAATGTTATTCAAGCTATCAAATAACCTTAAAAATGCTACATTCTTATGAAGTTACTCATTTAAATGATTAAGTACAAAAAAATTAAAACTCTTTAAAATAAAAATGTAAGGCCAACCATGGTGGCACGCACCTGTAATCTCAGGTACTCAGGAGGCTGAGGCAGGAGGATCACTTAAGCCCAGGAGTTCAAGACCACAGTGAGCTATGATTGTGTCACTGCACTCCAGCCTGGATGACAGAACAGGACTTCCTCTCTAAAACAATAATAAATAAATTAAATTAAATATGTAAATGTTTAGTTATTGAGTTGGTTGGTTTTGATGAAAATCCTGTACCTCTCCAAAAGGGTGATTCAGACTTATGCTTGGGCCTTCATAATCTGTGTTTTTTGTTTATTTCTCGGGTTTGTGCTGAGGAGACAAAGAGATAGCTCTGCTTGGTCACCACCATTAAAACTAGTCAATCCTATCAACTGGGAGATTATATGTAAGAATTCCAGTGGCTAAGAAAACATGAATCATGAATGTTGGAAAGAGACAAATTGGTTTACATCTATGTTACGTTAAAAACTGTGGGCTCAGTGCCTGTAGCTCAGTGGCTAGGGCACTAGCCACATACACTGGGTCTGGTGGGTTTGAACCCGGCCCAGGCCTGCTCAACAACAAGGACAACTACAACAAAAAAATAGCCGAGTGCCTGTAGTCTCAGCTATTTGGGAGGCTAAGGCAAGAGAATCACTTGAGCCCAAGAGTTTGAGCTTGCTGTGAGCTGTGATGCCATGGCACTCTACCAAGGGTGACATAGTGAGACTCTGTCTCAAAAAAAAAAAAAATCTATTATGTGTGTGGCTGTCTTACATATTATTTGATACTGAGTTTGTCTAGGGATGTAAATCCAAGAATAAGTATGTAATTTTTTTTAATTAACCTCTAAATAATTGGGAGCTAGTGTGAAGGTACAATTCAAGACTAAATTCATGTCTAATGTATGCCCCCATTTCAAATGCACATTAATTCACCCCAACACAAGGACACTTTTGCATCTATGAAATTATAAGACCAATATTCAAGTTTTCCAGAGAGTGCATTTGAGCTACTGAACCCCTTGGGCTACCAATAATGAAAGTCCTTCTCCCCACAGATCTCACCAATGCCATGAACAGCATCTTGCTGAAATTTGACTAATCACATTTTCCAGAAATGCCCTCAAACGTTTATTTTGGTTTATAGGGCTGGCTACTATAATGTGCGCTTGTGTCAAACTGAATACCAGTCCTTGAGACTTTCTAATTACACATTTATAAATACAAAGTAGTAATCCCATGGAGAGGATCAATATCCACTGATATGTATATATAACTACAGAAGATGGTTCCTCCAACCAAGAGTCAAAACAATCACCCACTGGAAAAATAAGTAACTTTATGCATAACATTAACTCCCTTCAAATAAAGCCAAACAGACATTTTAAAACAAATATGCAAAAATGTAGCATTTAGAAGAAGGTGGTAAGTGTGGAAGTTGAGTAGACAAGACCTGTAGCAGATGGTCAGGGTTCCAGCAAGAAACAGAAGCGCTCTCAGCTGGAATCTGTGCAGACACTTTAATGAAGAGTGAATTTCGCGATGTGTGGGCAGGATTAAGGAGACCAACAAGAGATGTCAGACCACCCAGACTAGCAAGAGTGGGCTGCTCTTGCTACCCCCGCCTGGGCCAGAAAGGGGAAGGGAAAGAAAGGATGTTACTAGGTTCCAGGAGGAGCTGGGGCTACGGATAGCAGGATACTGGACAGAAGATATTGCTGCCATAGCCATGCTGATGGAGCAGGAAGGGAGCTGAGGAGAAGTATCCCAATCTCTCTCTCTTTCTCTGTCCCTTCCTCCCAGTTACCTTCCAATCACTGGTGGTGACTCTCATTGGCCCAACCTAAAAAGAATCCAGAGGGTGAGGAAATCTGGAGCCTAGAGCAGGGTCCAGATGCGTCCACCGTGGGTTAGGAGGGGCATTCAAATAGAGCATACCGGCATGCTATAAAATCTTTAAATTGGGCTAGAAACAGTGCCTATCTCTAGAATTTGTCTTGAGGATTAAATGAATCAATGGATGTGTAATACTAAACACCATGCCTAGCATAGGAAGCATCTGATTAATGTTAGCAATTATTTTTATTGTAGGGGCTATTGAAGATACAGATGTACTTGTCTGTTTCAAGTAATGGCCAGTTTATCAATCAATATTAAATTTTTGACCTCTTGATATGATTCTTAAAGCTGGTTTATCCAGATGTCTTTGCAAGCTACCTTTTTCCATTAAACTGTATGACCTTATTGCTAACATAACAGGCAATGTATCAGACAGCAACTTCATCTTGCTAAAGCCTGTACAGGCATGTGATCCTGTATCACAACATCCTGTTTGTTGTATCAAACAACAAAGCACACACCAAGGAATGTACAGGAACTTCTCCTTGTCCCTTTGGACAAAGAATATGTGAAAAGTTCAAGTTTTCTCTTTTGATCTGCAGGTGGACTCATAAAATATTAGCATTCTAGATCCTTCAGCTCCCAAAATTCATCCCCACCTGCCTTTGATGCCTGGAATTCTTCTATAAAGAAATAAAGCTGGCTCAGCGCCTATAGCTCAACCGGCTAAGGCGCCAGCCACGTACACCTAAG
>NW_003852446.1:4567342-4586681 GCF_000181295.1 Otolemur garnettii
TAATTAAAAAAAAAAAAAAAAAAAAAAAAAAACCGTTCTAAGTAATAAAGTTGAAATAAAAAAAAAATTTTTTTTCCAGATATGTAGATAATGAATTAATTACACTTCATTTCTATTACAATGAATAAATAAAATGAAAAAGAAGAAAATTTAAAACAAACTTCTAACTAAAACAACTGAATACAAAATTCAAAAAAAAATTTTTGCCAGATATGTTTGATGAATTACTTCATTTCTATTAAAATGACTACACGGGGATTGATATCATCTCCAAAATGTTTCTGCAGCTCTCACCCTACCCGCTACCTCAGGAGAGCCAGATGTTCTCATTTTCATCACTTTCATTTCTGGATTTGCAGATGTTATACTTCGGTCTTTCCAATTATTATTATTATTTTATTTTTTGCAAAGATGGAGTCTGTGTTGTTCAGGCTGGTCTCCAACGCCTGACCTTAAGCAATTCTCTCACTTCGGCCTCCCAAAGTATGGACATTACCCGTGTCAGCCACTTTGCCCAGCTAATTATTATTTGGGAAAGGCAGTATATTATAAGATTTATTGAGAAAGGATTTTAAATCTGTTACTTCAGGGGGCCTCAAACTTTTGCAGTAATCAACCGAAAGGGAGATATTTTAGGATTGGCCGGACACACAGCGTCTATAGCAACTACTCAATTCTGCTAGCGTGGCAAGAAAGCAGCCACGGACCCGAGATAAATGAATGGGTGTGGCTGTCTTCCAATAAAACTTTGTGGACACGAGAATTTGGATTTTATATAATTTTCACTTGTCACAAAACAGCTTTCTTCTTTAGCTCATAGGCTGTACAAAATGAGGTTGCAGGCCACATTTGACTCCTGTGCCCAGGAAACAATCTCTGTTTTTCCTGATTCGTATTTTTATTGCCTTCTCCAAAGATAACTGAATACAGAGTCTTACCTCCGATTTAAAATATCCAGAGGGATTTCTAAAATTCTGACTGAAGCTCTATTCTTTTTAGCAGGCAATGAACTTTTTCCGTAAATATTTGTCATTTAAATAATTTGTCTCCTGGCTCGGCGCCTATAGCACGGTAGTTACGGCACCAGCCACATACACTGAGGGTGGCAGGTTCCAACCTGGCCCAGGCCAGCTAAACAACTGCAACAAAAAAGTAGCCGGGCACTCCGGCACGCGCCTGTAGTCTCAGTTACTTGGGAGGCTGAGGCAAGACGATCACTTAAGCCCAAGTGAGTTTGAGGTTGCTATGGGCTGTGACATCACTGCACTCTACAGGGCGACATAATCAGACTCTGTCTCAAATAAATAATTTGTCCCAAGCCCCAACAGTAGAGTATGGTTTATTACTTCTTTTGCTTCTGTAACATCAACAAAACCTGCGAAACTACCCTCTGAGTCTTAAATTTTATAAGTTAGGCAAGTTATTAAAATAATTTGTTGTGGAAAAGTTGGAGAACCCTTGATAATTATTGAAAGGTTTATCTCTTGGTTTCAGACGTTTTCCTAAAAATTATTTTCTCACTCCACTGGGTAAGTTTTGCCATAGGAAGGGCCTTAAGTCTTAAGCATTCGTATGCTCATAGTGATATTATTCTTTCTTTGAAGTTCTCATAAAAATTTCCTTTCTGAAAAAACTTGGTTATTTTTAACTGCACAGTGGATAATGTTTAAAATTCTAGCTGTGTTTTCTAAATGTTTTTCATTTGCTTTTTGCCATTATGATCAAATTTGAGGGGAGGTAATTTTATGAATGCAAAAGGTATGAAATTGATTCTTGACAGTATTCCCATTTTGTCCTCATTGATGGTCGTGGACATTTTTCCCCAAAAGCATAAATTTTAACAGAATTTGAATGCCATTTTGATGCAAACCACATTTAGCACTTTCCAATTTGAGCGGTACAAGTTTGGGGTACATTTGTACCTAACATTTATGTCAGGAGGAATAATAAGCTACCTGCATTTTTTTGTGGAAATAATTAACCTAGTTTTTTATTGTTGAAGTACAGATTCTTTTATTTTGGACAGGGAGGAGAAAGACTGAGAACAGGATCTTGGAAAACAGCAATATTTAACCAGCAAGGAGGCCGCAAAGACAAGTCTACGAAGAAGACTAAGAGCAAACTCTCAAAGAGGAGGAGGATGTGAAGTGCAAGGGTGAGAATAAGAAGGCCTTAACTGTGGCTCATGCCTGTAATCCCAGCACTGTGGGAGGCTGAGGTGGGTGGATTGCCTGAGCTCAGGCGTTCAAGACCAGGGTGAGTCAGAGAGAGACCCCCCCCCCCGTCTATAAAAAAAAAAGCTGGCATTGTAGCAGGGGCCTGTAATACCAGCTACCTGGGAGGCTGAGGCAAGAGAATCACTTGAGCCCAAGAGTTTGAGGTTGCTGTGAGCTGTGATGTCACAGCACTCTATAGAGAGTGACAAAGCCAGACTTCATCTCACAAATAAATAAATAAATAAATAAAAGGCCCTAATGCCTCAATTTGAGCAGTTGCAGGGACTTGGTATGCAGGATTTGAAGGAACTTGCAGTGGCTGGGAAAATCAGTGAGAGATGAGAAGTGAAGAGCATCATAAGAAAGTTAGAGGAGGGTGACGCCTGTGGCTCAGTGAGTAGGGCGCTGGCCCCATATACCAAGGATGGCGGGTTTGAACCCGGCCCAGGCCAAACCACAACAAAAAAATAGCCAGGCGTTGTGGCAGGCGCCTATAGTCCCAGCTACTCCAGAAGCTGAGGCAAGAGAATCACCTAAGCCCAAGAGCTGGAGTTTGCTGTGAGCTGTGATGCTACAGCACTGTACAGAGGGCAACAAAGTGAGACTCTTAAAAAAAAGAAGAAGAAGAAGTTAGAGGAAAGGGGAAGGAAAAAAAATTGGTTCTGGCAAGATGAGAGAGAGGGCAAAGAGAGGGTTTGATTGGAAGGTGTTTATAGCCTAGATGAATAAAAGGTAGAGGAGGGATGGGGATTGCAGATGCAGGAGAATCAGGTAACTGAGGACCGGGACGGGAGGCAATCCAATGCCTGGGTGGATGAAAAGCGGACACAGAAGTAGAGGGAAGACCACTAGCACCAGAAGCAGAAAGAATCCATCTGACTCCACTGGTAGCACAAAAGGCTTTCTACTTGGCATCTGTGTCTGAGGTGATCCCACGCTGACAGTACAGGACTTTAAGGTGTGATGTGAACGCTGGAGACTGTTGCTGTGGACAGTGGGAGCAGGAGGATGTGATCAGAGAGCAGGGCTGTAGAGTTGAAGAGTTTAAGATCCTGGGTAAGCCCTGTAACTAGCTCTCTCCAACTGCCCTGCCCCAGCTTTACTGATACTGCCAAGCTATGATGTCATCAAATAGGAAATTAAGACGATGTAGCCTATATTTTGTGCTTGGGATTTTCCAGTTTCATTTCCTGCTGCTTCTTACCGTGGACAACCATTTACATGGAGATTGACCCCTTCACAGCAGATCACATAATCTTACTTAAGGATTGGGAGCTAACAGCTAAGGGCAACCCAGTGGTCCATCCACTGGTCTTACAGTGTTGTGAATCCCTAGGCAACTCTGCTTGGGTTCTTTGTCAAAGGAGTCCATACCATCCAAATATCAGCCCCGAGAGTCCTTTCAGAGTGGCCTTGGACTATGCCTGGATTCTCTAAAGGCCCCCTTTGAGTGGTTCCTTTACCTACAAATATATTAAGTGCCCTTGAGGTCTGATTTTGAAAGCTATAAATCCAAGTAAGACCCCTTAAGTGCTTACCCAGTCTCAATACATGTAACCTCTCTCTGGCTTGGAGGCTATCTGGCCCTTTTCAATATGCCAACACCCTTCTCTGCTGCTAAATGTACCCTAACCCTCACCATGGCATGGGCTCCACCAGGCAGGCTGCCCCCTGCCCTCAGCCAGCTCAACCCGTGAGACTCACTCTGATAGGTGCTGGCCTGTGGGATACTTCCCCTGTGCTGACATTCCACACACAAGCAGGCCTCCACTTGGGTTGCCCAAGTCCTGGGGCTCCAGGGTGAGACCCAGCCCAGCACACCCAGGTGGTGCAGTATCACACTCCCTGGCCTCTCAAATGCTCAGTGTCCCATTTGTAGGGCATCTGTTCCCTTACTCTGTCTCCAGCACTCTTCCCACCTATGCAGGCAGGTGGACCTTCACTAAAGCACTTGGTGATGGAATGCCCATTCCCTCCAACTGACTGATTACCTCCCAAATGACCAAAGGTCTGCATTTGCAGCATAGAACTGAAGGATGTCCCTCTACCTCCATGGGTCCTGTCTGGTGGTCAAAGCAGAGGCTAAATGCTACTTCCTTCATGCATGTGAGTAAATGTCATTTTCCCCTTCTCTAAATAGCCACAGAGTCTCACCAGTGCTTCGAGTTCATTCATACGTTTGTTCAATAAATATTTATTAAGAATCTTCTGGGACTAGGCTGTGTCAAGTGATAGAACATGAGAACGAAGGTCCAAGCACCCTACCTCGTGGAATTTTCCAAAATAACTGAGAGATAGATTTATACACGAACAATCTAACATTAAAAAATTATTGTGTGGTAAGTAGTATAGTTGTTAAGAGTGTGGGGTCTGGGCAGCACCTGTGGCTCTAAGGAGTAGGGTGCCAGCCCCATATACCAGAGGTGGCGGGTTCAAACCCAGCCCTGGCCAAAAACTGCAAAAGAAAAAAAAGAGTGTGGGCTCTGAAGCCAAATTACTTGGACTGGAATCTCGGGTCTATCACTCGCCCGCCCTGTGAACTGGGCAAGTGCCCTGGTTTCCACGAAAGCACTTTAAATAAGACAGTAATAATACTGATGTCACAGAACCTAAAACACTGAAATTGTCCTATAAGTGGGTTCCTGCTTTTTTTATTTTTGTGGTCGTTTTAACAGTTGCAAGTATGAGGGGAAGCTAGAGTAGCACTTTATCCTGAGGACTTGACATTGGAGTTCTCTAAATGTGAGTCCAAGCTCCCCCACTGAATCCTAAAGGTCCTGCAGGGCAGGCTTATCTTCCCCAACTGCCCAGTGCTTGACTTAATGCCTTGCACTCAGTAGGTGCTCAATAACTACTGGTTTAATGAAAATATGTTCATCCAGATTTGGGTCAGCCCTCAGCCACTCCAGTTGGGTGTAAAAGTACTAGGACCTGTGCCCTGCCTCCCAGCCCAAAGCCTGAGGGCCTGCAAGGGTCAGTGGCCAAAGGAAAGGGACAAATGAAAAAGAAGAGAAAGCTGCCTTGCTCAGAGGTGCCACGTTTTCATTTTGAGCTTTACATTTATTCCTTCTCATGAAGGCCATCTGGGGTTTGGCTTTTCTACTTCCATGATGTAAACGTATTTTCAAGGGTTGGTTCCTTGGCTCTGGAGCTCACTGGGTGGACCTCAGCACTCAAAAATCTATCCTGGGAGCCATTAGTGCTTTCCCATTCCCTTCCCCCTCAATCGACTAACTGGAAGAGAACAAAGAAGGTCAGTTTCAAGGCCCACAAATGCAAGCAACTTATCATTGCTCTAAGAAAGTCACTTCTCTTTTCTTGGACGTAAATCATCATTAACCTATTATGGAATTTTCCAGAAATTCCTCAAATTTCTTAAATTTTGAGTCGTGTAGTTCCAAAAAGAAAATATGTCATGATGGTTTTAATGTTGAATGGTTTCCAATGTGAAGTCCTGGCAAGTTTTTATTCTCCGTTGAACCCTAGCCGGACTTTGAATTAATTCTAGTAAATGATGAAGATGGATGGCCTGTCTGTTGCCAACTTCACTGGAGTAAGTTATGGCAAGTTGACTTAATATGTTTTTCTTTCCTACCTTGGGTATCACATGCCTGGCTAATACCTTCATTACTATAATTTCCAGTCTTCTGTAATCTCATTAGAGAAGTGTTTTAAAAACACGATTCCACATGCAGGACACTAATCACAAGCTTCTCGAGTAGATTTGTATCGTGTTGTAGAATTTAAAAGGGGCACAGATTCAAAATTGGGATTAGATACAGTCAAGAATGTAATGTGTGCTCACAGAGTGGCCTATTTTTGGAGGTAAGGGAATCACAGAATTTAGAGAAGAAAGTCACATCAGAGATCTCCCCACTCAACTGCACACAGAGTGCTAAGTCCGCTTGACAAGCTCCAGAACTGCTGAGCTAGTCTTCCAGGGAGATCTAGACCCTGTTGGTGCTCGACTCATATTCCCTTGACATTTGCCTCCCCACTCCTGAGGCTGCTCACTGCTGACACCTGCAACTCTCTTCCTGATGGCATTTTTGTTGGCGCACATTTGCCCCACATGCAGGGCGGAATCCAAAGTGCTGGATGATTAATGCTTCTGGAAGCACTCCGAAACAAATAGTGGATGGGGATTTAATGAATAGATCCTCCTCATTCCTTGTCGCTTGCAGGGAGAACTCTGAGGAATCTTCTACGGCACCTCCCAGGGCTCCCCAGCAGGCTCCACAGCCCCGTCTAGCGGACTAGGGCTGGCCTGTGTTTCCTGGGATCACCTCCCAGAGAAACCGCTTGCACCTGAATCCTTGTTTCAGGGCCTGCGTCAGGCAGCACGCAAGCTAAGATACCTGCTGGCTCTGCAGCCCTAGTTCAGGCCTTTCCCATCTCTCTCCTTGGTGGTTTCTATGTTCCCCCGCTGGCCTCCCTGCCTGTAATCTCTTTTCTCCTTCCTCTCTCTTACCACGCATTGCTCCCAGCTCATCCTTCTTTCTGGAGCGTGATTCAGATGTGTTATTGCCCCTGCTCTAAACCCTTTATTATTACCCCACGTTCTATGTGCCAAGCGTCTCCTAGTCTAGCTCGCTATCTCTGCCCACCCTTTGGCTCTCACACCCTTGAGTGGGTCACGTGCTCCTGCTAAGTATTTGCAGAATAAGAAGCTTAAGGAGGGATGAGAAAAGTCCTCTGGGCATTATGCTTTTACCTTTATCTTACTTAAGAGAAGTTCAAAGTACTTCTTTGCACTTATAAAGGTACTATAAATAGAATCGGAAAAGGCTTCTCCTGCACCACTTCTTCCATTCCAGAGGTAGGGCTCTCTTTAGTCCCAGTAGAACAAAATTCTGCATGTGAATGTCCTCCTGAAGTTTCTTAGACTGGGATTTAACTCTAATTCCAGCGCAGAGTTAAGCCTCTGACTTTTCAATCGCTTTTCTGTTTCGTTTAAGCCCTGCCAACGGATACAGTTGTGATAAACATCTCACAGGTGCAGACAGAGGGAGAGGGTGTTGCTGTGCTGGACTGCACAACAGCAGAGGCCTCAACTCGACCCTGGCTCTGCCCACGAGAGGTCAGGAGATGCCAGTGAACGAGTCACACAACTTCCCTGAACCTCAGTTTCCCCATGTGGTAAACAAAGATCCCTTTGGGAGCTGGCATGCCACTGACGAGCTGGTTCAAAGGCGTGGTTGCTGGGTAAGAACAGGTGGATGGATTCAAAGACTCAGATGAATCTAAATGTATTCATTCATCCCATGGTTTTAGTTTAGTCCGTCCCCAAATCCACTTAATTGTTTAAGTTCATTAAAATGATTCGTGAGTGTTACCCACCAAGCTATGAACTAAAGTCTGGGGTGATTTTTGCTTCCCCCGAAAACCTCTCTCCCCCCCAGTACTTTCCTGACCTTCGGACTGGATGACTATAACATGCTTAATGTGGTCCTGGCTTCCTCTTGTGAAAAATAAATGTGAAATGTGAAATGAAAACCACACATGTAATAATATTGGGATTAATGAGGTGCTGAATTGTATTCTTACTTTGCTATTGTTGGCAAGTGTAGTGCTCAGCTGAAGTCAAAACTGTGGAACGGTTCATAAAACAGAAATGTTAGCCCAAAGTTTTGCACTCACCATGTGGCTTTTATCCTGCCAAAGCAGGATGGCAGGGGCCTCGGTGTCTGGCAGCAGTAGTGTGGTCTGGGGTTCTAGGGAGGCCCCCACCTGCAGCCTCCATGTTTGACAGATCTGGAAGAAAAGAAGAGAAAAGAAGAGAAAAGGAAAGGATTGTTTGCACTTACACTGGTGAAGTTTTCCTGGGAAGGATTGTCCCTTAGGCCACTATTGGTCATTAAAATGTAAACTCTCATTAGCTTCTAAGATTAACTCGCCCTCAAGCAGACCTGAAAGGGGTCATGAATTAAGCTTCATGGGTGCGATTTCTTACATATTCATTCATTCTGCTTCCTCTATTGGGAAGGTGTCATTAGTCCTATTAGACATGGGAAGAAGCCAGTTTAGAAAAGTAAATGACCCACTGGGTCACATAATTGGCAAGGCAGGGTTTAAACCGAGGCTTTCTGGCCATAAATCTGTGCAGCTGCCTCTCATTCACACCCTTAGAAACACAAGGATGTATTCTGAAGTGTGCCTTTTCTGCTCTCCTGTGAGGCAGGTGGGAGTGAAAGCTGGAACCACCTTTGTGCCAAGCTATTTGTACAATGGATCAAGATCCCTCTAAAGGTTTATACTTCTTGACTGTGTGATTCCACTGTTAGGAATCTTCCTGAAAAAAACTACCAGAGATGCGTGATAGTCAGAGATGTATGCAAAAAGATGCTTCTTACAGGAATATGGATGATAGTGAAATGCTCTAACATTTCCTCACCAAGGGAATGGCTAACCCACTGTAGCAGAGGTTCCAGGTGGGCCGGCACAGAGACTCAAATGCACCAGCCTTTGAGTATAGATTTGGATGAACTGATACCCATGTGCAGAGAAAGCACTGTCCGCAGCCATAGTCGGAGTTCAGCTGTACACGGGCCTGTCAGGCAGACTTGGCAGGGAGGAAGAGGATGCCGACAGACGCTGCGTTGCAGGCAGGGACTGGGGCTGAGGAGGCTTGAAAAAAGAATGAATCCCAGAAAAGAAGGGAGTTTGGTGTGATAAGGTGGATTCAGCAACACAGCTTAGCTTGAGATTCCAAGAGAAGCAGGGGAGGGAGCAGCAGGAAGGGCGCCTTGTGAACCAAGGGAGCCACCTCGCCAAGCTCTGTACAGGCAGGGCCCAAGCAGCTTTGCTGTGGGAGCCCTTCCCCTAAGGAATGGAAGGCAGAGGGGGCCCACACGTGTCTCCTGTATGATGAGGCGGCTGGGTAGTGGAAGAACGTGAGGGTGGGACCAGGACTGGCCAGACTGAATCTCCTGGAATCTGTCCCCTAATGGGGTGGAGGCTGGAGAAGCAGAATCCTTTCCAAAGAGGGCACAGAAGGCTGGGGACAGAACTTGGAGAAGGGGAAGCCAACAGAGTGCTGTGGCCCAGACTGACTGACGGTTGCAAACATGTAAGCCAAAAGTGTCTTTTGCTTTTCCCTAGACGCTGAAAGCCTTCCTGAGGAGCCAGGGTTTCTTTCTTTCTTTTTCTTTTTCTTTTCTTTTTTTTGAGACAGAGTCTTACTGGGTCACCTTTGGTGGAGTGCTGTGGCATCACAGCTCACAGCAACTTCAAATTCTTGGGCTCACGTGATTCTCTTGCCTTAGCCTCCCAAGTAGCTGGGTCTACAGCTGCCCGTCACAACTCCTGGCTAGTTTTTTTTTTTTAAGACAGGGTCTCGCTCTTGCTCAGGCTGGTCTTAAACTCCTGAGCTCAAGCAATCTACCTGCCTCTGCCTCCCAGGGTGCTAGGATTACAGGCAGGAGCCACTGCACCGGGGAGAGCCAGGGTTTCTGAGTGAGGAAGTAGGACTGAGCACACATGAGATGCAGCGATTCAGAGTGAATCTACCTCTCAACACCTACAGCCTACAAGGCCTGGGATCCAGGGTTGATACCTTATGGCTTGTTCTGCCCACTCCCAGCTGGTACACTGAATCTCCTGGAAAAACCTCTCCACCACTGCACCCCTCAGTGTTCTCCCCCATAGCCTGCCTGTCAACCAGTGGTTTGGGGTCTTGGTCTGTTGTCTTGAGGACCACTTTGGCCCCTTTACACATCAATCATCTGCCCTTGGCTGGTTTTGGACTACCATCTTGGGGTTTACCCACTTCCACTGCGTCTGTGCAAAGAAATGTCTCGTAGCCATGAAAAACAATGCTTAAACAGAGTTTTAAGTGGGATGGAAATAATCTTAAGCAAATAATGCGGGATACAATATTGCATATATAGCATGATTTTCATTATAAAACTGCACTGAAATATTAGAAGGAAATATGCTACGACCTTAAGGTGGACCGTGGG
The DNA here is from genome assembly GCF_000181295.1 of Otolemur garnettii. Lineage (NCBI taxonomy): Eukaryota > Metazoa > Chordata > Mammalia > Primates > Galagidae > Otolemur > Otolemur garnettii. The sequence goes on from NW_003852446.1 coordinate 4,577,520, forward strand.
ATTGTGGATGACCTATATTTCATTTTTATTTAACATTTTGTTCTCCATGAACTGATAGATATGACTGTATACTTACAAAGGAGTATTAAAAATGTGCTCCTTGCCTCCCTTCTGAGGTTAACAAATGAAAAAGGCAGACCATGCATACATGTATTACATTTGGGTTGGAAAATAGACGGAATTGGCCTGAAAGTGCTGAGGTGGGCCATCTGGTTTAGCTATCTTCTAGGAGAACTAGTCGATTTCTTAATTTAACATGAGCTTGGGTCAATTTCTCAATTTAACAAAGCTTGGGTTGCTTTTATGCAGCCTCAGAGTGTGTGTGTGTGAGAGAGAGAGAGAGAGAGAGAGAATCGAGCTGTTCCATATCCAGAAAACTGTGATGGTGCCATCCTGATATAGGTGGCCCAAGGGAAATAATTTTTTAAGCTGTGGCAAGTTAATGTTTGCAGAGAAAATGCTTTCTGTTCTTCAAGTGTCCTCAAAAACAGCATATTGAGACTAGACGGCCTCCCCCAACCAATGTTGGTGACAGAGTCTTACCAGGTCACCCTCAGTAGAGTGCTGTGGCATCTCAGCTTACAGCAACCTCCAACTCTTGGGCTTAAGCGATTCTCTTGCCTCAGTGTCCCAAGCAGCTGGGACTATAGGCTCCCGCCACAATGCCTGGTTATTTCTTTATTTCTTTATTTTTTTTTTTTTTTGCAGTTGTCATTGTTGTTTAGCTGGCCCAGGCCAGGTTCGAACCTGCCAGCCTTGGTGCATGTGGCTGGCTCTATAACTACTGTGCTACTGGAGCCCAGCTTCCCCCATCCATTTGTAAAAGAACAAGAACTTCCAGTTCTCATTTACAATAAGTGAACATTGGTCAATAAGCCAAATGTGATCTGGAGGATTTGTATTAGATGTTAATATAAGCCATCACACACATTTATATTTTAAATTCAGAATTTATGACTTGAACCTAACCAATTTCTCTTTTCACTACGAGAGCAGTAATTTATTTGTAACATGCCTTGTGTTCTCATTTTTTTTCTTTGGTCTTAGAACTGTCAGCATTAACATGTTAAGTTTTTTTTTTTTTGTAGAGACAGAGTCTCACTTTGTTGCCCTTGGTAGAGTGCCATGGCGTCACACAGCTCACAGCAACCTCCAACTCCTGGGCTCAAGCGATTCTCCTGCCTTAGCCTCCCGAGTAGCAAGAACTACAGGTGCCCACCACAACGCCCGACTATTTTTTGGTTGCAGTTTGGCCAGGGCTGGGTTTGAACCCACCACCCTCGGTATATGGGGCCAGCGCCCCACTCACTGAGCCATAGGCACTGCCCCTAACATGTTAAGTTTTGCACAATTAGTTTTGTTTCTTTGCACAATTGGTGTCCCATCAAAACTCATATGTTAAAATCTCAACTCCTGGTACCTCACAATGTAACCATATTCAGAGATAAAGTCTTTAAAGGGGTAAGTTAAAATGAGGCTGTTGGAGTGCACCCCCATTCAATATGACCAGAAGAAGAAACCCCAGGGGTGCATGTGCACAGACAGACCGTCATGTGAAGAGGCAGCAAGAGAGTGGCCGTCTGCAAGCCAAAGAGAGAGGTCTCAGAAGAACTCAACCCTGCAGGCACTTTGACCTTGGACTTCCAGCCTCCAAAACCGTGAGAAAATAAATATATGTTGCTCAAAGCCCCAGCCTATGGCATTTTGTCATGGCAATGCTAGGAGACTCATACAGCCACCCAGTCCATGGTACTTTGTCCTGGCTGCCCTGGCAAATCCACCTTCCATCCCTGTTGGTGTCTGAAGCCCAGCACACCCAAGTCCCCTCTCTTTACTCTGCCCCTGCAACCCACATGGCTTCTGTACATCTCCTAATCCAGTGATTGGAACACAATAATGGGTCTGGAAGGGAATTTAGGGAATCTTGACCGGCATATCAAGAATTAAATTCAAGAATTGAATAGAATAAAACACAACAGAATGGGCCAGAAGGGGTGGAATAAAATAGAGAATATCAGAATGCACTGCATATGCTAAAGGGAGGTACAGCTCTTGTGAAATCTTTATTTCTGTTATATATGTACATACTGGTTCATGCCATAAACTGAATTTCATACTGTGAGTCCTGATAAAAATAAATGTGAGCGCCATTGACTTACTAGAACACCACTTTTTTAAAAATTTAAACAATTAGGTTAGAATGTTTGTGTTTGTTAGGTGAGGTCCCTGTTGTAGTTGTGCCCCTCACCCAGGAGGTGTGCCAGATATCCCTACATGGTGCTCATTACGGGAGAGCAGACCAATCCCCCTCCCTCCTCCCTTCTCCCCCTCTGTCTCCCTCAACTTGAATTAAATTGACTTTTTCTCTTGTGTGGGCATGTATTAGTTCATCAAGTGGCTGCATATTAGTATTGAATACATTGGAGTCTTGCTTTTGGACACCACATTTTGTCTCTAACTCTCAAAGCACTTTCATTCTGGTCCATCACCAGCAAAATCCACCATGCACTGAACTTCCTCTGAATGTTCTCTTTATCTGGCTCAGACTCAAACTAAAAAACACATGTCTCATAATCGTAATATAACTGTAGCAAGGATAGCTGCTATCAAGTATGCTCCAAGCAGGAAACCCGCTTCATCTTGATATTCATTTGATTTACATAAAATAACTGCATATTCATTTTTGAAGGAAAAAACAAAAACGTAGAACTATGTGTGAATGGCTGGAAATACAGAAAATTATGTCTAAAATCAAAGTGTCAATATCATAATTTATCACTGAATTTCCTCCTTTCTAACATGCCATTCCTTGTAAAATGGACCATCAATTTAAGAACGGCTTTCTAAGCAAGAGAGTTAGAATTGTGCTGTCCAATATGGTAGTCGCGAGTCACATGTGGCTACTTAAATTTAAATTCATTAAAATTAAAAATTTAATTCCTTAGTCTCACTACTACCTGGCAAATACTCGGTAGCTACATGTTCTATATTACAGAACATTTCCACCATTGCACAGAGTTCTACTGGACAGCGCTGCTATGGTTTTGATGAATGAGGGGAGGGAAGGAAGCTTTCAGGACAGCTATGATTTGTGTAACCACCACAAAGCAAGTTGCTTTGGAGGAAACGGATTTTAACACATTGTATGTGTGGGTAGGAGCTGGATCTTTATTTACTTCAAGGCAAGGAAGTAAAACTCGAAATTGCACAAGAAAGGAACCCTGCAATAATAGACATATCAATATCAAATAACAATTCTAATAATTTTTATTACCAGCTTGCTGTTGTCCAGGATCATGCTAAGTGCTTTACAGATGATCTGCACAGATTATTTACAGATTACACTCCCAGAAAAGAAGAATCAACTATTTTTACAGATGAGAAAATTGATGATCAAGGATTAAGTAACTTTTTCAAGAACTGACCAAGGTGGCCACGTATGAGGGCACATGCTTGTCATCCTAGCACTTTGGGAGGCCAGGGCAGGAGAATTGCCTGAGGCCAGTTCAAGACCAGTCTGGGCAACATAGAGAGATCAGGTGTCTAGGAAAAGAAAAGACAGGAAAGGGAAGGAAAAGGAAGGGCAGGAAAAAAGAAAATAAAGGGGGGCGAGGGCTGGGCCGCAGTTACGGCGGCTGAAGAGGGCCAGCCCGGGCCGGTGGGAGGGGGGCGAGAGCGAAGGCCGCGCGGAGCAGCGCTGGGACCCGCGCGGGCGGCGGAGACTCTGAGCTGGAGCCGGCGGTGGCGGGGTTCGGGGCGCTGCGCGCCAGTGCCCGCAGGGGAAGAAGGGGCGCGGGCGCACTTCTCCTGGGGTCGCGTGCGTGAACGCGGGCGCCGGGGCGCGCGCGAGGCCCGCAGGGCAGCCGGCGGGCAGCAGGCGGGCTGGCGGGTCCCGAGCCGCCGGGCCGGGGCGGACAGGGGCCGGCCTGCGCCAGCTCCAGCTCGAAGCTCCCAGGTCGGGGGATTTGGCCTCTTGGCGCCCTCCAGCCGGCTTCCCTTCAGTGCCAAGAATTGTAGATCAAGGAGCCATGGGTAGGAGAAGCGTGGGGGAAACAGAAAATGGAGATGCTTTTCTTGACCTGAAGAGGCTGCCGGCTTCCAAATGCCCCCATCGCTATCCAAAAGAGGAACTTTTGGATAAAAGAACGCCCCCATTCCAAACAGAGGCCTTCATGCCTTTCCGAAAAATATGACAGTGATGGTGTCTGGGACCCTGAGAGGTGGCATGCCTCTCTCTACCTAGCATCAGGACGGAGTTCACCAGTAGAAAATCTGAAGAAAGAGCCGGATTCAGACCGGCCTTCTCTGGTGCGCAGGATAGTAGATCCACGCGAGCGGGTGAAAGAAGACGACTTAGATGTGGTTCTCAGCCCACAGAGACGCAGCTTTGGAGGGGGCTGCCACGTGGCAGCTGCTGTGAGCTCCTGGCGCTCTTTAGAGAAAGATGGCGATGGGCTTCGTTTGCTGGGTGGACGTAGGATTGGCAGTGGGAGGATAATCTCTGCCCGGACCTTTGAGAAGGATCACCGTCTTAGTGATAAGGACCTCCGGGACTTGAGAGACAGAGACCGTGAGAGGGACTACAAGGACAAGCGTTTCAGGACAGAGTTTGGGGATAGTAAGTGTGTCTTTGGTGAGCGGAGAAGAAATGATTCTTATACAGAAGAAGAACCGGAGTGGTTCTCAGCTGGACCCACAAGTCAATCTGAAACCATTGAACTGACTGGCTTTGATGATAAGATATTAGAAGAAGATCACAAAGGAAGAAAAAGAACACGGCGACGAACAGCCTCTGTGAAGGAAGGAATAGTCGAGTGCAATGGAGGAGTGGCCGAAGAGGATGAGGTGGAGGTCATCCTTGCACAGGAACCTGCTGCTGATCAGGAAGTGCCAAGGCATGCTGTCTTACCTGAGCAGTCTCCAGGAGAATTTGATTTTAATGAGTTCTTTAACCTTGATAAGGTTCCATGCTTGGCTTCGATGATAGAAGATGTTTTGGGAGAAGGGTCAGTCTCTGCCAGTCGTTTCAGCAGGTGGTTCTCTAATCCAAGGGAAGCCGAGCCAGCAGTCTTGGGTCAATACCCCATGAAGAACTGGAGAGACTCCCAGGTCTGGAGCAAGCCATCCTCTCTCCTGGACAGAACTCGGGGAATTATTTTGCTCCTATACCATTGGAAGACCACTCTGAAAATAAAGTGGATATTTTAGAAATGCTTCAGAAAGCCAAAGTGGATTTAAAACCTCTTCTTTCCAACCTTTCTGCAAATAAAGAAAAACTTAAAGAGAGCTCACATTCAGGGGTTGTACTGTCAGTGGAAGAGGTAGAAGCAGGACACAAGGGTTTGAAGGTGGATCAGCAAGTGAAAAATTCAACTCCCTTCATGGCAGAACATCTAGAAGAGACCCTGTGTGCTGTAACCAGCAATCGACAACTCAAGAAGGATGGAGACATGACAGCTTTCAACAAGCTAGTGAGCACCATGAAGGCAAGTGGGACTTTGCCTCCTCAGCCCAAAGTCGGCCGAAATCTTGAAAGCCATTTGATGTCCCCCGCTGAGATTCCAGGGCAGCCTGTCCCTAAGAACATCCTACAGGAACTTCTGGGCCAACCAGTTCAGAGACCTACTTCTTCTAATCTTCTGAGTGGCCTTATGGGGAGCTTGGCGCCTACAACATCTTTACTGGGCCAAAGAGCACCCTCTCTTCCCTTGTCACAGGTGTTTCAAACTCGAGCAGCCTCAGCAGACTACCTTCGCCCAAGAATACCATCACCAATTGCACGTTTTACACCAGGACCACAGCAGCTACTTGGAGACCCATTCCAAGGCATGCGCAAGCCCATGAGCCCTGTCACAGCCCAGATGAGCCAGCTAGAGTTACAACAGGCAGCTTTGAAAGGGCTGGCCTTGCCCCATGACCTTGCCGTACAGGCCACAAACTTCTACCAGCCTGGTTTTGGCAAACCACAGATGGACAGAACCAGAGATGGATTCAGAAACAGGCAACAGCGAGTGACCAAGTCACCAGCACCTGTGCACCGAGGGAATTCCTCTTCCCCTGCCCCCGCTGCCTCCATCACAAGCATGCTTTCTCCTTTTACCCCTACCTCAGTGATTCCTAAGATGTACGAGAGCAAAGAGAAAAAGCAAGGAGGAGCCAGTATCTGGAAAAGCAGCTCTTGGTGATAGTAAAGGGGATACTCAAAAGGCCAGTGAAGAAAAACTCCTGTCATCCAATTCTGTACCCAGTGTTGATCGAGACACTTCTCCCACTACAAATCCCAAATTGTCAACGTTACAGCGGTCTTTATGTTCCACCCCCTTGTCCCAGACCAATCGTTACACCAAAGAACAAGATTACCGACCTAAAGCAACTGGGAGAAAAACACCCACCCTGGCGTCCCCAGTTCCAGGAACACCTTTTCTCCACCCTGTCCACCAAGTTCCCCTTGTCCCCCATGTCCCTATTGTTCGGCCTGCTCACCAGCTTCACCCCGGGGTGGTGCAAAGGATGCTGGCCCAGGGAATACATCCACAGCATCTTTCAAGTTTGCTTCAAGCTGGTGTGCTTCCTCCTGGGATGGACCTGACCCATTTACAGGGACTATCTGGCCCAATCCTGGGTCAGCCCTTTTACCCTTTACCTGCTGCTAGTCACCCTCTCTTAAACCCTCGACCTGGGACTCCACTGCGTCTGGCAATGATGCAGCAGCAGCTACCGCGCTCAGTTCGGCGTCCTCCAGGCTCTGGTTCCCAGGCAGCAGCTGTCAGTGTTCAGATGCTGCCTCAGAATGTGCCCAGCCGCTCAGGCCTGCCTCACGTGCACTCCCAGCTAGAGCATCGCCCCAGTCAAAGGAGCAGCTCCCCTGTGGGCCTCGCCAAATGGTTTGGCTCAGATGTGCTACAGCAGCCCCTGCCATCCATGCCTGCCAAAGTCATCAGTGTGGATGAATTGGAATACCGACAGTGAGCAGGGCATGCAGGCTCACCTAAGCCTGGACCTGGGGTGGCAGGACTCTTCTTCCTTCTTATCTTGTGTTGGTTTACGGGGTTTTACTTGGGAGCACTCTGTGCGAAGCACTCTTTAGGGGCCCCACGCACATGGTGTGGTCTGCTTTATGATGAAAGGATCTTAACCAATCAAGTGGAGCCTTTATTGTCTGAATACAGGATGCAGTGTTGTCAGTCCTGGAAGCAGTCTTTCTTTTTTTGTAAGATATATGTGAATGAAGTGTTGGTGTCCTCACTAAGGTGGCACCTAAGGGTTCTGAGGAAATAAAGGTATAGACCCTTATGTACAGACCTATGTATAAACAACTTTTGTATATACATATAGGATAGCTTTTTTGAACTTATACAGTTGTACATAAAAGTAGCTGGTATTAGTTAGGCCTGTGTCAACAGTTTGGATTTTTTTCACTTGTACATTTGGGACTTTTTTTGTTGATTAAAGCTGCATATGTTAAGTGAAAAAAAGAAAGAAGAAAAGAAAGAATTGACCAAGGAAATGGCAGAACAAGGAGTTGAAGACTTGTTGAAGCCTGTTGTCCCCGCAGTTCTCCAGTGAAGATTGGGAAGCTAAAGGGGGTGTCAAGAGGTGCTTTCATCATCACTGTTGAGACTGGAAAATCAGGAATACTCCCCATGCAATTTTTTTTTTTTTTTTGAGACAAGAGTCTCATTTTGTCACCCTCGGTAGAATGCCGTGGCATCACAGCTCCCAGCAACCTCCAGCTCTTGGGCTTAGGCGATTCTTGCCTCAGCCTCCCGAGTGGCTGGGACTACAAGCGCCTGCCATCACGCCCGGCTGTTTTTGTTGTAGTTTGGCTGGGGTTGGGTTCGAACCTGCCACCCTCCGTATATGGGGCTGGTGCCCTATTCAATGAGCCAGAGGCGCTGCCCCCACCATGCAATTCTTATATGCATGCCTTAGTTGAAAAAGTTATACCACACCAGAAAACATTAGCAGTGAAACTGGAAGTCAATTAAATATTTAGTTGAAGGCAAATAATTGTCATAAATATATTTACTAAATCGAATGCAAAATCCAAACCAAATCTTGAAAAAGAACACTTACATAATAAATACAGTATAATAATTCTCTGAGTTTTATGACTTCCCCCATATTACATAACCAAGGACAGGAATTTGTGGGGAATAAAAGTAAAACATAAAAATAAGGCCCACTTAATTGTTAGATGTCTAACATCTATATATATATATATATATATACACTTTTACTCTTCATTTTGACAACTAGAGAAATGTAGGTTTAGGGCTACATTTAATAAACATAAAGGTAATCACATCTTAATTTAAAAAACACAATAAATAAATATATACATAATTTTGCGAAAAAGACAACCATGACTAGAATTATGAACCAGCTTCCAAATTGCCACTGAAGACAAGAAAACAAAAGCACAGTGCAAAGGGCACCACGGCTCACGCCTGTAATCCTAACCCTCTGGGAGGCCAAGGCAGGTGGATTGTTTGAGCTCACCAGTTCCAGACTAGCCTGAGCAAACATAAGACCCTGTCTCTACTAAAAAAAAAAAAAAAAAAATTAGAAAACAAAACCAAACATGAACACAGACTAGCAGGCATAGTGGTGCATGCCTAGAGTCCCAACTACTCAGCAAGAGGGACTGTTGAGCCCAAGAGTTTGAGGTTGCTGTGAACTATGACACCATAGCACTCTACCCAGGGTGACAGAGTGAGACTCTGTCTCAAAAAAAAAGAAAAAAAAGAAAAAGAAAAAGAAAAATCAAATAAACCTAAGAGAAAGTACCAAAAAAAATGCCTGAAATAGGAGCATATATATCAGTTTTTATGCCAATTGTTTATGTTTGACATTCCGGGATAAAAAGCAGAGATGCTTACATGGGGCTCAAAACAAACCATGATTACATGCTGATTATAAAAGACAACCAAAAATAAAATTACACTGAAAGGTTAAAATGAAATGGTTGAATAAAGACATAGCAGTCAAAGATGGTCAAAAGAAAAGTATCAGTGATTCAAGATAAAAATATTCTTAAAAATGAATATGTAGGGGGGGCGGAGCCAAGATGGCGAACTGCAGCCAGCTTTTTACAGAAGCTCCCGTCCAGAAGGAGGCTGAAAGGACAGAACCTTAGCAAATTAGCTGATGGTTTGGAGC
>NW_003852446.1:4598555-4617546 GCF_000181295.1 Otolemur garnettii
ACCAGTTGATGGAAGTATTTCAGATTGCATGTGAAAACCCCACACTGTACCCTAGAAGTGCATTAATGTACATAGTTACCGTTCAATAAAAAAAAAAAAAGAAAAAAAAATGAATATGTATCAAACACTGGGATCAGGGAGGACTTTCAAACTTGAAACAATGAAGAACTTCTCAAAGGCCTCTTTACAAGGACAAAGTTTGCTAGATTGAATGATATAAAAATTTTAACTATTTGAATAGCTAAAAGCAGCACAATCAGACTGAAAAAGTAAGTAAACTGAGAAAATTATAATATTTTCAACAAATGTAACAGAGGATTAATATCTATAATACATAGTAAGAGTTTGTGCAAATCCCAGGAAAAAATATTAATGCAGATAGACAATTCCAAAAGAAGAAAATTGAGTTGATGTAAATCAAAGAAATTAGACTAGTGATGACAAAACATGCTTCTCTCAAATTAACCATCTTTAAAAATCCTATTAAGAGGCTCAGCGCCCGTAGCACAGTGCTTATGACGCCAGCCATATACACCAAGGGTGGCAGGCCCAAAGCCAGCCCAGGCCAGCTAAACAACAATGACAACTGCAACAAAAAATAGCCGGGCGTGGTGGTGGGTGCCTGTAGTCCCAGCTACTTGGGAGGCTGGGGCTTAATCCCAAGAGTTGGAGGTTGCTGTGAGCTGTGACACCCTGGCATTCTACCAAGGGCAACATAGAGAGACTCTGTCTCAAAAAAAACAAAAAACAAAAAACCAAACCTATTAAGAGCAGGTGGAAGGGCTGGGCGTGGTGGCTCACACCTGTTATCCTAGCACTCTGGGAGGCCAAGGAGGGTTGATTGCCTGAGCTCATGGGTTTGAGAGCAACCTCAGCCAGTGAGACCCCATCTCTAAAAATAGCTGGGCACGTGTTGAGCACCTATAGTCCCAGCTACTTGGGAGGCTGAGGCAAGAGAATTGCTTGAGCCCAGAAGTTTGAGGTTGGCATGAGCTATGACGCCATGGCACTCTACCGAGTGTGGCAAACTGAGACTTTGTCTCAAAAAAAAAAAAAAGCAGGTGGAAATATAAACTGGTATATTATTATTTGGAGATGATTCTGGTCTTAGCTTTCCAAAGCTTTCAAAGTGTTCATTCCTTTTGAAATGATAACTCCACTTCTGGGAATCAAGCCTGTAGTAGTAGACAGAACTGTCAGACCAAGATTTATGAACAAAGATGTTCAGGAAAAAAACTCTTTATGACAGCAAGAATTTTGAGAGAGCCAGAATGTTCAGTGATGGTGGAAATTTTTAGAAAAGTGTGATATGTCCAGAAGACTGAATATTATGAATCATCAAAATAATATTTGAGTAGTCGTGATTAAAATAAAGAAATAATGTCTGGTATATGTCAAGTGAAAGAAAGGAATCAAGAATGGCATGCCAAATTCTATAAACTGGGTATTAAATTTCATGTACAGCATCATCTCAACTGAATTAATAGTGTCTGCCTCTGAGATTATAAAGTCTTTATTTTCTGTTTTTGAATACTTTTCTATGGTTTCTCAATTTTCTACATTGGGCACAGGTTACTTTTACAGTCAGAAAAAAATGGAAGACAAACTCAATTATCTCAGTTATCATAATCTTTTTTTTTAATTGAGACAGAGTCTCACTTTGCCACCCTTGGTAGAGTGCTGTGGCATCATAGTTCACAGCAACCTCCAAGTCTTGGGCTGAAGTGATTCTCTTGCCTCAGCCTCCCCAGTAGCTGAAACTATAGGCGTCTGCCACATGCCCAGCTATTTTTTTTGTTCATTTGTTTGTTTGCTTGTTTAGCAGGCCCTGGGCTGGGTTCAAACCCACCAGACCTGGAGCATGTGACCAGTGCCCTAACCACAGATCTACAGGCGCCCAGCCAATTATCATAAATCTTTAACTCTAGCCCTCTTTTATTAATCAGGATTCTTGGCCGCAGAAACTGCTTCTGGCAATCTTGAGTGAAAGTTCATTTTTTTGCAGGGGTTTGGGAGACAAAAACAAGGCCTGGAAGAGCCTGGTTAGCACTCTGGTGCTGTGGTAAATGACCTCTAAGCACTGTTCATACGGTATCACTCAGGCTTCAAAGACTAGGGAGAAGGAGCCCCAGGGTCTAACCTAGGTCCCCTGCCTGCCTCAGGGTGAGGAATGCATTTGAATTAGGAATGTCCAAAACAAAACACAGTAGGAGAAAGGTGAGCTCCTCAAAATGATCAGGGTGCGGTTAGGGATGGCGGTTAGAATCTGTTAAACTGAAACATGAAACATTGTATATCTCTTCTGTCAGTAACTTGGGTTCTGAAGTGTCTTCTCCACCATCCTTTCCTATTCATGTCTTAGCTGTCTGAAATGTGCATCCTTTCCTTCTAGTCCATTTCAACTTTCTTGCTCAGGTTCACTGTCAGATTCAATGGCTGTTTCTCAGGTCTTAATCTCTCTAGATATCTCAGTTTGGGTCTCCCTAAAAGCAGAATCTGAGACAAGACTTTGTAAGTAGTTTATTTGGGAGGAGAGGACAGGAAATACTGGTAAAGGAGTGAAGTGAGAAGGAAGGGGAAGGAAGTCAACACAGTGTATCTTATCATGATAGGCAAGTGAGCTTAATCCTGATGGGCCTCTCAGAGCTGTGTTACTCAAGGGGCAAAGAAACTGGAGCAGTCGTATGCCAACTTTTGTCAACTGCTGGTTGAGGGCTGCTTGGGGTAGGGCGTAGCTCTTCCCTGGTATATGCCCAAGGACAGAGCATGCTCTGGAAGCTAGAGAAAGCCTAGAATCAAAGAGATGCAGCTTCTAGCAATTGGAAGTCTGCTCATACACACTAGTAAGGGCTAAAGGAATATGGCTGGGGTACCAGCAGGATTTGCTTTACTAGACGTTTCTGCGTGTTGTTTTACATGATACGCTTCCTGAAACTCTTCTTTTCACTGGATACTAAAACACCCCCACCCCACTTGTTTTCTGTCGTCTTCTCTTGCCATTTCTTCCCAATGTTTTCCTTGTTTGCTTGTTTTTTCCCCCTGATGTTGGTAATCAGCTAACCGTTGTATTCTCATCCCACACGCTTTCCTTGGCAACCTCAAACACATCCTTGCCACCAAAGCCCATCTGTAGACTGACTGATCCACATTGCTATTGGAGCCCTGCTGTCTTTTGTGGGGTCTAGACCCAGCAGTCTAATGAATATTTCCACTTGAGTCTCTCAGGAGCATCATAACATCAACAGGTCTAAAACTTTCTTCCCCACATCTTACCTTCTCTCCAAATATCTTTCCCCATGAATGCCTTCACTCAAAATGGCAGCACCAGCCATTCAGGTTGGCAAGCCAGAGCCCTGGAGTCATTCTGCCTTTCTTCCCTTTCCTTATCCCTATGTCTAACTGGCCACAAATTATATCGATCTTAATTTCATGTCTTCTCTTTTCTGCCTTCTCTACCTTTAAGGCAATTCCTTTTTATTTATTTATTTATTTTTTTGAGACAGAGTCTCACTCATCGCCCTGGGTAGAGGGCCATGGTCTCATAGTGCACAGCAACCTCAAACTCTTGGATTCAAGAGATCCTCTTGCCTCAGCCTTCCAAGTAGCTGGGACTACAGGTGCCCACCAAGATGCATGGCTAGTTTTTCTATTTTTAGTAGAGATGGGGTCTTGCTCTTGCTCAGGCTGGTCTCAAATTCCTAAGCTCCAGCAATCTACCTGCCTCAGCTTCCCAAAGTGCTAGGATTACAAGGGTGAGCTGACTACTTTCACGTACCATGGTTAAGAAAGGCAAGATGCAGAAGGAGCTCCTAGATTTGTCTCCAACCTTCTTTTTGGCTCAATCTACTTCCTGAACCTCCTTTGACTTGGAAATATCTCAGCCTCCCCGGCTCACCTTCAAGTATTTACGACAGCAGGCGTCCTCAAACTACAGCCCGGCACTTGGGCCACGTGAGGCCTGCCTAGGACATTTATCTGGCCCGCCCGGTGTTTTTGCCGCCGCTGACTGTCCTGCTTAGCAGCCGACTTGTCCCGGAGCCCAAAGTCTGGCCCTCCAATGGTCTGAGGGACAATGAACTGGCCCCCCTGTTTAAAAAGTTTGAGGACCCCTGTACTACAGCCTTAGAGTTGAACTTATTCTCAGGATCTTCCCACTTTTGGTAGGATTCAAAATCAGTTAGGATTCAGTTCAGTTGTAAATCACACAAATCCAAAATAACTGGGGCTTAGATAAGCTAGAAATGTATATTTACCTATTATATTATATATATACTTTTTTTGGAGACAGGCTCTTGCTCTGTTGACCAGGCTAGAGTGCAGCGGCATCATCATAGCTCACTGCAGCCTCAAACATCTGTGCTCAAGCAGTTCCTCTGAGTAGCTGAGACTACAGGTGTGTACCACCAGGCCCAGCTAATTTTTTTTTTTTAATTCTTTGTAGAGACAGGGTCTCACTACCGCCCAAGCTGGTCTTGAGCAGGCTCAAGTGATCCTCCCACCTTGGCCTCCCAAAGTGCTAAGATTACAGTCATGAGCCACTGTGCCCAGCCCATCATTTCTGATGTCAAAAACAATGTCCAAAGGAAGTCAGTTCAGGGCCAGTGTGGTCCCCACAGTGACTTCGTTTCTGCTTCTGTGGGAACCCAAACTAAAGCAATGGGGTAAAAATTCACTTGGGCCATTTGATTCAAAATAAGAATTCCTTTGAGCATAGTTCGGTAACAATTTGATTCAATTTCAAGTGCACATAAATCCAGGGAGTGTAAAAGTCCTAGGAAGGTTTTCAAGAAGTTGCTTTTCCCCTCCATGTGGAACTATTCCTCAACATGGCTTTGCAGCAGCCTAGAAGACGCTGGGTTCTGAGGGGAATCAGAGGACTTTTTCCTCCTGGGGATCTCTGGGACATTTTTTACACACAGTCCCCACCAGCACCACCAGCAGCGTCCTAACTTCCCAGATCTTTCTTCCCTTCTTCCTCTCAGGCCTACTCACCCCCGAGCCCAGCAGCCGCTCACAGGCTTCCCCAGGGTCATTTCCACCCATGCTCTCCAAGGTCTAAATCTCACCCATTACTCAGACTGGAGAGAGAGGTCACTGAGCTTTCCAGGTCCTAAGAGCTAATAAGGGAGGTGTTAAGAGTTGGTGGTAGCTTGCTGAGTTCACCCCTCTCAGGGAAATTGCATCTTAATTGGCAACACAACTAACCTGTGTTTTTTTAATCACCAGGCTTTCAAAGAAAGTGAAGATGATCAGAACAGCACCCTAAGGCAGAGAGAGATGGAAAATCTGGCCACTTCAAGCCACACCCTTTGCCTGAGGCCCCAGGGGTGGCTTCAAGGGCGGGGGGGAGGGGGGATCTTTGTCTCAGCTACATCTGTAACCCATTTCAGCACCCTGGTAGGGAAACCACCTTCCACTATGTTGAGGGAGAGATGTTGCTAACGTGCTGCCCACGGGGCCAAGGCAAGATTGAGAATCAGTGCCTTAAACCAGAAAATTGTGCCAGCCTGGGCAAGGGTGAGACATGTCTCTGCCAAAAATAGAAAAACCAGCTGGATGTCATTGCGGGTGCCTGTAGTCCCAGCTACTCAGGAGGCCAAGGCAAGAGGATCACTTGAGCCGAAGAAACTGAGGTTGTTGTGAGCTATGATGCCACCATGGCACTCTAGCCAGGGTGACAGCGTGAGACTCTTATCTCACAGCGCCAACAACGATGACAACGACAACAAAAAAAAGTCCTTTGAAAACTTTTTATTTGGAAAATTTCCAAAACTACAAAAGAGTGAAGCAAGTTAACCCCTTCATACCCCTCACCCAGATTCCACAACCACGAATACTTTGCCATTCTTGTTTTATCGCGTATCCCCCACATCCCCATTTTTTCCTGAGTTCTGTTGTCACGGCCTTTCACTTCAATATGCACTGGTGAAGGGGAGGGAGAGAGGAAGGGCAAAAAGTACGGAGAATTTTGAAAAACGTTTTTCTTTATAACCATTAATGGTATTTTCCCAATTGACAGAAGACACAATTTATAAATATCACCTGTGACTCAGTCTATATTTCAATTTCTAAACTTTGGTGAAAACAAAGGAGTACTTTTTGAAAAAGTGGATGCTCCTTCTACCATCCAAGCAGATGGATTTGTAGGAAGAAATTAGGGGAGGCGGGATTGTAGGAAGAGCCTCTCAGAATATCCGGTTGACCCAAACTAAGATGGAGTCTTGTTAAACTGAAAAAGCAAATGATCTCCTTAGACTTCATTGATGCAATAAAAAGGTAAAGTTTTCCTTCCAGTTTCACCCTGCGCTTGTGATCACAGGATTTTAAAGGTACGGAGGGTTATTTTCACCCACCTCAAGGGGCTCATATTCGTCTTCCTGTGAAACAATGTGAATAAAAGACTCCTTGTCCACTCTAAAGGGAACATTACAGTGTCCACTTGCCGTTCTTCATATCAAAGGCGCAAGAGAAAAATGATGAGGATTTGTACATTTGTACGTGAGCCAGAAATTGTCCATTAACTTTCTAAATGATCCGGTCACAGTCGACTGAATTTGGAAGCACTTCCAAGGATGAAATGGCTTTTCTTGCTCAACTGGAACTAAGGGAAAGTGGTTTGAGACAGAGAGTGACAAATTGGAGAAAGATAAAAATCACTGCAACTTCTATGAGCTTTCTTTAATCTTATCTAGAGGAGCTTCTCCTTGCTTGAAAATGCGTGCTGTCTAGTTATAGCAAAGGCATTTGAGCTTTCACTACATCCCAGGCGCTATTCTCAGCATTTGATGTGCCTTAGCTCACTTAATCCAACCTTGTGAAGTAGGTAAGGCTTTCCTGACTTCTGTAAATGGTGTAACTGAAATGCTGAGAAGTTAAGGCATAACTTGTCCAAGGTTACAGACCCAGTAATTGGAAGCAGTAGGTCCTGATCCCGGGGCACCTAGCTCCAGCCTGCACTCACAACCACTACGTTATGTCACTTTGGGGTGAAAAACTGTGATTTTTATATTTCTAGGCTCATCTGCTATCATCGCCTTCACTGTTGAGCTCTATCCCAACGCTTTTGCCACGGTCCTAATTAAACCTTGCTTATTCACCTGTCTTTCCAAATGAAGCTGTGAGCTCCTTGAAAGCAGGGACTGCTAGGTCCCAACCGTGCCTAGCAATAGCACCCGCTCATTGGCCAACACAGCAAGACCTGGACCCTCGGATGAGGCACCTATAAGGCATTGACCTCTGGCGCACAATTAAACAGGGCTCAAAAACAGTCATCGAGATGAATCCTACTTTAATGCAATTTAAAAAAAATCAAAATCTGGTTCAGTAACAGTACCAACCCAACCTGAACTATACTGGAACCTGAGACAGTAGGGGAAAGCCAGCAATAGTGAGCCCATCTTTTTCTTTTTATCATCGTTTGAGATTCATTGAGGGTACACAGAACTAGGTTACACTGATTGCATTGGTTAGGTGAAGTCCCTCGTAAGTGATCCTATCTTTACTCAACGTAGAGCTATTTTCGATTATTTTGCATTAATTTTGCTTTTTAAAACAATATGGCACTGAAATGTTATTTTTCTCGACGGCCGACTTTTATGGCACCCCCTTCAAGTTTGCTCCTGAGGCCTCATGGCCTCAGGCTTGTCCAGGACCTGTGTGTAATTGAATCAATTCATTCACACGCCAACATCAATATTTTACAGATGAGAAAACGGAGACCAGGGTGCCAAGAAGTGGAAAGCTTTACTCAAGGACGCAGGAGCAGGTGGTGAAGACCTGGCCTCTGGAGTTGGTGTCAAACCAGGCTCACTGTTTTGATCAAGATGATATAGGAAGAGGGCCAAAATGAGAAAAAAACATGATTTCTCAGAGACACTTAAATGGTGCTTTAACTTTATGAAGAGAGGAGGTTTGAGCCTGAGGACACAAACAAAACTTGTCCCAAACCTTCCAGCAGCCTAAGATAATCAAGTTTTGGAATTTCATTCTTTTTTTTTTTTGAGACAGAGTCTCATTTTATCACCTGGGTAGAGTGCCGCCCTGGCATCATAGCTCACAGCAACCTCAAACTCTTGGGCTCAAGTGATTATCTTGCCTCAGCCTCCCAAGTAGCTGGGACTACAGGCGCCTGCCATAACATCTGGCTAATTTTTCTATTTTTAGTAGAGATGAGGTCTTGCTCTTGCTCAGGCTGGTCTCAAACTCCTGAGCTCAGGTGATCCACCAGTCTCCGTCTCCCAGAATGCTGGGACTATAAGCATCCACCACAATGCCCAGCTATTTTTTAGTCTTGCTCTTGGTTAGGCTGGTCTGGAACTCCTGAGATCAGGTGATCCACCGGCCCAGGCCTCCCAGAGTGCTACAATTACAGGTGTGAGCCACTGAGCCTGGCCCTGGAATTTCTTTTTTTTTTTTTTTTTGAGACAGAGTCTCGCTGTGTTGCCCTCTGTAGAGTGCTGGGGCATCACAGCTCACAGCAACCTCAAACTCTTGGGCTTAAGAGATGCTCTTGCCTCAGCCTACCAAGTAGCTGGGATGATAGGTACCCACAATGCCCAGCTATTTTTTTGTTGCAGTTTGTTGTTGTTTAGCTGGCCTGGGCCAGGTTCGAACTGGCCACCCTTGGTGTATGTGGGTGGCACCTTAACCACTGTGCTATGGGTGCTGAGCCTGGAATTTCATTCTTATCTTAATCTTTGAAAGACTTACAACCTTGAGCTATCCCAAATCGCCAGTATGGATGAGGTCCCTCTCACACTTGGTGTGCCATCCAACAGAACCATGGACTTCAAAGGAGCAAAGACTGTGGCTGTTAAGACTAGTGGATGTGAGAAAATACATTTCACTGCTGTTATAGCCTGTTGTGCAGATCAGACAAATCTACCCGCTATGGTCATCTTTGAAAGAAAAATGTTTCAGAAGAAAAGATTCCAAGTGGAGTCCACATGCATGAAAAAAGATGAATGAATAAAGAAGGCATGAAAATCTGGTTTAACAAAGTCTGGTCATGAAGGCTTGGAGGATTACTTAAAAAACCAGCTTTGCTTGTTTTTGATCACTTCAAAGCCCATGTTACACAAAGTGCAAAAGCAATCATAGCAGATTTGAAAATCCACCTTGCTGTGATACTTGCTGGGCTAACCAGCCAACTGCAACTTCTTGATGTGTCGATTAACAATCCCTTTAAGGCCTTAATGAAGAAAGTGGACCTTATGGATGCTGTCCGCTGGTGACGATTTAACAACTATAGGCAGACTCAAGAAAGCATCCATTGCCCAGGTTTGTGATTGTATCCTAAGATCGTGGAACCGTGTCAAGAAGGAAGTAGTTGTGAAATCATTTAAAAAATGCTGCATCGGCAATAATATGGGTGGGACTGAGGATGATGAAATTTACTAGGATGAGGAAAGTGACTCTTCAGAAGACACAGGTAATATAGAAATTAAAGTTCAAGACACTATTGCTGATATTGACAAGAATCAAGAGCTCTTGGCCTTCTATGACATATAAATATCATCAATTTGTTACCAGTACATAAAATTTCTTGTACCTTGTATCTGTTCTTGTGTTTTATAATTATTTGTTACAGAAAATTTCTAGTACCATAATATGTTAGAAAATAAATGCTAAAATTCCTTTATAATACAAAAAACAAGTACCTAAATGTAAACCAAAGTTTGAATTAAAAATTTAAAAGAAACGATTTTTTTCCTGAAAGTTTGGGCAAAAAATGTGGGTGTGCATTATATATGGCAAAATATGGGGTATTTCAAGTTGGTTGTTAATGAGGTTACAGACATTTACCAACTCTGTTTTTTTTTTTTAATTGAGACAGAGTCTCATTGCTACCCTTGGTAGAGGGCCGTGGCATCACAGCTCACAGCAACCTCAAACACTTCGGCTTAAGCGATTCTCTTGCCTCAGCCTCCAAGAAGCTGGGACTACAGGTGCCCACCACAACGCCCCACTATTTTTATTTTTTACAGATGAGGTTGCTCTGCCTCAGGCTGGTCATGAACTTGTAAATTCAGGCAATCCACCCACCTCAGCCTTCCAGAGTGCTAGGATTATAGGCGTGAGCCACTAGGCCCCGTTACCAACACTTTTTTTTTTTTTTTGGTTTCTTTGTTTTTGTTTGTTTGAGAAAGAGTCTGACTCTGTGCTCTAGGTAAAGTGCCGTGGGAACATAGCTTACAACAATCTCAAACTCTTAGGCTCAAGTGATTCTCTTGCCTCAGCCTCCCAAGTAGCTGGGAATATAGGCGTCCACTACAATGCCCAGCTGGTTTTTCTATTTTTACTAGAGATGGGGTCTCACTCTTGCTCAGGCTGGTCTCGAACTCCTGAGCTCAGGCAATCCACCCACCTCGGCCCCCAGAGTACTAGGATTACAGGCATAAGCCAGGATGCCCAGCACATTTACCAACACTCTTGAAAAGCTCTGCAAAGAGCATGTCCTGCCAATAATGACTCATTCATTAAACTAATATTTAAAGTACCAATGCCACGAATGGTCAGTGGTCTGAATGTTTGTGTTCTCCTCAAATTCAGATGGTGAAGTTCTAACTCCCAGAGCAATAGTATTAAAAAGTGGACCTTTGCAAGGTAATAATGTCATTGGGATTATATCTTTGTAAAAAAGACCCAAGAGACCCTTGCCCCTTATATCACGTGAGGATGTAGTTGAGAGGGTACCTTCTGTGCACTAGGGAGTGGGCCTTTATGCTAAATCTGCCATCACCTTGATCTTGGGCTTCCCAGCCTCCAGAACTATGAAAAACAAATTTGTGTTGTTTATAGGCCACCCAGTTAATGACATTTTGTTCTAGCACCCAAAGGGACTAAGGCAACCAGGCTGTGTGTTAGATGGTGGCACACAGAGATGCAATTAGGGCTCTACTTTCATGTGGGGTAGGGGTGGGAGAAGGTCAACAGGAAAGAGTTGTAATACATTCAGGGATGTCCCAGGAAGGCCAGCGAAGGCCTCACAGAGGGGCTAGGAGCATTCCAGTTAAGAGCTATGGTATTTGAAAGGGCCTAATCGATTAGCCCTGCCGTCACATAAGTAAGTGGTCCCCAACCTTTTTGGCACCAGGGACTGGTTTCGTGGAAGACAATTTTTCCCCAGACTGCAGGTGGGGGTGGGGAATGGTTTTGATATGAGCCTGCAAGCGATTGATTTACTATGGTCTGTGCAGTCACACCTCTCCGCTAATGATAATCTGTATTTGCAGCCACTCCCCAGCGCTAGCATCACCCCCTCAGCCCCGCCTCACACCATCAGGCATCACAGTCTCGTAAGGAGCACAACCTAGATCCCTCGCATGCACAGTTGGCAGTAGGGCTCACACTCCTATGAAACTCCAATGCCACTGATCTGACAGGAGGCGGAGCTCAGGCAGTGACGCCAGTGATGGGGAGCGGCTGTAAATTAAATACCGGTGAAGCTTTGCTCAAGACCCGCTGCCCTCCTGCTGTGCAGCCTGGTTCCTAACAGGCCAAGGTACTGCTCCGTGGTCTGGGGGTTGGGGACTGCAGACAGTGATATTTAGAAAGGAGAGTTGGAAAGATCTTATGATTAATTGGATATATGGGGTCAGGGAAGGAGATGTGTGGTGGCGTCATCTTCATTTTCAAGGAACACAAGTGCAGGCCGGGTGCAGTGGCTCATACCTGTAATCCTGGCACTCTGGGAGGCTGAGGCAGGTGGATTGCTTGAGCTCACAGGTTTGAGACCAGTCTGAGCCAGAGTGAGACCTCGTCTCTAAAAATAGCTGGGGGGTTGTGGCAGGCGCCTGTGGTCCCAGCTACTAGGGAGGCTGAGGCAAGAGAATCGCTTGAGCTCAAGAGTTTGAGGTTTCTATGAGCTACAACGCCACAGTACTCTACTGAGGGCAACAAAGTAAGACTCTATCTCAAAAAAAAAAAAAAAAAAAAAAGCACACAACTCACAGAGAGGCATTCCATCTACAAATATGTATTGAGCCACTAATATTAAATAGCAAATCTATAATAGTAACTATAGGTGATAGATGTATTTCCAAAGATGATGGCCCCACACATCTATGAAATGCTTCTCTCTGTGCTATGTATATAGAGCCAGGAAACCAAGAGTACCTTAAGATACGTTTCTTGTATCCAGCAGATGATTAGCCTCTGTTCAATGAATGAGAGGATAAATCTGGAAGAAGAGTAATACCCGGTTGGTTATTTGCTGCTTTGTAGCAGATTAACCCCAAATTTATCTTAAAACAAAGAAAGTTTATTATCTTGAAATTTCTGTGGATGAAGAATCAGGAAACAGCTTGGCTGGATGATTCTGGCTTGGGATCTCTCCCCAGGCTGCCATCGTGGCCTTGGTCTCTGCAGAGATCCCCACATATAGCAGCTGACTAGTTCTAGGTATCATTAAATATCATTATCTTTAGTTCTGGAGGCCGGGAAGCCCAAGATCAAGGTGCCGGCAGATTTAGTGTAAAGGCCTGCTCCCTGGTTCAGAGACGGTACCCTTGCAACTGTGTCCTCACATGATATAAGGGGCATTGATACCATGGTATCCAACGATACCATTATTGAGGATGATGATGGTGGTGAGGAGGAGGAGAAGGATGCGTGTACCAAAGAGAGGAAGTAAGAAAGTACCTTTTATGCCCAAGTTTCTTTTTTTTGAGACGGAGCCTCAAGCTATCCCCCTGGGTAGAGTGCCATGGCATCACGCTCACAGCAACCTCCAACTCCTGGGCTCAAGCGAGTCTCCCGCCTCAGCCTCCCAAGTAGCTGGGACTACAGGCTATGCCCAAGTTTCAAGTCACACACCGTCACTTGTGCCTTATTCTACTTATTAGAAGTGAGTCGCTACCAATCCAGCCAGCATTCCAGGGGCAAGGATTACAAACTATCAGAACAAGGGGATCATTGAAGACCATCCCAGTGGGTACCTCCAGCACCTTGAGAATTGTTAAGTTACTATGAAAAGAGCAGCCCCCAAACACTCAGATAAATGTGTTCTTGGCTTGAAAGAGATTATAAATTATTTGTCAACCTTTCTCTCATAGTTTTGCAAACATGGTAACACTATCACCTCTTTGCTCGTCGAATGCAAAAGGCACCCTAGCAGGTAAATGAACAGTAATAACAACTACCTTTGCCCTGCAAATAGTGCGGGTAGGTCTGGATGAATTGCTTTCCGGCAGTTTTTGTTTGTGTGTTTTGAAGTGCAAGATCGGTCCCTGACGAGAATGACACTTAGGTTTGTTTTTCTCACCCCTGTACAAATGAGATACCAAGTTAAGCATAAAAAAGGAACAATGGACTCTGATAGTCTATTTTACCTGCACCCTTGTTCTAAGATGACCTGTGGTAAGACAAGCTCATGTGTCACTACAATCAGGAATTTTCCTGTGAAGGTGGGCAGTGTTTTCCAACTGAAATGAAATCACGTTCATGGTTTTAAAATGCACAAACTTGGGCGGTGCCTGTGGCTCAGTGAGTAGAGTGCCGGCCCCATATACGGAGGGTGGCAAGTTCAAACCCGGCCTGGCCAAGCTGCAACAAAAAAAATAGCTGGGCGTCGTGGTGGGCGCCTGTAGTCCCAGCTACTGGGGAGGCTGAGGCATGAGAATCGCCTAAGCCCAAGAGCTGGAGGGTGCTGTGAGCTGTGATGCAACAGCACTCTACTGCGGGTGATAAAGTGAGACTCTGTCTCTACAAAATAAAATAAAATAAAAAATGCACACACTTTCTCTCTCCTGAAAAATTTAAAGCAAGAACAATGAACTGTTTTGCGTGTCAATGAATTTAGTTGACAGCGATCGGTGCAGTTTGCCACAGGCAAAACTGGCCTCCCCCGGGGTATTTTCCGGTTGGTAAGCCTATCTGGTCATTTGATGAGTTTGAGATATGTCTCTATTTTTAGCCCATTTTTTCTGCAGCCTCCGCCAGCGCCTGCACAACTCTTCATTCCGTGGGGTGAGTCGCTTCCTGCTGATTCCAGATAAAGCCTCAGAAGAAGCAATTAAACCCTCACACAGCACGACCGAGAAAAACTGGAGAAAATAATTACCCCTCTTACGGGACATTCGAACAAAACTACCCCAACAGAGAACTGAAATCTGTCCACTTGGTATCAAACAAACGAAGACAATTCCCCCCAAATTACACTGTGGGTGTGAATGTTTTCAAACAGTTGAGCGCAGAGGCTGCCAAAGCTGGCCCAGATGTTTTACATCAGTCTTCCGTGATGGCCCAGTGTTTGCTCTCGCTGATTTTTTTCCTCAATTCTGTACCCCTAAGACCAAATTCGTCTTAGTGATTACAGTTTTGGGCCACCTTGGCAAACTCTGTGATGGCTGGCAAGCTTAGCCCTAAACAATGCTTTGGGAACATTTTTGTGTAATAGTTAGATTAAAGTGTGGCCTTCGAAGTCTGCCTCTAGTCGGTATTTTGGAGATCAACTAACAACTCAGCTTTTGGGCTCCTATGTTGGGCCATGTGGCCATAGGGCCTATTAAGTTTTTTGTGTTTTGTTTTTGTTTTTTGGCTGGGGCCTGGTTTGAACCTGCCACCTCTGGTATATGGGGCCAGCACCCTACTCCTTTGAGCCACAGGCACCACCCTGGGGCTATTAAGTTTTTAGTCGAGGCTGGAGTAGTGAATAGGAGCAAGGGTCTCAGCACCAGTATATCTTGGGAGAATGGTGCTTTCACCAGGTGGCACTTTCTCCTTTCCTTAACCAGCTTCCTTTTCTAGTGAGTGGTTTTTTTTGAGAGGCAGAGTCTCACTGTGTTGCCCTGGGTAGAGTGCCATGGTGTCACAGCTCACAGCAACCTCAAACTCTTGGGCTTAAGCGATTCTCTTGCCTCAGCCTCCCAACTAGCTGGGACGATAGGCTGCCACAACACCTGGCTATTTTGGGGTTGCAGTTGTCATTGTTGTTTAGCAGGCCTGAACCAGGCTTGAACCCACCAGCTTCAGTGTATGTGGCCGGCGCCCTACTCACTGAGCTACAGGCGCTGAGCCATAGTGAGTGTTTAAATAACAATTCATGTTGGCCTAGACTAGAGTTTCTGGAACACTGGTGTGCACATGAATCCCAGACATCTTGAATCAAACAAGATGTGAGCACATTCTGATTCGGTTAGGTCTGGTTGGACACTGACACTCTGCATGTCTAACAGGTTTTCAGATTATGCTGATATCTGATAGTGATTAGAGGCAAAAATTGATTTGCCTTAATAGAAACCCAGTTGTCGTTCTTAGATTAGTCCTAGGTTTGCAAAATAACAGCTTCTCACCTGAAGAATTTCTCCCCACCCCACCCCCTCACAGGGCAAACTCTTGAATTTCCCTCGGGCTAATCAGTTTGAAGAAAGAAAATAGCATTTGAGTCACTTTAGATCGATAAACACACTCCCGGTTTCTAATGACTTGTAGTAAGGAGTGGAAATTGGTGGACATTTTTAGCAGTTGGCCTTTCTCTGTAAAATGTCAGCACATTAGCTGTGGTTTATTTACTTCATTTGAAGTGACCTCAAATGCAGCTCAGGAAACACCCTACAAGCTACTTTAAGATAATTAATCATATTGAATTAGTGATTGGTTTTTAAAAGCCTTTCTAATGCCAGGACATTCTCAAGGACTTGCAGTGTTATTTCATCTCTCACTCGCTCTTTCTTTCATTTGGCCTATGTCCAGAAAGCTTCTTCCCAAACTCATTGACTAATACTAATAATTGCTAGTATAAGGTGACCGGACATCCCGCTTTTGGCGGGACAGTCCTGATGTTTAACAATTTGTCCCGTGTCCTGCGGCTTTTTTAAAAAGCCCCGATTTTTGGAAAGAATGCACAACGAGCTAGGGAACAAGGGAGAACAGGAAGGGAATATACAGTTTTCAGCTGCCATGTGGCTATTTTGCCAGGATATGCGTTTTATATTATTTTTGTTAATTTTATAATTTAAACTTTAATAGTAACAAATAATTGTTGAGAACTGATTATAGAGAACTGCTTCTCAAAATTTGCATTGTTGTCAGGCCCCGCCCCCCCAATGGGGTCCCACTTTACCAATGTTAAAATCTGGTCACCTTATGCTAGTAGCAAGATGGAGGTGCCCCATTTCCTTAAGGAGGCTCTATCTGGGCAGCACCTGTGGCTCAGTGAGTAGGGCGCCGGCCCCATATACGGAGGGTGGCGGGTTTGAACCTGGCCCAGACCAAACTGCAACAAAAAAAAAAATAGCCAGGGATTGTGGTGGGTGCCTGTAGTCCTAGCTACTTAGGAGGCTGAGGCAAAAGAATTGCCTAAGCCCAGGAGTTGGAGGTTGCTGTGAGCTGTGATGCTATAGCATTCTACCGAGGTCCATAAAGGACACTCTGTCTCTAAAAAAAAAAAAGAGGCTCTATTTAGCTTCAAGAAGAAAACAGGTTAGGAGAGACCAAGGTGGTACATCAGCTGTCAGTGGACAACAGACTAGAGAAAACTTCCCTCTACTACTCACTGGAGAACTGCTGGCAAACCTAGAGGACTGGCCACACTTCATTTGACGCCTACTATTTAATTTAGCAGAACGTGTTCCCTTTGGGGTCTTTCTTGCCCCTTGGAGAACATGGGGCTTGCAAATGATTCCCACTGATTTGCCAAGATCTTGTCAGAGCAAATATCCAGGGCAGGAATAATGCAATTTCACAATTTTTAAGTTACTCCAATGTCTTGGGAGGTCCAGAACCCATTTTTTTTCTCCATTACCCTAAGGTGGGAAGGTATGTCAGTGGCTTTCTTTGAGTTGTAATTTCATGGTTGACCATTTCCCTTAATTCTTTTTTTTTTTTTTTTTTTTTTTGAGACAGAGCCTCAAGCTGTCCCCCTGGGCAGAGTGCCGTGGCATTACAGCTCACAGCAACCTCCAACTCCTGGGCTCAAGCGAGTCTCCTGCCTCTGCCTCCCAAGTAGCTGGGACCACAGGCGCCTGCCACAGCGCCCGGCTATTTTTTGGTTGCAGCCGTCATTGTTGTTTTGGCGGGTCCGGGCTGGGGATTCGAACCCGCCACCTTAGGTGTACGTGGCTGGAGCCTTAGCTGGTTGAGCTATAGGCGCCGAGCCCATTTCCCTTACTTCTATGAAAAAAGAGTCAGAGCTACATTTTTTGCTATATTATGCTAGATAGAGAAGCCTCGGGTACGACACTGCCTGGATTCAAAACATAGGCCTGGCTCGGCGCCTGTGGCTCAAGCGGCTAAGCTGCCAGCCACATACACCTAAGGTGGCGGGTTCGAATCCCCAGCCCGGACCCACCAAACAACAATGATGGCTGCAACCAAAAAATGGCCAGGTGCTGTGGCGGGCCCCTGTGGTCCCAGCTACTTGGGAGGCAGAGGCAGGAGACTCGCTTGAGCCCAGGAGTTGGAGGTTGCTGTGAGCGTGATGCCATGGCACTCTACCCAGGGGAATAGCTTGAGGCTCCGTCTCAAAAAAAAAAAAACAAAAAAAAAACATAGGCCTGTTTCGTTATTAGCTACCTGAACTTAATAAAGTGATTTACGTCACTTAACCTCAGTTCCTTCATCTGAAAAATGGGGATAATAAAAGTACCTTCTCTACGGGAAGTTTGGATGAATAAGCCCTGGTACAATTCTGGTTAACTCCTGCAATGGCCAAAAAAGCTTTTGTGTGTGTGTGTGTACAAATTTGTTGCCCTAGTCTAGTCTAAAGTCACTATTTTTCCTTTTTTTATTCATTCAACCAATATTGATTCAGTAGCTTTTCTGCGTGCCAGGAATTGTGCCCTGTTTTTGCTATTAATAGCTACAATTGTGTCCAGCAGTCCAGGCTCCTTCAGGCGGTAGCTTTTACTCAAATGGACAAAGTAGGTTAAAAACCTTTCACTCTTCAATGAGGCAAAATACCCACATAGGCCAAGTTTAAGGTGCAGGATTAGTTTTAGAAACAGTCATTGGTAGAAAATTCCAAAGTCTAATTATGGACAGATGTGTACCAAACCCAGGAATGGTTCTCAGTACTTTACAGTAAAAGCAGAGAGTTTGTCACTTGTGTGATTGTTCTAACGTGGTTCTATTGATACATACTTGATTATAGTATCAGGTTACAGTTAGACCCTTACTTTAGGAAGCCTGTAATAAAACCCCAAGTGGCTGGATCCTGAAGGTAAACATCACTGAGCAACCCAACAGATGGAGCCATTTTGTCTTTGACTAGAGCACACTCGACCTTTGACACTAGAATCTGTTTATGAATCAAAAAATGTTAGCTTAAATCCCAGGGCTTTCCCCTCAATTCTGAAAAATGCCGGAGGCTATGCGAAGGCTAACCGTTACAAATAATTCAAAATAGACATAAAGTCTTGATGAGCATATCAGAACTATCAACATTTTAGCCCTCTTGGCTAGGGAAGATCTTGCTGTTTTTACAGAGAAATCTTTCTTTTTCTTGAATCACTTTGAAGGTAACATCATTTTCCTTTGCCACTCAAAACAATATCTTTGTCATAAAATACAGTGAGAAAACTTCTAGGCCAAGCACGCAGGAGCCTTAAAACATGGGCCTTTTCATTACCTTTTCTACTATAGTGCTGCTAGCCCTTACATTTCACAATGCCGACATTTTTCCTTTTGCATTTTTCTTCTAGGTTTTTCCCTGTCTGGGCAACTGTTGCCAGAGTCTTTTAGAATGACTGGTATTTGCTAATTGGATTAAGGCGAGATAAAGGCATAGATTTTTTTCAATATCCTAGTTAACATTCCTAATCTGGGGAACAGATGTTCCCACACCTTTTTGCATCTTTGCAAAAGTGATTCAAGTAAGGAGGTTTCAGGATCTTCCAAATGATTCAAATTCATTTTCCACACGGTTGAAAGCTGGAAGCCATTAAGATAAAGGCCTTGAATTTTAAATGTAAAAAGCAGGAAGGGAAAAGAAGGTGGGGGGAGTCTGATGGCTTGTTCTTAGTTGATGTCTATTCTTTTTTTTTTTTTTTTT
>NW_003852446.1:4617796-4619084 GCF_000181295.1 Otolemur garnettii
AGGCGCCGAGCCGTTGATGTCTATTCTTTCTCTCAACTCTCAGAACCATTCTTCTTTTAATTTGTTTAGTGAAACAGTGAACGCTTTTATTACCCCATGGACATAGATGACAAATATTAGAAGGCACTTACTAAGTGGAAAAGGAAAGATAATTCTAAATCAGGCGCTTACAGGCAGTACCTGTGGCTCAAGGAGTAGGGCGCCGGCCCCATATACCAGAGGTAGCGGGTTCAAACCCAACCCCAGCCAAATAAAAAACTGCAAAAAACAAATAAATAAAGATGTACGGAAAAAAAAAGAAAAGAAAATAATAAATTAGGCGCTTACACTAACTTCACTGTAGTGTGCCTAAAATACCATAAAAAGACAGTTTATCATCCATCTATCAGAAAAAAAATGGGCTAAATTCAATACACAAATAAAAGCGATCCCATCACTCACAATAATTGTGTCTCAATTTGCTTTTGTCTCATCCAACGATGTTTATATAAGTTTTGTAGGCCGTGGGAATTTGAGAAAATGGGAGGAAAATGATTATTTTAATATTAGAGTTCTTAGGGAAAATTACGGTTTCTAATGCTCAAGCAGTGGTTTTTAAAAAAGGCACAAAAATCTTGTTACAGTAGCATCCTGGGTGAAAGTGTTAAGAAACTTAGTTTTCAAAAAAAAGTTTAGTAATAATAATGGAAAAAAATCCTTTGACTGCACTTATCAGCGAGTGATTAAAAACCTCACATTTTCTGTAACCAATACTTGGAATGAAAGATGTGCAGGGCCTCTGTCTACATTTGATTTTACACAAAAGGCCTGGTGTGCATAAAGAAATAGAGATTCTTGGGTCCTGCTTCCAGAGATTCTGAAGCAGGTTCTGTAGGGCCAAATGTAGGGACCCCAAATAGAGCTGTCCTGCCTAGGAAAGAACGTCCTGCCCAGGAAGGAATGAATGTGCCAATCCCTACCCCTCCAAACTCTTATATTCTCACCCTCCTTAACCCACATGCTGACTTCTTTTTCAGACTCAGCCCACTTGCACCCGAGGGAGTAAAGGCCACATTGCCCACACAGAGGAAGATTGCCTGGGAATTTGCAGTTTTAACCAACCGCCCTAGATGATTCTGATGTTGGTAGTCCAGAGACTGTTTTTGGAGAAGCCTGTTTCTGTAGCTCAACAATGCAACCGGCTCGGCACCTATAGCTCAACCGGCTAAGGCGCCAGCCACATACACCTAAGGTAGCGGGTTCGAATCCCCAGCCCGGACCCGCCAAACAACAATGATGGCTGCAACCA
>NW_003852446.1:4619236-4630287 GCF_000181295.1 Otolemur garnettii
AAAAAAAAAAAAAAAAAAAACAATGCAACCCAGCCTCTGGTGGCCACTCTCTACTCACAGTACTGAGTTTTTATTTATTTATTTATTTTTTATTTATGTACTTATTTATTTAGAGACAGGGTCTGACTCTGTCCCCCTGGGGAGATTGCCATGACATCGTAGCTCACAACAATTGCAAACTCTTGGGTTCAAGTGATCCTCTTGCCTCAGCCTCCCAAATAGCTGGGACTATAGCTATTTTTAGTAGAGATGGGGTCTCACTCTTGCTAAGGCTGGTCGTGAACTCCTGAGCTCAAGCAACCCACCTGGGCCTCAGCCTTCCACTTTTTTTTTGAGACAGAGTCTCACTATGTTACCCTGGATAGAGTGCCATGGCGTCACAGCTCACAGCAACCTCCAACTCTTGGGCTTAAGCCATTTTCTTGCTTCAGCCTCCCAAGTAGCTAGGACTACAGGCACCCACGACAACACCTGGCTATATTTTTTGTTGTGCTTGTCATTGTTGTTTAGCTGACCCAGGCTGGGTTCAAATCCACCACTCTCAGTGTATGTGGCTGGTGTCACAACCATTGTGCTACAGGCCTCAGCCTCCCAGAGTGCGAATGTTACAGGCGTGAACCACCATGCCCAGACACGGTGCTGGTTTAAATACCTTTCAACAGGCTCAGCGCCTGTAGCACAGTGGTTATGGTGCCAGCCATATACAGAAAGGATGGTGGGTTTGAACCCAGCCCAGGCCAGCTAAACAACAATGACAAGTGCAACAAAAAATAGCCAGGTGTTGTGGCAGGCACCTATAGTCCCAGCTACTTGGGAGGCTGAGGCAAGAAAATTGCTTAAGCCCAAGAGTTTGAGGTTACCATGAGCTGGGATGCCACAGCACTCTACCCAGGGCAACATAGTGAGATTTTGTCTCAAAAAAAAAAAAAAATCCTTCAACAAAGATTCTCAGGGAGATGACTTCAAAATGAATTGATATCTTGAATACACTTAAAATTATCCTCAATTATGCCAGTTGGCCAAAGTGGATGGATTGCTTGAGCTCATGATTTTGAGACCAGCCTGAGCAAGAGTGAGATCCCATCTTTAAAAAACAGGTGGGTGTTGTGGCCAGCATCTGTAGTCCCAGCTACTTGGGAGGCTGAGGCAAGAGAATCGCTTAAGCCCAAGAGTTTGAGGTTGCTGTGAGCCGTAATGCCACTGCACTCTACCGAAGGTGACATGGTGAAACTGTCTCAGAAAAAAAAAAAAAAATGATGCCAGTTACTTTTTGTTAAATACCTTTGATCTTTTGACTAAACTTCTCCTGCGATTAGCGAATATGCATAGGCATGTCTGGTAACGCTCTACTAACCACATTACATGTTTGGCCAGAATGCTCTGGTTAGGTAAGTAGAGATGGTGCTGCCTATTCACCCAGCTTCAAAATTTCAAACGACGTGTTAGAATTCAAATCAAGAGTTCTTAACCCACCACTGTTACATATTGAAGTAGTGATTATGTCACTTAGAGCAAATACGCATAAACGTCATGTATACGTTAACAAGATGCTGGAAGAGGAGAAGGAAAGCGTTGAGTTTAGACAAGGACCCAGTTCCTTGACAATCAGTATATAGTGTGTCTGTTTGGCTAAACATTTAGCTGGGCTGCAAAGCAACTCCCCATGACATTCCTACCAGCTATCAGTTTAGATGTATTCATGCAAGCAAGATTTGAGAAGGCTTCTGGGGAATTCTAGATTGCCTCTGAGTAGTTTGACCCTTATCACAAACACCTGGAGGTGGAGAGGAGGAGAAAGGAGACGGCTGTATCAGACAATGGCTTTTCTTCCTAAATACCAGGGCACTTGCACCAGTGAGGCCAGACGCGCGCTCACAAATGAGGTATAAGGCAGAGCGCCTTATCCCTCTATACTCCCCTGTTGGCACCCTGCAGGAAGGAAGGGAAATATGGTCGGATAGGTTATATGTTCACAACTCTGCTTTCTGCTCCCTTCACTGTGCTGTGGCTGCACTGGTAAACTGTGCTTCTCTGTCCCATTGACTTTGGGGTTGGTCATATAGCTTGCTCTTAAAGTGGGTGGAAGTCATAGTGAATGAGTTCTGAGCTAAGTTGTTAAAAAGCAAAGCAAATTTCCTCCCGGCTCTTCTTGCAGAACTGTCATCTACCATGAGAAAAGCATGTCTCAGGTGGCTGCCTGAGTGAGACACATATGGAACAGGCCTCGATCTAATTTACAGATCGAGGTTTAAGCAGAGCTGCTAAAGCTGACCCATAGACACATGAGTGGGAAAAATGAGTGTTGTTCTGATAAGCCACTAAGATTTTAGGGGGGCTGTTTGTTATGCAGCAGCATCATAGCATCAGCTGACTAATGCAGGAAAGTAACCACTGTTTATTTACTTATGGGTCATTTCTTTATTAAGCACCATTTACATTAGCTCTGTTCATCTACCAAATTGCCTTTTGAAGTGTACTAATGCTCCCATCTTTCATAAAATGTCAGCTCAGATAAGGCAAAGACTCACAGTTAACAAGTGGCCAAGTCAGAAATTCAAAGTCACATGTGCACGTATACCAATATGGGGATTACTCCATCACCTTCTCCCAACTTCCTGCAGTTTAAATCACAGGTAATAGCAACAACCACCACCTAAACACCAACGCCACACTTTTATGAAGGGCTTCACAGTTCAACACACTTTCATGCATCTTCTTTCATCCATAAGAAAATGTCCAATTACTAATTGGGGGATTTAGTCCTGTTTAGTTTTGCTTTAGATTGAATCATAGCCCATGAAATTTGAAATGGTAAGTCTTTGGCTTGGAAAGTATTGTGTTTTAAAAACCACAGGAAGGCTTAAAATAGACTGGAATATTCTGAAGTTGCAGGTGGGAGAGAAAATGTATTAGATAATAGCTGGTTGAGCCAGTGTTTGGAACCTTTCTTGACCAAAGCAGACAGATGCAGTAGAAACTACTCAGGACCTTACTCTGTTGCCCTACTGGAAGAGATTACCACTCAGAAGGTACCCCCCGTATTTTTCAACTCTGGCTGCACATTAGAATTACCTGAGGAGCTTAAGAAAAGGAAACATCTAGGCCTTGCTGCCAAACCAACTGGATCAGAATTTCGGGGTGTCAGGCTGGGCATTGGTAGTTTCGAAGGCTCCCCAGGTAATTCTAATATGCTGTCGGGGTTGAGTCCCACTAAACTAGGAGAGAAAACACAATGTATTTGCCTGACATCTGATGTTAGAAACCAATTCCACTCACCCCTGCTGATGGAGTAAGGCTCAGTTTTATTTATTTAATTTTATTTTAATTTTTTCTTTTGAGACAGAGTCTCATTATGTCACCCTCACTAGAGTGCTGTGGTGTCACAGCTCACAGCAACCTCAAACTCTTGCCTCAGCCTCCCAAGTAGCTGGGACCCCAGGCGCCTGCCACAATGCCCAGCTATTTTTTTTTGTTGTTGCAGTTGTCATTGTTTTAGCAGGACCAGGCCGGGCTCGAACCTGCCAGCCTCCGTGTATGTGGCTGGTGCTCTACCCACTGAGCTATGGATTTTACATGTCTTTGAACTCCCCACTTGGTGACTCCTATCATCCTTTCTTCCTACCACTTCCCTTTCTTCCACTGACTATTTATTAAATCTGCATTTATTTATACTTAAATCCACATTCATATCAATTCCCCAAACAGTGTTTGCCAAAGGATAGAGTATAAAAGTCTACAAAGTTCATAAGGATTTCACGAATACTGAGGTCCTATAGTAAGTTAACTTAACAGAAGAGATGTCACTGGCTTTGCTAGCAAAAAGAAAAAAAAAATTGAAAATCATAGCCTGTCATTAATCTTGCTTCTACACATGGTTCACACTTCCCTACAAATATTTGAGGGCACTGAAATTCTGCTCTAATTTGCACATTCAAGTTCCAAGGAATTAGCTTTGATTTGTACAGCCAGAGATCATGCATGCTGATTCCAGAGGCCCTTGTGGCCCTCAGCTGATTGCTTCCTCAGTCTGGGTGGGAAACTTTCTGTTTCTCTAACCTTAAGATGCACTGGCAGTAGTTAATTTCAATACATTTGAATAAAATAACATTTATGGAGTGCTTTCCCCTTTCCACGTGCCAGGTATTATTCTTAATGTTCTAATATGCATTGATTCTTTTAATACTTAACCCCATGAGGGAGAGTATTATTATCCCCGTTTTATAGAGAGAGAGAAAAAAAAAAAGAACAGAGGCACAGAAAAGCAAGGTGCCCACTTAACTAAATAATTATTTAATTTAGTTACACACTTAACTAAATAATTAAGGTGGACATGGATCCCAGATAGTCTAGTTCCAGAATTTGGACTTTTAGCCACTAGGTCGGGCACTTGTTCAGGTACGTTTTAGGTACTCTCATCGCCGCTGGTGGGAGTGTAAATTGGGACAACTACAAACCGTTTGGCAGAATCTCCTAAAGCTGAACGTACGTCCACCCCGTGACCTAGTAACTCCTGGGTATAAACCCACCAAAAGTGTAGACTCATGTTGGTGACAAGACGTGAACTCGAGTGTTTATAGCCGCACTACTCCTAGCAACGCTGAGCTGGAAACTGCCCAAATGTCTCTCAATAGGAAAATGAGTAAATAAATTCTGCTGTATTTATACTGCCATGCGGCAGTGAGAATGAACAATTGGCCACTACGTGGAGCGACTCGGGTGACTCTCACAAACATAACGCTGATGGGGAAAAAAAAAACAGGGAAGAGAGGCTGTGTTGTATGAGTCTATTTACATACGGTCCAGAGACGGGCAAGAAAGAATCTCTGCTTTTTGGGGCCAGGCTATTGGAGTGCTTGGGGCGAGGGCTTCTGGGCTATGAGTAACATCCTGTTTCTTCATCTGGGTGCTGGCCACAAGGGTGTGTTTGGGTTTTGAAAATTTGGCGAGCTGTACACTTAGGTTAGATGCACTTTTCTGAGTGGGCATTGTATATCACTACAAAGTTTGAAAGAGCCCTACTATTTGGGATCAAACATTAGCTGGCTTAGAAGATTTAGGTAAATAGCTTCATCAAAGCACTAACCAGATCTGAGTCTGCTTCCGATGAGGTCGGGAGCATTCAGGGTGGTGTGGACCTACACGAGGTAAGTATCTTCCAGTAAAGGTATTCCTGCTTGAGAAACGTTGTCATTAAAGGCAATCATAGTTTCGGACACTTCTTGTCTTCTCACGTATCCACTTCTTATCTCAAACACCAACCCGATGAGTTAATAATTACAAGAGGAGATGATTGACTCGGTCAGGCATTCTGGTCTGTTCAGAGTGCCCCGTGCTCGCCCCCAGATAGCGTCTTAGAGGAGAGGTGACTAATGCGAATTGTATGAAGGCGCTGTTGGTAGGAGGCATCAGAACAAGGCGTACTGGCTCATTCACCTTTGTGTCTTCTGGAGCAGGAATTTACTTACAGGGGTGCAGAGAGCAGACAAAAGCAGAACATCGGCTTCTTTTATAGAAATCTTTTCTTTTTGCAGTTTTTTTTTAGCCAGGGCCGGGTTTGAACTTGCCACCTCCGGTATGTGGGGCCAGCCTTTTATAGAACTCTTGAAGAATGAGGAAATTGAGGCCTGGGGTGCAAAGCAACTCCACCTGACATTTTGCTGAGCGGCAATCCCTTTTAGGAAGGATTCTATGCACACTTCCCCTAAGAATTCTCACCACTCCTTACTCCTGCGCCTGTGGAATCAACCAATCACCCACCCCTTGCGTGCACAAGAGCTACAGCCCAATCCACGATGCCCCATTTATCCCGTGTCTGCCTTTGACAGTATGAGAGACAGACAGACTTCACCGACAGTCACAAAGGCACTGCTTCGCCAAGGAAAAAGCTAACTTTTGTTTGCTTGAGAACTATGCCTACAGAAAAACTTTTACCAACCCAGATGCCTTCAGCCAAGTTCTTTCAATTTATGTAGGGAGGGAAGAGCTTTCGAGACCAGATCAAAAATTATCATCAGACACCCACAAAATTCACCTCTGTGTTAGGCAGAACAATGGTGCTCCGCCTTGCTCTTGCCCGTGAACCAGGCGATGTTACCAGAGAAATACAAACGAGGAAATCAAATTTCTGTTTTTCCTCGCTTTGTCTGTGCATGACACAGAATTATGGTATAACTTTGGCAAAGACTTTTGTTAGCGTTCTGATTATTCTCAGGGGGAAAATCATATCGAAAGGAACTAGGTTGATTAAATTAGCGAATTCATTCATCTTCCACTGTTTTGATTTTGCTTCCAGCTCCAATTTCCAATTGAATTTTCAAATAGAATTGAAAATTCTATTTCCAGAATTGGGTTTATTCTCACCTCATCCTCTCCATCACTTCTGTCTGTCTCCCTCTCTTTCCATTATAAACTCATCACTGCCCACCTGAAGTCTTTCCCACAAGGGCTTAGGGCAGCAGTTCCCAACCTGTGGGTTGCGACCCACAGGAACTGTATTAAAGGGCTGTGGCATTAGGAAGGCTGAGAACCACTGGCTTAGAGGGACTAAAGCTGAGAATCTCAACATGGCTTCAATAGTGGAAAATTTTTCAAAGATTTCCCTGTAGATGGGCCTGGATAGTCAAGGACTGCAAAATGGCCTCAGCGCCATTCTGGGCTCTTGCCTGGGGATATTGGTCATCACCTCTGCCCAGTGGCTTGGGGTCCTCAGGTTGCATATGGGAACAATCACCAACTTTCAGAGCCTTTTCAATGCCCTTATGACAGCACAGTTGTGGCTCTCACCTTCCACTATTACTGGATTTACTGAGAGGCCCTCAGGGGATGAGAGGGGTCCTCATGAAGCAAGGTGTCCCAGCTGAGTCCCCAGCCAGGAATCGGTCTGTCAGCAGAACCACTAGGCTGGGATTTCTGCAGCCCTGGTCTTGTGTGCGTTGATTTAAGGTACTTCCCATTTGGAGTCAAAAGAGGAGGAAAGACACCTAGGGAGGGGAGAGCGTTGTCTATTCCTTTTAATTGCTGAGGAATAGTCCACAGTACAAATATACTTTGTTTATCCATTCACTTGTCGATGGACATTTAGGTTGTTTTCAGTTTGAGCTAGTATGAACGACACTGTTACAAACATTTCTGTACCAGTCTTTTTGTGAACATAAGTTAGAGTGGTTGTACCATTTTATATTCCCTCTGGCAGTATCTAAGAGTTTCAATTACTTCACAAGTCAGTCTTTTGAAATTTTAGCCATTCTAGTGGGTGTGAAGTTGTGGGTTTTTTTTTTTTTTATTGAATCATAGCTGTGTACATTGATACTGTCCTGGGGTACAGTGTGCTGTTTTTATATACAATTTGAAATATTTTCATCCAACTGGTTAACATAGCCTTCATGTCATTTTCTTAGTTATTGTGTTAAGACTTTTATATTCTACATTTAGAAAGATTCATATGTACCCTTATAAGATGAACCATAGGAAGTTGTGGTTTGAATGTGCATTTTCCTGTTTGTTAGTGATGTTCAGTGCATTTTCATGCATTTATTCTTTTCTTCTTCTTTTCTGGAACAAGCCTCTGGCTGGGACATTATTGATCTGTGGGCAAAGGGAAATAAGAGGCACGGTGGAGCTGGGTCCTGAAGCTTCCGCTTAGAAGTGATACACGTTGAACCAAGTAACATTGTATATCGAAGCAGTACCCTGAACCCCATAAATGCATCAATGTACAAAGTTATGATTTAATAAAAAAGAATTAATTATAAAAAAAATTTAAAAAAGGAATACACAAAAACATTATTTTTGTTTACATGTCATTGGCTAGAGCAAGGGACACAGCTACTCCTGAGCTCCACAGACAGGGCAGTACAATCCTTCACGTACATCCAGCCAGGAGGGTCACAGGAATGTGTGGCAAACAGGAATACAATCTATTGCAGTCCCTAAGAAGGATATCCTAGTAGGATTTATTTCCTTGATAGCACTTTTTACTCTCCTCTTTCCTAAGTGTACAAAATGTACATCAAATGCCAAGTGAGCTTATCCAATCACTCACAGCTGTACTAGTGGCCCTGCACCCTCTTCACTGGGTTTTCTGTGTGCAGTTGTTCTCCCTTGAAGAAAAGTTGAGGGCAGCTTGACTGGTGTGGGGCAGGCAGGAGTCCAGGAATGAGGAGGATGAGATCCTCGGGGCTCCTTCTGCTAGTTCCATAAAACTGTAACCAAACAAAATAAACCCCCATAACTGTTTGAAAGACAGGACTACAGCTAGGCCTTTGCTTACTTCTTGGAAAGACCTGTTCATGCAAGCTGTAGGCCAAGCTAGCCTGAGCCAGTAGGCTTTAAATTTCCTGGCCCCATTAGTTGTCTCCACCCCCTTTTTCCTTGTCTAAGGAGGTTGAAGTGCATTTTTAAAAAGCTTACTGATCTGCTATTTATTGCAGCTTTATTTGCAATTACAAAATATTGGCAATATCATCAACACCCAAGCATAGGAAAGTGGCTGAATAAACTATGGCACATGCAGTCAATGGAGTACCTTGCAGCTACAGTAAAGGATACAAAAGAGCTGTGTGAACTGATACAGAGTGATTTGGGGGAGCTATTATGGAAGACAAATGAAAATGAAAAAGCATATATAGGATGCTACTTTTGTGTAACAAAGAAGAGAAAATAATAAAACACCCATGTCTGCTTATCTTTTTTTTTTTTTTTTTTTTTTTACTGAGACAGTGCCTCAAGCTGTCCCCCTGGGTAGAGTGCTGTGGCATCACAGCTCACAGCAACCGCCATCTCCTGGGCTCAAGTGGGTCTCCTGCCTCAGCCTCCCAAGTAGCTGGGACCACAGGCGCCCGCCACAACGCCCGGCTATTTTTTGGTTGCAGCCGTCATTGTTGTTTGGCGGGTCCGGGCTGGGGATTCGAACCTGCCACCTTAGGTGTACGTGGCTGGAGCCTTAGCCACTTGAGCCACAGGCACCGAGCCATGTCTGCTTATCTTTACAAAAAGAACCATAAGAGGGATAAACCAGAAAACTTTGGACTTAGTATCCTAAAAGGGGTGAGGAGTGGCCTTCTCTGAGTTTCATTTCTGGTGTACTTTTGACTTTTGAAAGGACGCAAACAGTCTACCTGCTTGAAAAATAAGACTGAATCAATAAGAATGGGAAGGAAGCAAAAACCTAAAATGAAAGTGAAGGGAAACAAATGAGCTTAACTGTATGGCAGATGAACATCATAATCACACTGGAGAAAAAGGAAGTAAAGCACTCCTCCGTGACTTACAAATATAGTGTTTGACTACAAAGCCTCCGTGTTGGACAGGGTGGCTTTGGGTGGGGGGTGTACACAGGAGGTAAGGGAAGAATCGCAACACATTCTAAAATCATTTTACTGTAAGATCAGTGAAACAATGCTGAAACGGTTTCATTTCATTTTATTTATGATTTATTTATTTTGCAAGAAAGTTGCACTTCCTTGCCTCCAGTTGAGTGCTGTGATGTCATAGCTCATGGCAACCTCAAACTCTTGGGCTCAAGCAATCCTCTTTCCTCACCTGGGGCCTTCCACATAATCATCATTAGGCACAAATAAACTTGGTTCCTGAAAATAAACACTGCCGAATTTGATTCCCCTCAAAGAGTAAAGTTAGAGGCATCCCCAGTTGCCGTTTCCAGTGCGGTCTATAGTGGACAGATTTTATATGCTGCCCTTGACTCTCTGGGTCGCAATGGCCTTTTGGCCTTCTTGCCTCAGCTGAACTCACAGGCACCATGTCCTGCCCTGGAGTCTCTGGTTTCTTGCCCTATTTCCAGACTCAGATGAATCCTGCCACAGGGCCCAAGATAGGGCTTTCCCTGTGGCTGCTGAAGGGGCCTGCAATTTAACCTGGAAGGGCAGGTTTGGTGGGGAGCAAACTCTGACTGACAGAGGGAGAAGAGGGGCTAACATATAAGCCCCCATTTGCTCCCCTCTGATGAACTGTAGCCCAGGGGGCACCTGAGAGCATTAGCCATTTATTGGTTGCACGGCTGGTTGGGAAGCAGTGGTCAGTGTCATAAGGCCTCATCTTGCATTTGAATCTCATTCTTTTTTTTTTTTTTTGCAGTTTTTGGCCAGGGCTGGGTTTGAACCCGCCACCTCTGGCATATGGGGCTGGTGCCCTACTCCTTTGAGCCACAGGCGCCACCCATTCTTTTTTTTTGGCAGTTTGGCGGGGGTTGGGTTCGAACACGCCACCCTCAGTTATATGGGGCCGGTGCCCTACCCACTGAGTCACAGGTGCGGCCCCGAATCTCATTCTTTTCTATCCTCACTTTGGCTGTCCTGGATCATACCTCCCACACAAGCATTAGCATTGACTCAGGCTCTGTTTCCCAGGGCGCCTAGAATAACACAATTCAGAGGAAACTCTGGGGATGGCAGCTCTCAAAGAAGACCATTGGCGTTTCTGTCTTAGGCTTCCTCGTTGTTACTCCAACTCACAAGGCACACTTCTAGTTTTGCACCTGTGCTTTCTCTATCTGGAACATTCTTCCTGTCCATGTGTGCATACTCCCTTGCCTCCTTTGAGTCACGGCCCAAATATTACCTACTCACTGAGGCCTTCCCTGATCATCTATTTCAAATTGCACACATCTTCCACAATACTTCCCATATATCTTTCTCCAAATCTCCATATTATACTTTCATTCATCACTTTCTAATATTGATATATTTACTTATTTGGTAAGCTCCAGAAGGACAAGGATATTCAATAAGTATTTGTGAGTCAGATGGACAGATGGACGAAACAGTGGGGGATAAGAAGCTATCCCACTTCATGGCTCAGGACCTATGTAAACATGTCACAAAGAACACTGGAGCAGGAGTCAGGCTCTCCAGATATGAATCTTATTTGTAGTAAATATCCTGTATGAACGTAGACAAGGAGGATCATTTTTATTTGAATTGGGCTTTAAAGTTTGCAATGTGACAAAGGTTTAATAACCAGAATCCATAGAGAACTTAAACGTATTAGCAAGAAGAAAACGAGTGATCCCATCTCAGGGTGGGCAAGGGACTTGA
>NW_003852446.1:4631771-4637111 GCF_000181295.1 Otolemur garnettii
GAGGCAGGAGACTCGCTTGAGCCCAGGAGTTGGAGGTTGCTGTGAGCTGTAATGCCATGGCACTCTACCCAGGGGGACAGCTTGAGGGTCTGTCTCCAAAAAAAAAAAAAAATTTACTTATCACAGAATTCTATCAATGCTTTTAAAATGCCTTTGATAATGACAAAGAGGATGTGGTGTTTGAGAACTTGCTAGGGGCTTGGGCTAAGACTGACTTGGGTGCGGGGGGAGGGGGGACTTTTGTGATTATAGACACAAGACCAGACAGAAGTTGGAATAGCAGCCTCCAGAGTCCTAGTGCTGCCCCTGCCTCAACAATAGTGCACTGGGAAATCAATGGGTGTGTCAAAACTTTCTAAGAACAAACATAGACAAAGGCCTATGAAGTGAGTTAAAATCCTGCATGAAGAGTACTCAAAACATATAAGTTTGTCAGTTGGTATTTCTTTCCTCTATGCTTGCCAGGTTAATGGGAGAACGAATTGGGGGCCCAAAGTAAGAGTTTGGCATGTGCAGGGTTTTAAAATTCTGCTGCAAAAGATACAGCGCTTACCTGCTAGTCTATCCTCCATAAGAGCAGCCAGGGAAATACCTCTGCAGAAACTCAGAAACAGACAGAACACAGAAATAAGTATACAGGAAATGGAGTTATGCCAAGATGTAATATATGCAGCTTTAAATTTCAGCTCTGGCTGCTAGCTGAGAAGCCAAGGGCTTCACCAGAAGCTGGTTGGTGTTCCCCTGGAGGGCTTCCTTTGGGAATATTCTTGGAAACTACAGCATGGGTGGCTTCATGGGTGTCTAAGCAGTGCAGTTGCTCTGTGCTCAGAAGGGCCCTGTCCAGAGTTTAATGCTCTATTGTCCTTGTATTGAAATTCTTAGTAATTTTATCTTTGATTTTGTGTTTTGTAAGTGAAGTCCTATGGGCAATTGGACATGCATAGTGGGGGCTGGGGCTTGGAGCCTGGCCCATTTTGGATTCACCTCCTCTCTGCTTTGTGACCAATCATTGCCACAATTTACCTGGGGTAGTGTCCAGGTAGCGTTAGGGGGAAGAGGGTGGCGTGGTGTGGGGTAGGGGAGCTGGACAAAAAAGAAGGAGACCTACATTGTGCCTGGCATAGGTGCCAGGAATGTTGGGGCAGGGGGCAGGGTTGGGTACATGCCCCATGGGGTCTCTGGTTGGGCACAGCCACAGCTGTCCCTGCCCTGGGCTGGGAGCACCATGGTGGGTTCTGCAGGTAACTTGGCAGATGTGAGACTCTAGCCCATCCCATTCCAGGTATGGAAGTTGCAATCCCTTGAGGGGTGGCCATCTACCATGGGTTGAGACAGCAGGTTGCAGGAAGCCAGTACTGACTTCCCACTGGAGCCAGAACATTGTATGTGGAGCCAGTGGCTGGTAGGAGGAGGAACCTGGCAGGCAACGAACAACAGGAGGTGCCTGTGAGGTTTAGCATGACACTAAATAGGAACTAAAAAACACCATGACATGGCCAGGAATGGTGGCTCACGGCTGTAATCCTAGCACTCTGGGAGGCCGAGGCTGGTGGATCCCTTGAGCTCAGGAGTTTGAGACCCCTCTGAGCAAGAGCGAGACCCCCATCTCTAAAAATAGCCAGGTGTTGTGGCAGGCGCCTGTAGTCCCAGCTACTCGGGAGGCTGAGGTAAGAGGATCTCCTGAGCCCAGGAGTTTGAGGTTGCTGTGAGCTATGACGCCACAGCACTCTACTAAGGGCAGTAGAGTGGGACTCTGTCTCAAAAAACCAAAAGAACACCATGACAGAGAGAGGATAGAAAGGGACAGAGAGAGAGGGATGGAGAGTGCGAGCATAGAGGAAAGACGCATTTCATATTTTAGTACATTTAGCAGCACTCTTTCCCTGCTGTTTGAACTGGGGTCCGCATTTGCATTCGGCTCCAACTGCAGAATCCATTTTTGACAGTTACAATTAAGGGCAAGGGAGCCATAGCCACCATCTTCGCACAGGCTGGCCTGGCAAGTGAGGTCGCGCCCAGTCATCTAGATGCGCAGTAAGCAGAAAGTGGCCCTCTCGTCCTGCCCTCCTTATGTATTTTGCTGCTGTGTCCTCTTCCCTGTGCCCACGCGTGATGTTGTGTGCTGGGAGATCTGGGAGAAAAGATTTGGAGCTGTACTTGTTGCTGGCCCTGATCTTAAACTTGACATTCTAAATCTGACTGTTTTGCATTGAAACCATTTGGGGGTCTCTCCCCTTCCCCCTTGCCCTCCGACCTTCAGCGAGTATGTGGCTTGCTCACCTATCTTCCAATCCAGGGGGAACACAGCACTCACATTCAGGCGCAGGCAAAACTTTCTTATTTCAAATGGCTTTGTGCCCCACAGGTGGGTGACGGCAGAACAGAAACGTTCCCGAGACTCGTCCAAATAGCTTTGTTTGGGTTAGTGTTCAGTGGGGGAGGGTGGGAGGAGTGACATGTTTGTAAGTGTTAAAATGGAAGCCTAGAATTCATCTAGTAATTAATCAAAACACACATTTCAAGGGACAAGTGGTGGGAGCCAAAAAAGCTTCCTGCACTGAGAGAGTTAAAAGCATTTCCCGTTTCAAATGATACAAAATAAAAAATCCAATAAACTGCAAGTGAACTCCAGTTTCAGGATTCACAAGCAGCTCAGGAAAGAACTGTCGGGTTATCTCAGCTGTGCTGAACATTTTCTTCGGTCACTCCCATCAATGGTTGAGCTCATCAATTTTGGAAGGCATCCTAGTATGTCTCATTAGGCTGTTTGAAACTGTTGATGTCAAAACACATCACTGTTCCCCCTTACTTTTTCATCAGTAATTAATGGATTAAAAGTCTGCTATGATAGTATTAGAATCTACAGCCCAGGAAGAAGTTGGTCCTGGACTGTCGCCTGGTTGCACTTGACACCATCACTGCTGCTGCCCATGCCTGGCCAGCAGCGTGCAGTATGGGGCAAACAACAACCGCCCGCCGATGATGCATCATGACACATCCATCGGGAGTGCTTGCTAAGTTGAGAGGCATCCATTAGTGGACTCTTGTTTTGAGTGGAATGGAAGTTTTCTATTTAGAAATTTTGCTTTGAATTATTAATTTAGGTAGAAATAAGAAATGCTCAGGTTTTTAAGCCAGATCGGCTTTGATCCACAAAGTCATTCTGCCTATTTTAAGATGAGGAAAGGCTGTTTGTCCGGAAGAGAATTGACTGGTTCTTGAGTACCTTGTAAAATAGCAGATGATGGGCCATTTTAAGTGGGTTTGGTTTAGTTACGTCTACAGCCTATTCAATACTTTAACTCTCTACTTACGGACTTTGCTCATAGTGCTGGGCAGCATCAGGCTGTTTTGGGCCTTGTCTTAGAAAGTGTAACAGTAAAAACTTCAATTTAGTCAGTGTTTACTACAAGCCAGGAATCACATGAAATGCTTTCTGTATGTTGTTTTAGCTTCACAACCATCTTATACGTTAAATATAATTATTCCCATTCTACAGATCAGGAAACTAAGCATTTACTGGGGTTAAATAACCTACCCAGAGTCTCACAGCTATTAAGGAACAGAGACATGTTCCTTACCATATCTGCAGACTCCTAAATCCAGGCTCTAGAGTTTGAAGAGAAAGGCCATATAAAAAGCACTGGGCTCTAAACCCTCTCTCTCAAGACAGTTGTCACAGGACCAATCTGCAGTATCTCCAAACTGAGCAGAATCCACTTTGGTTCAGGAAGACTCAAACACGCATATACCCCATCCCTTGGCCATCCGTACAAGAGTAGTCAGCAGACACCCCCATTCTGGGATCCATTGCACTCAGAGGCAGGTTAAAAGGCAGGCCAACTGGGTAAGTGCTCTGAACACCAATCTGTAAGAACATCCCCAGTGGAAATCAGTGATCAGTGGCGCCACTTAACTAAGATCTCCACTTCAAAGTGTGACTTTTTACATAACCGTCAAAATTTAAATCCGTTCTACTCCAGCCAAGTACACAGTAGAAATGAAAAAAATTCTTTTGGTG
The DNA here is from genome assembly GCF_000181295.1 of Otolemur garnettii. Taxonomy (NCBI): domain Eukaryota; kingdom Metazoa; phylum Chordata; class Mammalia; order Primates; family Galagidae; genus Otolemur; species Otolemur garnettii. The sequence goes on from NW_003852446.1 coordinate 4,635,793, forward strand.
CGAGTTCTGCTTTCCCATTACACAGCTGCTGCATCAGTGCTGAGAGGCTACCCTCTGAAGTACATCAAATGATTAGTCTGCCTTGAGCTCCAACCTGTCCAGACCCAGTTGTGTTATGGGGGGTCACTGCCTGGGGGCTAGACCTCACTTTTGATCTCTGTGAGGACCAGAGTCTCAAGCACTATGCCTCATCTTCCATTTCATCCCACCGTCCACCTTCTCCCTCATATGTGGTCCAATACCTGAAGGCAAGCACTTGGACTTGCCCTCTGATTCAGTATGGAATTTGGGGAATACATCTTGATTGCCCTTCCTTGATGGCCTGGCCTATCCTTTGTCCCCCTGGAACTAGCAGCTTTCTCTTGCTTCCCGAACATCCTGCGAATGCTCTCAGGGTTGTCCCTGCTTATTGCTTTTTCAATATCTGTCTTCTTCTCTGCACGTGAGCTCTTTATTCACCACTATCCCCAGAACCAGCATGGTGCTTGATGTGTAAAAGGTGGTCAACAAATATTTGTTGAATGAATAAACAGAGGGATATTTATTTACTTACCAAATGAGTGCCTGGCAATGTTACAAAGATTTTATACGTATTAAACTCATTTAAATTACTTTTTAAACTTGCCTTTCCCTTCACTATGTTATATGTTTCTTGAGGATCGTGCTTGTCTCTTGCATAATGCCTGATAACAAATGCATAGTGATCACACAAAGACACCTATAGTTTTCTTTTTTTCCATTTTTTTTTCTTTTTTTTTTTTTTTGGCTGGGGCTGGGTTTGAACCCACCACCTCCGGCATGTGGGACCAGCACACTACCCTTTTGAGCCACAGGTGTCACCCGACACCTATAGTTTTAATTATTGAAGTCATTTTTCTGAATCTACAACTTTATATCACAAACAGCCTGAGGAGTTATAGTTCTTTTTTAAATTTTTCTTTTTTCGGAGACAGAGTTTCACTTTCTTGCCCTGGTAGAGTACTGTGGTGTCACAGCTCACAGCAACCTCAAACTGTTGGGCTCAAGTGATCCTCTTGCTTCAGTCTCCCAAGTAGCTGGGACTACAGGTGTCTGTCATAAGATCCGGCTATTTTTAGAGACAAGGTCTTGCTGTAGCTCAGGCTGGTCTCAAACTGTTGAGCTTAGGCAGTCTACCCACCTTGACCTCCCAAAGTACTAGGATTACAGGCATGAGCCACCATGCCTGGCCCAGGAGTCATATTTCCTAGTAAGGACAAAGTATATATTCCACATTGGAAAATTCTCACACTTAAATGAGCTGCATCAGGGCCAAATTCTTTCTTTCTTTTTTTTTTTTT
>NW_003852446.1:4637239-4643035 GCF_000181295.1 Otolemur garnettii
CCCGCCACACCACCTGTCTATTTTTTTAATTTTTTTTGGTAGTTGTCATTGTTGTTTTTAGCAGGCCTGGGCCGGATTCAAACCCACCAGCCTTGGCGTATGTGGCTGGCGCCCTCACCACTGAACTATAGGCACGAAGCCACGGCCAAATTATTTCAATTTGATTCTCTTGCATGAAAATTGCAGCTGCTGCTACATTTTATGTTCTTTTCTTTCCTTTTATTAAGCACTATTTTGACAATATCCTTTGCTTTGGGTCAGACTTTGAAAAATGTAAAATAAAGAACATTGTCAGAAGGCACTTCAGTAGCCAATTGCAAATAATACGGGCCAGGGGACTTTACAAGATGCTGTACCTCGTTTTGGTTTCCTGATTGTCACATACAACTTCTAGGCCCCGTTAATATGGAGAATTCTTATTCTTAGAGAAATTTCCCTGCTGGCAACACACACCAGGCTTCATCGCAGGTCAGGTATGTTCAAAATGTGTCAAAAATCTACCACTTTAGGTAGGTAGCTCAGTGAAAAGCCCATTTTGGTTCTCTCGCAATATGTTTTGCTAGGATATTCAATCGCTCTTCTATTCGGTTGAAATTAGGTGTTCCCTTCTCTTTCTCAAAATACGGTTTCTGAGAGACTATGAGGCACTGAGTTACTGCATAGTCACTACTTTGAGCCATTGGAAGGAAAGTGAGAATTTGATACCGAGGACCGTGTTTTTGAAAGATGTACTGGAACCTGCCTCTTCTCTTTCTCTGGAGGCAGAAAGTTTTAAAAGGGTTGAAGGATATGTTACCAGCCCAGGAGCCTTTGTTTTTTCTAGAAACACCAATTTCTGAGCTTTTTTAAAAGACCAGATTATTAAAGAAAATGCATATTCCAGTTATCTATTGCTATATAACAAATTAACCCCCAATTTAGGGGCTTTTTATTTTTTCCTTTGGAGACAGAGTCTTAGTCTGTCACCCTACATATAGTGCTGTGGTGTCATCATAGCTCATAGCGACCTCAAACTCTTGGGATCAAGTAATCCTCCTGCCTCAGCCTCCCCAGTAGCTGGGAGTACAGGCTCCTGCCACTACACCCAGCCAGCTTTTCTATTTTTAGTAGAGATGGCGTCTCACTCTTGCTCAGGCTGGTCTTGAACTCCTGAGCTCAAGCAATCCTCCTGCCTCGGCCTCCCACAGTGCTAGGATCACAGGTGTGAGCCACTGTGCCTGGCCTCAAATTTAGGGGCTTAACCCAATCATTTTATTTTATTTTATTTTTAGAGACAGAGTCTCCCTTGATCACCTTCAGTAGAGTGCCGTGGTGTCACAGCTCACAGCAACCTCCAGCTCCTGGGCCTAGGTAATTCTCTTGCCTCACCCTCCTGAGTAGCTGGGACTACAGGTGCCCACCACAATGCCCAATTATTTTTTTTGTTGTTGTTGCAAGTTGGCCAGGGCTAGGTTTGAACCTGCCACCCTCGGCTGGCGCCCTACCCACTGAGCCACAGGTGCCGCCCTTATCCCAATCATTTTATCATGCTCATCATTTTGTGGGCCAGGAATTCAGGGAAGGCTCAGTTGAACAGCTCTCACTGGGGTCTATTATGTGATCACAGTCACATGTCTTCTGTGGCTACAGTCATCAGCATCTCAGCAGGGCTGGACAATCACAATGGCTGGCTTGCAAGTCTGGCAGTTGATACAGGCTGTTGGCTGCGAGTTCAGCTGGGGCTGTCACTGGGGCCTATACCTGTCTCTCCATATGGCCTGAGCCTCTCATAGCCTGGTGGCTGGGTCCCAAGAGGGAGGCAGCTGGAGAGCAAGTATTCCAAGGGACTTAGGTAAAAGCTGCAAAGCTTCTGACAAGGTCTTGGAAGTCACATAGCGTCCCTTCCACCATATTCTATTGCTTCCAAGTAATAGGTTCTTCAGCCCAGATTAGGATAATCAGATGCTACCAATTTATAGGGGGAATGTGAAAGAATTAGTGGCCATCTCTGAAAACTATCACAAGATTAGCAACGGATACATGAATGAATGAATGAGTGAATGAATGATAGCTGCCTAAACATACCTGGAAGAAATGCCCTAAAAAACCAAACCAAAACAAAACCCAATACCAAACCCAAACAAACCCAAACAAACAAAAAAAACCCCTCAGGCTGGGTGTGGTGGCTCACACCTGTAATCCTAGCACTCTGGAAGACTGAGGCAGGTGGATTGCTTGAGCTCAGGAGTTCAAGACCAGCCTGAGCAAGAGTGAGACCCCCATGTCTACCAAAAATAGAAAAACTCAGCTGGATGTGGTGGTGGGTGCCTATAATCCCAGCTGCTCAGGAGGCTGGGGCAGGAGGATCTCTTGAGCCCAAGAGTTTAAGGTTGCGGTGAGCTATGATGATGCCATGGCACGCTACCCAGGGCTGCAGAGTCAGACTGTCTCAAAAAGATGATGCTATATAAAAAAAAAAACTCTCCTTCTTTAAAAAAAAAATTGCATTTCTTCTGTAGTATTCTTAGGTCCAAAATTAAGACAGCGATTTTTACCATGAGGAAAGGTTTCCTTTCATTGACTTTTTGGCATAAGGTAAAGGGAAGGAAAGAAGAGGAATAGAACGAGGGACACCGCCTGCCAGGTATCCCCTCACCCCCACAAAATATCTCCTCTTTGGCCCATTTCCAGGCCTGCGATCCCTTCAATAAAGTTCCTTCTATTGGGTCTTGAGGAATTTCTGTCTATAGAAATCCCCTGGTGACACAGATGCCCCTTGTTGAAGAATCACATCTTAGTCTTTTTATTACTATGTCTCAGCCCTTGGGGGGAGGTGGGTAGAGTCAGAGTGAAGGGAATTTGGGAATATTGAATGGTGAGAGGTAAGTAAAGGGATCAAAGCCTTTCCACCTTCAGGGGCTGAGAACAAGAGCCTCCTTCCCCTAGGAGTATGATACAGGCCAGGCTAGAGGCAGGAGGACAACATTTAATGGGATGGTAAAAAGAATCCAAAGGTTAGCCTCGTGCTTCCAAATGCCCAGAGCAAGCTTGGGATGGTGCATAGATGGGTCATCAGAGAGTTTATCCTGAAACTCCTAACAAAAAGAAGGGAGAAAGAAATACAGACTGCCTCCTGTGTACCAAGCAACATGCTGAGTCCTTGACCTACATGCTCACGGATTTAATCGTGACAATACCCCTTCACAAGAATACTGTAACTGTACCATTTTCCAGAGGAGGGGGGCAGGGCCCCAAATGTCGAAGGACCCTGGGTCTCTCATTAACCATGTAGGAGGCTGGTCAGCGTGGAATGTGAGAAATGAATCCACTGAGTATTCAAGGTTTATTTGGTACAGAGCCAATGCTGCCTTTAACTAATACAGCCTTAGTTGCACAGGGGACACCCCCATTGGTAATGACCCTTGTCAGGGGCAGCAATTCCCTTGGGGTGGAGAAAAGAGACGGAGAGAAGATGCAGAAGAATCTTTTAGGAAGGGTATCTGTATGGAGTCCCCCCATGCAGCCCTCACCCCCTTTCACTGCCCCCTCCCGGGTAACATGTCCCTCCTACCTGGAGTTAAAAGTTATTGCATTTAAGATTTTGGAGCAGGAACAGCACAGCACCTAGGAAGGGGATCTGGCAGTGTAATGGCAGGTGTGCTGGGGGCACAGGAGTGTCGTGGTGGAGTGGAGTGGGAACAGTTGGGATGAAAGGGCTGCAGGCTGAGGGATGGGGGCTGTCAGGTGGGGGTGGCCATGAAAGGGTGGAGCCTTGAGCTCTAGGGATAGGGGAAACAGTACTATAAAATAAACATCCCAACAGGAGTCAGCCTTGCTCAATATATTGATTATATCATGCACACGAATGATTTTGGACAAAGATTTTTCAAATCATGTGGCTAAAAGGAAGGGAACAGCGGAAGAGATCTGTTTAATCCTTTCCACTAAAAAGCTGAAAAGGCTGCTGTCCTCCCTCTAGGAGTCCAGACTTCTCTCATCTGATGCCGGAAGGACACTCCCATATCCCTCAAGCCCATTCAACACAATAACCCCTTCCTTCCTTACCTGGCCCCCTGAGCAACTGACCAGCTTTTTCTCTGGTGTTCTAGATGCTTCAGGGCCCAGCCCTCCAGCTGGGCTTCCCTAGGTGTGAATTAGGCGGTTCTCTCTCTCAAAGCCTCTGTCTATGGGAGTTGTCTACCTCCCTTGGGTGTCTGATATCTGTGGTATTGAAAATGAGGTAGAAAATTCCATTCTGTTGCAAAGATGACGCTGTTGTATTCGAGCTCGACGAAAATTGATTTTTAAAAATCATATTTCCTGCATTTGACAAAATATCTCAGCCACTGTTTTACCAAGTCCAGTATTATTTAGGATTCTTGCTTCTTCAGCTCAGTCCTATCAGTATGCTGATAGTCGGTGTAATTTTTCTCTGATCCTTGGCAATTTTTTAGCCAGAGATCACTTTTCATGGTCACTTCCAAGTCATCCCTCAGATGTGCAGGGCTAAATATAGTGACTTACATTTTTGCATGTCTTACTCTAAATGAAGGAGAAATCCATCAGGAAACAAGTTCTGAGAAACGAAAGCGATTTCCAAGGGGCCAGTCTGAATCACCCCCAGTGCCCAAACTCCTTTGTATAGATTCATTTACCAGTGGAATGTTTAATATAGATCGTGGTGTGTCCATAAACGTCATGCTTACAGACATGCTTTAATTAGAGAGAAAAGAATGTGTATCTCTGGATATTTCTCTTGTGGTGGTTTTTACATATTCCACTTTAAAAAGAAAACAGATATTAATTACTTGGATAATCAGAATGTATTATCTCCACAAGTGTATGGTTACATACAATACACACTCATTTGGAGAGGGGGACAGACAATGTAAATCATCTTTACAGTACTATACAATAGAAATATGATGCTAAACACATGCAATTTGAAGTTTTCTAGTAGCTACATTAAAGAATGAAAAGAAGGTTCGGTGCCCATAGCCCAGTGATGACGGCACCAGCCACATATACAGAGGCTGGCAGGTTCAAACCCAGCCCGGGCCAGCTAAGCAACAATGACAACTGCAACAGAAAAATAGCCGGGCACTGTGGTGGGTGCCTGTAGTTCCAGCTGCTTGGGAGGCTGAAGCAAGAGAATGGCTTAAGTCTAAGAGTTAGAGGTTGCTGTGAGCTGTGATGCCATGCACTCTACTGAGGGTAACATAGTGACATTCTGTCACAAAAAAAAAAAAAGAAAAGAAACAGATAAACTTGATTTCAAATATATATTCTATCTAACCCAATGCATCCAAAATGCAGCAGGACCTCCATAGCTGATCACTTCCCTATGTTGACCACCTCCTTAAATTGACCTAATTTTCATAGACTGAACATACACCACACGTATATATCAGTACAACAGGCCTCGTTCCTTATGTTGACTACCTCTGTATATTGACCAGTTTGTTACAGTCCCTTGGGTGGTTCTATTGTATTTTCATTTAAGCATGCAATTAATATAAAAATTATAAATGAAATATTTACATTACTTTTATATTAAATTGTTGAAGTCTGGTGTATGGGTGTGTGTATTATGCTTAAAGTATATTTCAATTGGCTCAGCACCCATAGCACAGTGGTTATGGTGCCAGCCACATACACTGAGGCTGGCAGGTTTGAGCCCAGCCAAGGCCAGCTAAACAACAACGACAACTGCAACAAAAAATAGCCAGGCGTTATGGTGGGCGCCTGTAGTCCCAGTTACTTGGGAGGCTGAGGCAAGAGTATCATTTAAGGCTCGGCGCCTATAGCTCAACCGGC
>NW_003852446.1:4643724-4690977 GCF_000181295.1 Otolemur garnettii
AAAAAAAAAAAAAAAAAGAATATTAGAGATCTTCTCATTAGGCCTTGTTGATTGAACATGAATTTGTTCTTGTTCTCACACCTGCTTGATCAAAATTCTGGGAAAATGTAAAATTTCACAGAGCCCCTCCCTGCCTCAGTTTTTTGAGTAGAACATTCTTATATTTGTTACCCTACAAAAGTTAGATTTTTTAAACAGACTCTTCCATTCTCTTTAATGATTTGTTAAATCCCAAAGCAGTGTCTAGATAAGCAATAAATTGCATCGCAAAAGCACGAATAAACCCTGACGGAGAATAAATCAGTTCACATCATCATCCGAAGTATAGAGACTACTGTTCTCCAATATTTATTGGTACTTATCTCTTGAGGCAACACCTTAAAATCAATAGTTCTTTTCAATTGTTAATGTCCTTCTGCCACTAATCCATCCTGATGTCCATTTTTCTTGCTCAACCAAGATTTGTGCAGGGAGCTGAGTGTTTTCATAAGGCTTCCCCGCCCCCCATCCCCCGTCTGCCTCTGTAGAGGTAGGCTGTAGAGGTAGGTATTTTATTTTGCAGTGTGTTAAGTCACATCAGGACTTAAAGGTTGGCAGTGTACCACGCTGGGGAGGTAATCTTAAGTCTGCTGCCTTAAAAGTAAAAATTGAGCCTTATGTGTCTTTTTTATTGTGGTAAAAATCACATACTATTAAATGTTACCATCTTAACCATTTTTAAGTGTACAGTTCAGCAGTGTTAAGTACATTCACATGGTTGGACAAAATTACACAACAATTGCATACTTTTTTGTATGCATCTTAGAGAAGTAAGTAACCGCTCACTCTGTGTAGACAGGTCCATTTGTTGTCTCAAGCCTCAAAGATCACTGGATTGAGAATTTAGAATTAGGTCGCGGGCTCATAAAAAACCAGGGAAGTGAATTCTGACCGCCACCCTGTGTGATGGAGGCAGACAGGCCGTGCTGTCTCATTATTATGAGGTTACAGGATGTGTGATGTTTTCTACATCACTGCTTGAGTTTTCAAACACTCTGCAAGGGTCAAGATGGTCACTTGGTCCCTCATGTTTCTGTTGTGACACTGGCAGCTCGCACCCTCTTGCTTTTAGCCATCAGTAGATGTAAGACTCATTCGCCGGTGACAAAGCCAAAATATACCCAGCCAGTTTCAAAACCTCACATCTTTTTGTTAAGTCAAATAGTAGCACCACCTGTTCAGAGGGACCCCCCAAAGCTTTCTTGGTGTTGTTCAGAAATTTGCACGTTAATAGGCTCCCCCATTAAATAGTGTTAGCTTGTGATGCTCTGAAAAAGTGATTTTCACTGCTAGACAACCTACTGGACCACAAAGTCGTGGTTGTGCCTATTTTTGACATGCCAGTGATCAGGCAACACATTTGACTGTATAAATTGTTGACTGGAAATGTTGACCTCAATTTAGCAATTTCACAAAGTTATTTCCCAGCTCTCTAGAGAGTCTTTCATTTTTTGGTCAGCTTTTCATTCTGAAACCTTTTCAACCTAACAGAAAAGTTGCTAGGTTAGCATGACACACCCCTGAATGGGCCTATACCTAGCTAGATCTACCAAACTATTAAACATTGCTTTCTCTCTCTCTAGAGGTACAGTTTCTAAATTGAAGTGAAATTTACAGAACATGAAATGAAGCATTTTCAAGTGAATGATTCAGTGGTGTTTCATATGTTCACAGCATTGCATAATCACCTGTTCTAAGTTCCCAAATGTTTTCACTGGCACCAAATAGAACTCTGTATTGATTAGCGATCACTCCCCATTTACCTTCCCCCAGCCCTGGTAACCACTGACCTGCCTTATGTGTCTATGGATCGCCTATTCTGGACATTTCATATAAATGGAATCATATAATGTGTGGCCTTTTATGTCGGCTTTAGCACACTATTCACGCGGTTCATTCCTGCAGCGTGTTTCAGTAGATTCACCCAAGACATTTTTCTTTTTCACTTTGCTGTGGCATCATATCTCACAGCAACCTCAAACTCTCGGGCTCAAGTGATTCTCTTGCCTCAGGCTCCTGAGTAGCTGGGAGACTACAGATGCCCACCACAATGCCTGACTATTTTTTGGAGGGGGGATTCCTGTTCTTGCTCAGGCTGGTCTCGAACTCCTGACCTCAAGCAATCCACCCACCTGGGCCTAAGAGAGTGCTAGGATTACAGATGTGAGCCACTGTCCTGAGCCAGAGACACGTTAAGTATATGGCACAGTAAGTATATTCCTTTTTTTACTCTGTCTTTTGTTTTTTTGATCAACATAATTTAAGTATGCCATGGAAGTTTAACTACAGATTCAAGGGCACCATGAGATAAAAATGGTTGAAAACACTGCCATAAGCTTAATAGTTTAAAATGGGCACAAAGAGTCAAAGATATCCACACCAAATAGCTATATTACCCTGGGTGTGTCTCTTAATCTCTTGCTTCGGTTTCTATATCTACAGAATGGCCAGACTGGATTCAAGCCCTAACAGCCATTGTAATGAAAATTGTATGATTTGATTCCCCAGCCAGCCCAGGTTACATTTTTCTGCAATCTATTATTCCAAAGACCTACTTTCCCTCTGTGGTTTATTAGAGCAAAATTGATACTGATGAGCCACTGGGCGTGTGGCCCTGGAGATTATTACACAGTGCAGTGTGGATGAGTTTACAATTCAATCGAAGCTAAGAGATAGAGGAGTACATGACAACAGGGATATTCATAACCAGAGGACACATCTTGTTAGGGAAGACTAAATATTCAACATTGAACCACACATGCCCTTCAGGGAAACTGGCAAAAATGCCAAGAAGAAAGATCAGCCGCCCTCACTCATCACGTATCACTGCCCTCTTTGATTTGACCAGTTCTCTGCAGGTCAAATGGCTACAGAATGCTTTGGGAAAGCACAGGGCAATCGAAGATAAAAGGATACCTAGCTAGTACACCAGACAGAACGTTGTCTCTTGAATTTCTTTCAAGTGTAGGATTTCTTTTCACTTATCCCAATATTTTATTATGCAACTTTAAAAATTGAAAGAATTTTACAGTGAACGTCCACATACCCACCTCCAAGATTCTACCACCACCATTTTTACTATACTTACTTTATCATGTATTTAGCCATCCTTCTTTCTTATTTTAAGAATTCCAAAGTTAACTACAGATATCAGCATGCACATTGCTAACTAGAGTTTTTATTCATTCACTGACTTTTCTTTGGTAAAATTTTTATACAATGCAATATGTAAGTCTTTAAGCATACAGTCATCGAGTTCTGACAAACGCTTACACCTGGGTAATCCAAACTCCTAACAAGGTAGTGAACATTGCATTTACTACTCAGTTTTTTTCTACAAATACATTGGTTTTTGTTTTTGAGATAGAGTCTCACTTTGTCACCCCTGGTAGAGTGCTGTGACATCATAGCTCACAACAACCTCAGACTCTTGGGGCTCAAGCAATTCTCTTGCCTCAGCCTCCCTTGTAGCTGGGACTACAGGTGTCCACCACAACGCTTGGCTATTTTTAGAGGTGGGGGGGGGGTCTCGCTCTTGCTCAGGCTGGTCTCGAACCCGTGAGCTCAGGCAATCCACCTGCTGTGGCCTCCCAGAGTGCTAGGATTACAGGCATGAGCCACCACACCTGATCTTAAATACATTGTTTTTTAAAAATAAAATAGCATAACTAGTCTTAAACTGGAAGACTGCAATCACCTGCCCCCTCCTCCCAATCCTGTTTTCTGCTTTTCAAAGGCCACTACTTATAGATCTTCTAAATGTTACTCTTGGTAACCTTTTTATATACTTTGATATAGGACATTATTACTGCTATTTCTTAAGTTTTCTTAAGTAGAATTAGCTATTAGTTAGCTACTATGACAGAATAGGTTTTAGCTACCTCACCCAATTCCTTAAGCATATTCATTTTCTTCTCCCACCCCCTAATATATTTATAACATACTTTTGGTTAAATTAAGATTCAATGTCTATATAACTAGGCAAATATTGTTCATAGCAGACAGCAGATACTGATTCCATTTATATCCTAATATTGGATTTTCTCAGAGTTACTAATCACTTGTTTTTTGCTTTTCAGATATATCTTTCACCAATTCATCTCTAAACTCTCGAAGAAGACTTTGAAATTCCTTTCAGTGTGGTTTAACCCATTAGATAATGCATCAGTACCATTTTCTCTTGGAAGCATCATTCCAATCGGTATCATTCGTACACTAGGCCTGTAGCAGGGCTGCTCCCAGCAACCCTCTGCAGGCCTTCATCTCACGCCTGTGCTGGATTCCCTATTTCTACTTCCTCCGTTTTCCTTATGGTTTCTTCCCTCGGTTTGCTGGAACACATCCTGCAGTGATTTCTTAAGCTGGTAAACTTTGGGAGCCAAACTTTATGAGATCTCGCCTATTTAGAAGTATGTTTTATTCTATCATCACATTCCATCAATTGTTTCTCTTGGGCATCAGGATTTGAAGATGATGTCCCACTGTCTCCTGGCTTTCAATATTGCTGTCTGGGGCCACTCTGTTTTCGAATACTTTTGGAACGTTCTCTGTGCCCTGGCGTTCTGAGATTTTTTTGTTTGTATGTCTTGGCATGCCCATATAACCTACTCACATCCTATATTCCTGGGAGCTGTTTTTATTTCTTTGCTAACATCTTCTGAGAGAATATTTTCTCTGTTCTCTGTTTCTGTCACTCTTTTCCTGATTTGAGCCTGCAAGTTTATCTCTTTTCTTCTATGAAATGTGTTTTATGAAAAATTATCTTTATAAAATGCATATAAGTTAAAAGAATGATAATGAGAACAGTACCACAATCGACTTTAATAGGAGCATCACTGATGAATTTCACCTCCTTGTGAACGTTGCTGATCTCATCATCTTCCTTCCCATCTTCAGAGTAACCACTGCCTTGAATTTGGTGTTTACAGTGCATTTTTCTTTGTAGTTTTGTCACATACTTCTGTATCTCTAAAGGACACATTGTGTAGTTTTTAGTATTTTTCGATTTTATATTAATGGAATCATACTGTATGATTTCTGAGACTTGCTTTTTACATTTTATGTTGAATGCCTGAGACCCATGCTGTCATATAAATCAATCGTTTGTTAATTTTCACTGTATTTATGCATAAGCCATAGTGTATTTATGCATTCTTATTTTTTTTTGTTTCTTTTTTTTAATTAAATGATAGCTGTGTACATTAATGCAATCATGGGGTACAGTGTAGTGTTTTCATATACAAATTGAAATATTTTCATCAAACTGATTAACATAGACTTTATGACATTTGCTTAGTTATTGTGTTAAGACATTTGTACTCTACTTTTAGAAAGATCACCTCTATGGTTTGTCTTTCAAGGGTACAAGTGCATCTTTTTTATGCATTCTTATATTGATGATCATTGGGACTTTTTTCCATTTCTTACTAGAAACGTTGCTCCTAGGAATACTTACCAACAAATTTCCTACTTCTAGCTAGTTGTACCTTACTAGATTACATTACTAGATAATGAGGTAAATGCATTTTACTTTACTGGATATATATCAAATGGTTACTCAAACTGGTTATACCCAGAAGAGTTCCAATTGCTTTATATCCTTGCCAACACTTAATTTCACCACAATTTTAATTATTGTTAGAGGTATGTAAAGTGATAGCATAGTACGTTTTTTATTTGCATTCTCTAATTATAAATGGAGGTCAAGCAATCTTTTAATGTTTATTGGTAATTTATAAAATTTGTATTTCTCCTTCTCTTTAAGTCTTTTGCCTACTTTTTAAAGTTAGCTTTCTTGACTTTTTTATTTACATCCTAGAGTTCTTCAGATGCTTTGAATACTAATCTTTTTTCTGTTACTTATGTTCCAAATATCATCTCCCAGTTTGGGGCCTTTTTGCGTTATTTTGTGAGGTTAGCTTGATACTGAAACTTGACTGAATATGAGAGTATGGCAAAGGAAAGTTATAGGCCTAGTTCTCCTACAAATATGCAGGTACAAAAATCCTAAACAAAATCTAGCAACATATAAAAATGACAAAAATAACTGCTATGAGTTTTCTTCAGCAATAGCAGATATATTGATTAGAAAGTCAATTAATACATTTCTTCAGGCTGGGCACAGTGGCTCACACCTGTAATTCTAGCACTCTGGGAGGCTAAGATGGGTGTATTGTTTGAGCTCAGGAGTTCCAGACCAGCCTGAGAAAGAGTGAGACCCTGTCTCTACTAAAAATAGAAAAAACTAGCCAAGTGTCATGGTGGGCACTTATAGTCCTAGCTACCTAGGAGGCCGAGGCAAGAGGATCATTTGAGCCCAAGAGTTTGAGGTTGCTGTGGGCTATGATGCCATGGGACTCTACCTAGGGCAACAGAGTAATATTCTGTCCTAATATACATATATATAATATATATATAAAAATTACACATACATAATTCTTCATTGTACCAAAATAAATGAGAAGAAAGGGCATATGGTAATCTCTACAGATGCAGAAAAATATTTGTTAAGCACGTTATCTATTAATTATAAAAATTCTTAGCAAGAATAGAAGGAAATTTCCTTTGCCTGACAGAGTCTCTACAAAATATGCATCAAACATAATTAATAATGAAACATTAAAACGATCTCCCCCGATTTAAAATCAGGAACAAGAACAAAGTGGCCACTAAAACTTTTCAATACTGGACTGTACATCTGAACTAGTGCCGTAAGAAGAGAGAAACAAAAGGTCTTATACCTTCTACATTAGAGAAAAGGAAGCAAAATGTTATGATGATGTTATGGTCTGCACAGAAAACTCAAACTATCTAGAATTAGTAAGAGAAGTTAGCAGATTTTCTCGTTTGTTGTGTGTAAAAAAGAAAATCAACCTACAGAAAGCACTTGCATTTATGTACACTAGTAAAGAACAGAAAATGTAAAATAAAATAATTATAGCGTCTAGACGTATAATGTACCATAAAATAAACATGACAAAAGATAAGTCAGACTTTTGACGACAAAGTGAAAATTCTGCTTTGTACATGAGCACAATCACAATGAGAAGTCTAAATAATTGGGAAATACCCATGTTTATGGAGAAATAAATTCAATATTTTGAACATGTTGCTATAGTATATATCGTTGTAATTCTGATAAAAATCTCGAAGAATGTTTTTTTGTAGAACTTGAAAAGCTGACTAAAATAGGTGTTGATTCTCAGAGAAGCAAGAGCCAAGAAACTCCTAATGAAGGAAAGCTCAGACGAGGAACTACGTTCACCATTATCAAGAACTATTGGAAACCTATAGTAATTAGGATGGTGTGGTATACACCAATGAGAAAAGAATAAAGTCCAGAAAACAAATCTCTGCAGAGGAAGAACCACTCCAACCCATTACTGTCACATAAGCAAGAAATACATTTCCATTGTATCTCAGCCATTTCCTATTTTTAAATCTATTTTTAAAAGCAATTAGCATCTTCTAATACAACTTTCATTGCTTTGGCAGTCATCCTATAAATTTCGACATACAAAAAGTAACATCAACATTTATATTGAGATCTATACCTTCCTGTTAAAAAAACACAAGAATTTTAGAGAACTTAGAAATCACTATCTGCCTGACTTACAACTTACTGCTACTGGATATCATGGTTCTATTTTTTAACCTTATATCACTGTTGAACTCACTGATATTTTAGATTGTCCGCATGTTTACTACTTTACTTGCTCATTTTTCTCTTCTTGTATCTCAAACCTTCCATCTGAGGTCATATTTTTTCTTTCCACTGTACGTTCTCTACAAGTTCTTTTATGGAGAACTCTGTTGGCATCAAATTCTCAATATACCATGTTTCCCCCAAAATAAGCCCTAGCAGGATTTCTATGCATTTGTTAAATATAAGCCCTACCCCTATAATAAGACCTAGTGATGGGTGTGGCTGTGCCACGTATCTGCATAGCCATGCCCTGCATTTCAGTGCAGAGTGGTAAGGAAGACTGGAATACCTTTTATTTGCCACAGCTCCTTTCTCCGAGCCATTCGCACTTGCGCAGGTGCACGTGTGGTAACCGTGGTCGCAGGCATCCTATTGCGCATGTGCGAATGGCTAGGGGAAAGGAGTTGACGCATCACTAGGGCCAGCCCCACCAACAAGGTCAGCTCCCCCTGTCAGGTTCCAGAAGAAGATGACTTAGCTGTATTTGAATAAATGTAGATTGCTGTATTATACTTAATAAAAATAAGACATCCCCTGAAAATAAGCCCTAGTGTGTCTTCTTGAGAAAAACTAAATATAAGCCAGTGTCTTATTTTTGGGGAAACATGGTAGTAAGTCCTCGCTTAATATCATTGATAAGTTCTGGGAAACTGTGACTTTAAGTAAACCAACATAGAGGTCTGTCTAAAATTTGTCCAGCCATGTAATAATAAAAATGGATAGATAGCCCTTCCAGGTAGCCCTTACATAATGACACCAATTTCTTCTTCTCATCAATGTTATAAGAAAACAACATTGTGCTCAAACATTATTCAAGGACCTGCTATATGTCATTTCACTTAAAGTCGCATTTGCCCAGAACCCATTAATGACAATATGTGAGGACTTACTGTATTTGGAAATTTATTTGCAGTTTTTTTTTTTTTGTTGAGGGAGGCAGTCTAATTAGCCACAGTTTAAAACATTTGCAGGAAATCAAATGCAACAAAATCAGGATAAAGTGAGACCTTGATTAGTACATCCTCCCAGAACAAGGTTCCTGTAAGCCAGTGTTTTTCAACCTTTTTTATCTCACAGCACACTTGAACCTATAGTTAAACTTCCACAGCACACTTAAATTATGTTAATAAAAAAAAAAGAGCTAAAAAGAATATACTTAGTGTGCTTTGAATTTCTTTCACAAATAATTTAATCAATGATCTTTAAAATTTTTCATGGCACATGGGTGGAAAATCATTGCTGTAAGCAAAGAACAAAGTGGGGGCTGGTCAGAGGGCTCTTTTACGGTAGACATAGGTAGGTGTCAGGTAGTGAAGAGACATGATATGACCCCTTAGATCCCTCTAAGACAAGCTGGGAGGCTAGTGTGGCTGGGCCCAATATTGCACTGTGCAAATTAGGGAACCTGGTCATCCAGGAGAGGGGAAGAATTGTCCAGATCATGGGCGTGAGCAGACCTGGAAAGAAAGAAGAAAAAGAATTTCCTAGGGGCCAGACCTCTAGGCACTGAGCCGCCGCTGACCAGAGCTGATGAGCGGAGACTGAGACACCGTTATCAGTCTTCCGGATCTGGCTTCCTGCCTTATCATCCTATGCGGCTGCTGCCACCTAGCTTTCGCCACATATCACCCAAATATAATGTCCTATTGGCCTGAAGAAAACTATTACAGCAAACTGGGTGAAACCGGTTGAAATCAGGCTGAACTAGTCCAAAATAGGAGAAACCAGGCCAAAGTGGCTGAAACCAGTCTGAACCAGCTGAAACCAATCTGAATAGGCTGAAACTGGCTGAAACCTATCTGAATTAGTTCAAACCAGCTGAAACCAGTTGAAACTGGATGAAAGGAGTCAAAAACGGTCTAAACTAGTCCAAACCAGCTCAAATGGTCCAAAAAATGAGGGGAAACTGGTTGAAAGCAGTTGAAATGAGCTGAAACCCGTCAAAATTGGCTAAAATTAGACTAAACCAGCCCAAACTTGCTTATATCTGTCAAAAAATGGGTGTACCTAATTTTAATACACTTGGTATATTTAAATAACGTTTATTTAAATGAATGTTATTCAAATATTTTCAATGGATTTTATTCAAATGGATTTTAATTTTAATGAATATATTTTTATTTGAAATATAAATGGGCTTGGCCCCGGTAGTTCAGTGGTTAGTGCACTGGCCACATACATTGGAGGTAGGTGGGTTTGAACCTGGCCCGGGCCTGCTAAACAACAACGACAACTGCAGCCAAAAAATAGCCAAGTGTTGTGGCGGGCGCCTGCAGTCCCAGCTACTTGGGAGGCTGAGGCAAGAGAATGGCTTGAGGCCAAGAGTTTGAGGTTACTGTGAGCTATGACAGCATAGCAGTCTACTGAGGGTGACAAAGTGCGACTCTGTCTCAAAAAAGCAATGTATTTTGTTTACATATTGGAAATAGAGCAAGAAACATTTTTATAAATGAGATGTCTTAAAATTCCATGTGTGTTGTGTACTTAAGCACACCTCAGTTTGAAGTAGTTATATTCAAAGTGCTCATGAGCTACATATGGCCGGTGGCTACTATTCTATTCCTGTGCTTAAAAGCATCCCAGCTGATTTTTTATCAAGTAAGTTTGGCAAATGCTGCATGAATTTTTGAGTCATTTTTATATGTCTTTTTATTTCAAATTAATATGAGGGTATACATTTTTAGGTTACATTGTTTTCTTTTTTTTTTTTTTCTTTTTTGCAGTGTCTGGTTGGGGCTGGGTTTGAACCCACCACCTCCGGCATATGGGGCCGGTGCACTACTCCTTTGAGCCACAGGCGCTGCCCTCTGTTTTCATTTCTAAGGTAAAGTTCAAGTTGTAGTTGAGCCCTTCACCCAGGGGGCGTGCTGAGCACCCTCACGTTGTGCACATTAGGCGAGATCCCATTTTGGAGCCATTTTTACGGCCTCAGAGAAAGCTGTGTAATGTTGGAGTAGAAGGCGCTGACAGGTCACGGTGTTCCATTTTTATTCTTTCCACCACATTTGTGTGGATTCTTCAGACCATCTGAATGATGGGAAAACGTTGGCAGAATGATGTCTTACCAATCTGGGGTTCCTACATTCTATCACAATCCACACTTGATTGTGAGGCAATAAAATACTAAAAACTATCACTACTGAGTACCTACATGGTACGGCATAGCACAGCACCTGGCACATAGTAGGCACTCACACGTTAAACCCTCACAACGAACCTATAAATATGATGCCTGTTGTAAGGGTGAGAAGAGTGGCAGCATATCCCCCTCGACCCTCTACTATGGACGTGGTCTTTTGGTTCTCCCAGGCAGCATAGCAAGGATGGAAAATGCCCCTTGCCTGTGTACTAACCACACATTCAGCCTTAACTCCAGACTCTGAAGCTCCAGTGGTGGGATTCTCCAGCTCTCGGTTCAAATTGCAGCTGGGGGAGATTCTTCACCCACAAATCAGCCATTAACTGGATTTGGAAAGTGCGTCAGCTGGAGGAAAATGGTGAGCTTGCCATGCCTTTGTATTTGCTTTGGCAAACATCTAGGAGACCTTTCAAGTGTTTGGGGTTGGTATATTTTAGAACTTGGCCATCAGTTTGAAACTGAGCAAGTATTTTCAGGAAAATGAAACTGTTGTGTTCTGATTCATCTACATAGAACTCAGGAAAATGTGTGTGTTGGGTGGGGAGGAGGTGCTTGGTGAAGGTCTTTTTTTTTTTTTTTTTTTGAGACAGAGCCTCAAGCTGTCGCCCTGGGTAGAGTGCCGTGGCATCACAGCTCACAGCAACCTCCAACTCCTGGGCTCAAGCGAGTCCCCTGCCTCTGCTTCCCAAGTAGCTGGGACCACAGGCGCCCACCACAATGCCCGGCTATTTTTTTGGTTGCAGCCACATTGTTGTTTGGCAGCCCGGGCTGGATTTGAACCTGCTAGTTCAGGTATATGTAGCTGGTGCCTTAGCTGCTTGAGCCACAGGCGCTGAGCCATGGAAGGTCTTAAAATAGACATACGGTGCTCAGGATAAGCAGGGCTGTTCTTCTACTCCACAGAACCGGAAGCTTAGAGCAAATGCAAGTTTCTTCCCTTCAGTCAGACCCCAGTGTCTTTAAATGAATAAAATCAGGATAAAATCTGCAACAAGTGATTTCTGAAGTTAGCCTTCAAAGAGAAAGGAAATCAAGAACAGCATGCAGAGGGGTGAGTGCCAAAAGTGGTGGCAACTGAACTGGCAGTTGCTTTTGCCTTTGGGACCAGGTGAATTAGCAGACCACAGGGATACGCCTCTAGGACAGACCAGCATCATCGTCACCCAGCTTGTTAGACATGGACATTCTCGGGTCCCACTGCAGACTTAGTAACTCAGATACTCTGGGGTTGGGGTCAAGCAATCAATGGTTTGGCCAGTGTGCTCAAGTGTGAGACCTGTTACTTTTGGACAATGCAACAGTTATCATCTGCTGGTACATAAGACATGCGTGAGAGGGTGTCTTTTTTTGTTTTTGTTTTGAGACAGAGTCTTGCTCTGTCACCCATGCTAGAGTGCTGTGGTGTCATCTCACAGCAACCTCAAACCCTTGTGCTCAAGCCATCCTCCTGCCTCAGCCTGCTGAGCCACACTCTGGCTAATTTTTCTATTTTTTAGGAGAGATGGAGTCTTGTTCTTGCTCAGGCTGGTCTCAAGTGATGGAACAACTCCTAGCTTCAAGTGATCCCCCCACCTCGGCCTCCCAGAGTGCTAGGAGTACAGGTATGAGCTACTACACCCACCCGCGTGGGGGCGCTTTTGAAAAAAGTAAGTGCTTGGACCCCAGCTGGGAGACATTCTGATTTAATTGGCCTAGAGTGGGGCCTGGGCGTGGTGTGTATGTTTTAAAAGCTCCCTAGGTGATTCTAATCTGCAGCCAAGGTTGAAGAACTGCTTTGGAAAGTGGGGTCCTTGGGTGCAGCCCTGCCCTCAACCATCCGAGTGAACTTAGAGACTTCATGTGTCTGCACCCAGATCTTTTTCTCTCTGAAAAGGTGCTGGGAAGCTGGTCATTGTCAATGGTCTCAAAGGCATGATCCAGTTCTAACAAGCTTGGGAGCACCAGCTGGTAGTGTGACCTTAAAGCTTCCTCCTAAATCCCTGGCTTGTGCTGGTAAATGAGTAGCGCTCCAAGGCTGGAGTGTGAGGCTACCCCCACTCGGATCCAGGAATAAACGGGCCAGTGGGCTGGCTGCTGGAAACCGACAGCCCTGAGGAGTTTATGTAACCTGTTGTGCTTGCACAGATAACCATCAGGAAGGCACTCTGAAAGTTCTCTCCTGAGTGATGAACTGCTGGGAGGAATTTCTCCTTTTTCTCATAGAGCTCTTGACAGGTCACTTAGGAAAGATTTTTCCCCCAAAAGTCATCTTATTGCTGGGGAAGGCTTTGCCTCACTACTCCGGAGTGTGGGCCGTGGATGGGCAGTGTCAGCATTACCCAGAACTTGCTACACATGCGGAATCTCAGGCGCCATCTATGAATTAACACCTGCATTTCATCAGGATCCTTGGGTGAGCAGATGGACGTTAAAGTTTGAGGAATGCTACAGAGCACGAAGCTCTGAGACTTCAGAACTGCATCTGCCCTAAACTTACATGTGGCAGCCCTACCCTCCGATACCTCAGAATGTGACTGTATTGGGAGATTGCCTCTTTGCAGAGGTCTTTGAGGCTAAATGAGATCGTTAAGGTGGGCCCTGATCCAGTATCACTGGAATCCGTCTAGGAAGAGACCGCAGGGATGCCTGTGCCCAAGAAGAGGCCACAGGAGGGAACCGGGAGAAGGCCTCGGGAGAAACCAAACCTGTGACGTCTTGATCATGGATACTCGACCGCCAGGCTCATGAGGAAGTAAGTTTCTGTTGTTTAAGCTCCTCAGTCTGTGGTGACATCGTGGCAGCCCTAGAAAACTAATACTGGGCCTCTGCTAGAACCTAAGCTCCAGGAGATTTTGTTCACAGATGCGTATGTGCCCAGTATTTGGTACAGTGGGAACTCTGTTTGTTGGGGGGGGGGGGAAATGAACCCCATTCATTTGGTGTAATTATTCCAGAGGCATGTTCATATTTGAGAGGGAGTGATTTATAGGGTGTTTGGTTCATCTTTTTAAAGTGGTGTGAAACACCAAGGCAGATCCCTCTTCCAAATAAGGCTTTCCAGAGCCCTGGAGAGTTGCATAAAATTCCCAGTACTTATTTTCTTTTCTTTATGCTCTGTAACACATTTTGCCATGTGACTCGCATTCCATTCACTCTCAGGACTCTACATTCTCAACAAATGATTTTACAAATGGGGCTAACGTGGCCTCGGGGAGGAAGGGGAGAATCGGAACGATATGCTCACCAAAGGCCAGGCCATGGGGAATTACAGAGGTAGAAAATGTGCACAGTGCCTAGGAGCAAATAGAGATTGTTTACCCCACAGCTGAAGGCAACCAGCCGAAGTGCTCTCTTGGTAAAGGAAGGCCCACGCCCCCAAACCCAGGTGTAACAAACTTCTTAAATACATCCCATAATACAACAGAATACTGTGCAGCTGTGACAGATGAGGTACTCTGAGCGTCCTACATGGGACAACCTACAGACATAAGAGGGGGGAAAAAGCAACATGATTTTGGTGTAATATGTCCTTATATGGAGAATATTTCTGAAGGATTAACAAGTGCTTATCTCCGAGGAGAGAGTTTAGGGGCCAAGATAGAAGAGTTACTTTTAGTCATATGCCCTTGATTTCTTAGCCTGTGTTTGTACGTGCATTATGTTTGAAAATCTTACATATGTGAGAATAAGTAAAAACTTGAAAGGTTAGTCAAAAACTCAAAGAATAAGACCCAAGATTCTTCTGGAACCAAAAGACAAAAGCCGCCTCATTCTTGTCCCCAAGCTTATTCTCTGTGGCACCTTCTCTGCATTATGACACCTAACCCCCCAAACCATAATTGGTGTCACAATGGCACCTGGCCACTATGTCTTGTTACTTTTCTCCTCTCCATTCAATTGATCTTTGTTCAATATTTTAAAAATGTCCATAGAAATTGGGAGCTTCATAATTAGAACCTTTCGAAAGAAATCTGAACCCTTCATCTACCCATTAACTCTCCCACCCCTATCCTGTGACACTATTGATACAGGACAGGTGGCGCCGGGTGGGGGGGGGGGACGGGGGGGGGGCAGACCCGCCGCCTCCGCCCTGGTGGTGTGGGTGTGGCAGCAGCTGGCAGAGGAACCTGTGGGCTAGCGGGTAGGTGGGCGTGGGGGGCAGACACCTGCTGGGGAGGCAGTGAAGGTTCCTGTAGCCAGCGGGGCCAGACACCTACCCGGGAGACACCAGCACCTTAGTGTCTCCCTCCCCTTGTACTTGCAGCTGAATAGGGAACCTCCATTTCCCAGGCCTGGTCAATTTTATGTAGATTTCCTAGGCCTAGGAAGCAAAGGGATTGTATCCATTCTTTTTTTTTTTAAGAGCCAGAGTCTCACTTTATTGCTCCTGGTAGAGTGCTGTGGTGTCACAGCTCACAGCAACCTCCAACTCCTAGACCTAGGTGATTCTCTTGCCTCAGCCTCCCGAGCAGCTGGAACCACAGGCGCCCACCACAATGCCCAGCTATTTTTTGTTGCAGTTTGGCCGGGGCTGGATTAGAACCTGCCACTCTCAATGTATGGGGCCGGTGCTCTACCCACTGAGCCACAGGTGCTGCCCTTTTTAAAATTTTTTTTTAATATTCTCTATACATATATATGTGTTTACTTGGTTTCCACTTTTCACTTTCACAAAACTAAAAAGGCTTAAAATTTAATAAGAATGTTTAAGATAAAGACTAGAAACAAAAACCTCATAAAGAACGAATGAAGATAAATACATTCAGAAAAGAAATCAGACAGTTGCTGCAATGAAATATTGAACAATAATAATAAATTGTTATGGAGGCCTGGCCAAATGTAACTACAGAGGACCCGGGCACACTAAATTAACTACAGAGAACCTATGCTACCATATTTATACCCCTAGACAAAGGAGAGAGAGAGAGAGTTTTTTTCCCCGACTTGGGTTGTTTCTCTCTGCCAGGAGCTTTGGTGTTTTTGTATTCTTTTCTGTAAATAAATCCTGTCTTACCGCTGATCTGTGGTCCCTGGATTCATTCTTCAAATCACCGAGACCAAGAACCTACTGAAGACGAAATTCTGGTATCACTATGATATTTTGTTTTCCTTCTCTATGAAATCAGTATGTTTGTGTTTCCTTTTGCAAAGCCCCAGGATGGTTCCACAGAGCTGACCTTCGGCAGCCACAAGCCCCCATAAACATGGGGCCCTAAACTCAGAAATAAGCAACAACTCAAAAAACCCTCTAAGTCCCTGAAATAGCAATAGTCACCAAGCCCACAGTAAACACCCGGGACTTTGTTTTATGGTCCTCAAACCTGAGCAGACATCAGAATCACCTGGAAGTCTTAGTATGTTACAGCTCACTATCCCCCTTCCTCCAAGTTTCTGATTTGGTAGATCTGGGGCAGGGCCTGAGAATTTTCATTTCTACCGAGTTTCCAGGTGAGGCTGCTAGTCCTGGTGCAGGGACCACACTTAGAATCCAGGAGTTCTAAGGAATTACCTTAAGCCACTGACCTTCACTAAAAGTCTTACTCTTTAAAATACATATGTTTTTAAAATATTTATCATAAAAGTTGTGCATGTTCATTGAAGGAAATTTGGCTCAAAAATGGAAAGTAGAAAAATCAGTTATATCAGCCAGAGTGCCAACATCCAGACCCAACCAACCAACCATTTTGTTGGTTCTGTAATTCCTAATAAGGCACCGCCTCCAAGTCCCCAGGCCAGAACAGATTAGAAGCTGCTATCTAGAATGTCATGAGAGTTAGGGGGCAATAAAAAATGTGTCTGAAGATGGCCTTGCTAAGTGGCAGCTGAAAGTGAAAGCAGACAGGGGAAGATGTGAGCACTGGCGGTCCTCAAACTTTTTAAACAGGGGGCCAGTTCACTGTCCCTCAGACTGTTGGCAGGCTGGACTGTGGGCCCTGGGACGAGTCGGTTTCTAAGCAGGACTGGCAGCAGTGGCAAAAACACCCAGCGGGCCGGATAAATGTCCTAGGTGGGCTGCGTGTGGCCCGCGGGCTGTAGTTTGAGGATGCCTGGCAGTAGACAGTGAACTACATCATGTGACAGAATTGAGCCTGTTCTTCACCTTGACCTTGTCACATGCACAAGGCATGATGGGACCTTGAGGGAGGGGCATCTGTCTCAGCCAACAAGCATGGCAGAAAAGAGGACTTCTTTTTTTTTTTTTTTTTTTTTGAGACAGAGCCTCAAGCTGTCCCCCTGGGTAGAGTGCTGTGGCATCACAGCTTACAGCAACCTCCAACTCCTGGACTCAAGTGAGTCTCCTGCCTCAGCCTCCCAAGTAGCTGGGACCACACGTGCCCGCCACAACACCTGGCTATTTTTTGGTTGCAGCCGTCATTGCTGTTTGGCAGGGCCCAGGCTGGATTTGAACCCGCCACCTTAGGTGTAAGTGGCTGGCGCCTTAGCCCCTTGATCCACAGGCACCGAGCCAGAAAAGAGGACTTTCTAAGAGAAGATACTGAACTGTACCTGGTTCCTAAAGGGAGAGTTGGAATTGCGTAGGCCAAGGGAAAGGTATTCCAGGTCCTGGGGACAGCAGGAGCAAAGGCCCAGAGGCTCCTGCACGGGAGCCTAAGCACAGCTATACTTTCATCAGGGTGCCACCAAAGAGGTGGGCAAGATCCCAAAATTAGAGTCAGAGGGCCTGTCACAGAGGATGCCTTAGCTCTCGTCCCAAGCTTGGACTTCATCCTGCAAACAATGGGAAGCCATTGACTGACTTCCAGATTTTCAAACAATATGACACAAGCAAGTGTATATTTAGTTTTTATTTTTTTGAGACAGAATCTGTTTGTCACCCTGCGTAGAGTGCCATGGCATCATAGCTCATAGTAACCTCAAACTCTTAGGCTCAAGTGATCCTTCTGCTCAGTCTCCTGAGTAGCTGGGACTACGGGTGCTTGCCACAACGCCCTGCTAGTTTTTCTATTTTTAGGAGAGACAGGGTCTGGCTCTTGCTCAGGCTAGTCTCAAAGTCATGAGCTCACGCAATCCTAGGTGTTTGTTTTAAATAGACCATCAGTGAATATGAAAGGAGATGGAGATGTAGCTTTTCCAGAAGGCTGGCAGAGGAGGTGGTGAGCTGTGGATATGGGGCAGTAGTAACAGGGAAGGAGATGAGGGCGACGGTTTAGGAAGTGCTCAGGACACAAGGTCAGAAGGGCTTGAGGACCCACTGGGGCGGGTGTAAGGGAGGTGGAGGTCTGGAGGCTGGCTATCTGAGGGGCAGAGGGAAATGGAAGCTCGGGTTTATTCCATGGGGAAAAAGACACACTCAGGCTGAGTCAGGGTGAGTTGAAGGTTTGACATGTCACCCTACTGGATGAAATCATTGTTCATAGTCTCTATTAAAGAAAACAGTATATCCCATATGTCACACTTCAGAACGATCTCATTCTTTTGAACATAAGGGTTAAAAGGAAAGATTTTGGCACCCAAGGGAACCAGCTTCGATTTTCTAGAAAACCATGGGATATGAATAACCTTATTCCTTAATTCAGATAAGTGAGGAATTGCTATGGTATCAATACAGTCACACAAAATGAATGACATGAATCAAGCAGCTTGTCCATCAATAGTTTATAAGAGTCGTTGGGACTCAGAACTTGTTTATTTCATGCACCCGAATCTCTACAAAACTGTTTTTGGAGAAGCTTCGGCCTTAGCTCAGCTTTTCGATGACTTGTCGGGGGCAGAGGTGAATGCAATCATCTTCTTAGAACACAAGAGAATTTCCTAGAAAAAGAGCAGCAAGGAACACCATGAACAAACAGCATTGCCTCATGCTCTTGGGATAATCTTTTTCACCACCCAGCTCATTTGAGAAAAGAAACCAAAATCCACGTCCAGGAAGTGAAGAGGGTCCTTGGAGAGGCACAGTTACCAGAGCCTCAGAGTGCTGGGCTGGTTGGGGCTACTTCACAGTTTAACACAAACCATGGTGAAAAGCAAATGGGGCCTCCATAGTTCTCGTTGCAATATTCTGGGAGGGGCTTGTTAGCATCCTCATTAGCGCTTTCTATATTTGGTAACCTTCAGGGAGTGTGTGGTGTTCCAAGAGCTAATGCCTGGGCCTCACCCTCAGAAGGTGGATCTGCTCTTACCGAGCTGGGGGGTGGCCTGGGCATCAGGGTTCTTTAAATCTCTCCAGGTGATCTTAATGTGCGGCCCGGGGTGAGAAGCAGTGGGTTCTAGCCAACTGCTGGCACTTTAGAACTTTTTCACAGTAGAAAGTTTTAATATCCACTTGGCAGTAAGCATGTAACTGAATTTACAAGATCTAAAAATATTTGAGTTGCGGCAAAAGCAAGAAAAGAGAAACGCCCCTTTTTGACTCAAGGGTTCACAGCTGTGCTGATACAGCTGGGCCATCGACTCCCAGCGTGAACCCCAAAGCTGACATTACAGGCTGTGCACCCAGCACATGTGAGCTCACTACCCGTGCTGTTCTCTGTGGAGCTAAAATTGAACTGGATTTCAAAAAGTAAGATTCTGTAGAGTTGTCAGTAGCATGTATCAAGAACCCTACTCTAAATGGTTTATATGGGCTAATTTATTTAATCCCCCACACTATCCCATTTCATGGATGAGGGTGTGGAGGTACAGAGGGTCAGTAAATTGGCCAAGGTCACAGCTAAGAAATGGCCCCAGGATGCTGGAGCTTGTACTTTTGGCTCCCACTCTGTATGGCTGCTACCTTCACGGCAGAAACCTGAAACGAGGAGAATGGGGAGGAAGAGAGAGAGCTCAGTGCACGCACCCTGGGGGTTGTGGCAGGCTAGTGTGGGCACGATGGAGGATATAGGAGCTCACGGGCTTGTAAGAAAGGTTGAGGCAAAGATGCAATGGACACCATTGAAGAGTAGAACAAGAAAAGTTGCCCTAAGAGAAACACTAATGAATTGGAATGAGGGCTCAGGGGAAGGAGGAAGAGAGACTTTTTTTTTTTTTTTTTTTTTTTTTTAAAATCTGGAAAGGTCCCAGGAGGAGGCAGTGTTAGAGAATAATTCCTTCTGACCATACCAGAGAGGTGGAAAGAGGCTTGGCCCTGTTCCAGGAGCCACAGCTGGGTCCCTGGTGGTGCCCCGCCCCCCCCCCCCCCCCCCCCCCCGCCCTCATTATGCTTAGAACCCAGCGTGCTCTCACACAGTGAGCCTAGAGGAGCTCTGGAGGGAGAATTTCCAGATGGCAAAATCTTCTGACTCTGTCCCCCAGCCCTGAAGTGACCACTCCCTTGCAGTGGTGTCACTTGTATCCCTGTTGCTGCCTCTTGCCCAGCGCCATCTGTGCTCCTATGCCACGTCCCCCATCACAACTCCAGCCAGGCATGGAGAAAAGCCTCTTTCTTGGCTGCTTTTGGCAAGTTGGGGCATGCCGTCACGCTGAAGAACTTTGATAAATCTTAAGGAAGAATAAAGGGAAAATAGTGTATGTTTACTATTATGTGAGTCTGGCAATAGTCGAATTTCTAAATACCAGTTTTCTAACCCCACATCCTAACAAAGGGAACTATATGAGCTACAAAATCCCTGTATCCTTAAATGATAACCCATCCTAGACCAAAGGGCTGGTATAATTTTATGTGTACCATCTCTAACTTCTTTCCCTTGGGATTCCCCTGCTTGAGTTGCAATAGCAATTGGCTGTTAGGCCATCCCTTCATCCTCCTCCCTACTCACCCATTCATCCAGTATTAATTTATTGAACACTTACTATGTGACCACCCCTGTGGTAAAAATGGTTAATATTTTTCTTTGCCCCTCACCATCAAGAACAAATCTGATTCTACCCCAATGAGTTAGATCGGATGATCTCGATTCTTCATTCCTTTTTCCACCCAGTGACCTTATGGTTGGCTGTCCCCATTGACTTTGGCCTGGCCATGTGACTTGCTTTGGACAATGAAATGTTAGCATATGTGCCATAAAGTGAAGGTTTTCAATGTTCTTGATGTTTGCCTTATTCCCTTGCACTTCTGTGGTCTTTCACCAGAAGAACATACCCTATGTAGCTGCTAGTTCCAGAATAAGGAAATACGGGAGTAGACGTGACTCAGTATACAATCCAGAGACAAGCCCAGAAAAACCATAGCTAACCTACAGACCTCTGAATAAGAAAACTAGACGTTTTCATAGTAAGCCATTGAGAATTGGGGGTTGCTTCTTACATAGCCCTTTCTGGCAGTAGCTGACTAATACACCCAGATAAGGATCAGACCAACCAAACAAAAGAGTCCCTCCGTATAAGACCATACCATTTTCTTTTCTTTTCAACTGCTAAAATTCTAAACTTTTTGGTGTGCATATCCCAATCCCCGGGTCTTCCTCTCCATGTTTTGCTTTGAAATCTACAGCTGACTAAAAGAGACGTGGCAATCAATACCACTGTTGGATGGCCAACTCCTTTCAGACCTCAGCTATTTTCTGACTGTCAGGAGCATCTCTCTCTCTTATGGAGGGTAATGGCCTTACCCAAGTTCATTTAACACCAAGACTAAATCACACATGTAGTAATTAGAAGACATACTAGATGGTACTAGGAAGGCCTATTGCTCATGCAGAATAAAAACTTTGTAAATAATTTGTCATGAGATGGAAAAAGCTTTGCAGGGATTCTAGTGGAACAGTGAAGAGATGGAATAGGTGGTGGAGTGACTCAGCAGAGATAGTAAGACATTGGGCTTTGAAGTCAGAGACCTGGATACATTTGTCACTTACCAGCTGGGTGACTTGGGAAGGCTGGTAAATGTCCCTGAATTTGTTTCACCTGCAAATTAGGGATAACATGCAGGGATTAAATAGGTATTGCATCATCTATAACGTATCTACTAGAGTATCTAGTACATAGTAGATGCTTAATACACAGGAGTGGTTATTAAGATGATTTAGAAACATAATTCCACAGCAGAAAAGGGTGAAGTTAGTAGGGAAAAGGGAGGCCAAATTAACACACTGAGAGTGTCCTGTGTGCCAGGAGCTGTTTTGAGTATTTCACATTTATTAATGAATCTCATAACAACCCTGCAAAGTAGGTACTATTATCGGCATTATATAGGGGAGGAAACTGAAGCTCAGAAAGAGAGGAAAAGTAACTTTCTTTGAGGTCACACAGCTAGTAAGCATTGTAACACAGGCAGTCTGGCTGCAGAGCCCTTGTTCCTAATTCCCCTGTGTATGGCCTCTCAGCAGAGAGACTTTTTAGAAGGGAAGATAGGGAGCTCAATGTGTGCCAAGAGGCAGACTTGGACTAATCTAGTACCCAAGGGCATGAAAAGTTGGAAACTAATGAAAGAAGCAATGTAGAAATATAATCTAGTGAACTCGTTTGGTAACCAACTGCAAGCATCGGGTGTTAGAGGAAGAGGCAGAGCTCACTGTACGATGTTTGATTTTTGTAAATGATGAAGATAAATTCTCAATAAGTTGTATGTTCTAAGAAATTACATCATGTCCAAAGAAGTTCTCCCAAGATTCTGGAGAAACTTGAAGCATCTTTACAGTGGGTGGAGAATGGACCCAACCTTGGTCTGCTGTTCTTGAACTATGAGAAGATAAGTGAATGTCCACTTGGCTTTTTTTCCAACCTAGATGTTCCACTTTTATGCGTGATGCCAAAGCCACCCAAATCAGGCCTCTGTGTCCAAGTTGCAAGTTAAATTAAAGCTGTCAAAATGCACAACCAGTTCTGATATTGAATGCCTGAGTGCCAATCCCAACTCTCCATACTTCCCAAAGAATGATTCCCTCCCATGCACTGACTGCCTTTGCCCCAATTCTTCTCTTTTCCTTGGGTGAGTTCAATAAACCTTCCATATGTTATGGATTCAAATTTATTTAAAGTTGTTTGTTACACAGAGAAACCTGTTTTCCTCCTTCAACTGGAGTGTTTTTCTATCTGTAAAAATGTTTTAAGTATCAGGGGTTCAGATGGGCTATGTGTACATCATGATTCTTTCCATTGAAATTAATGGAAATATATTTTATTCAATGACTTTTCACTTAGCAAGGCTTTTAGGACAAAATGAAGTATGCTATATTTTGGTCATATAGTATGAATTCCATATGTGTTTGAATGAATGGGTGCCTTTGTGAGAGTCACAGGAGAAAGGAGTTTCAAGATGGAGGGGGAGAGCTGATACCCCACTTTTTGTGGTGAGAATACATAAATTGTATGTTCTTTTCTTTCCACGCTCTTAGTATGTGCTTGGGAGCTATTTTCTCATTTGGTCCTTCTAAATCTGAGATTGAGATCAATAGTTTTTTGTTTTCTGAGACAGAGTCTCACTTGGTCACCTTTGGTAGAGTGCTGTGGCATCTTATTTCACAGCAACCTCAAACTCTTGGGTTCATGCGATCCTCTTGCCTCACCTCCCAAGCAGCTGGGACTATAGACACCTGCCACAATGCCTGGCTATTTTTTAGAGATGGAGTCTTGCTCTGGCTCAGACTGGTCTCAAACCTGTGAGTCAGGCAATCCACAAGATCAATAGTTTTGATTTTTGTGGTTTCCTTTTGAAATATTAAAATGATGAATCCACTTATAAGTCCTGCTAATATCCTTCCCCATGAACCAGGCCAGTGCTCAAGGCTGGATTATATGGTTAAAGGTCTATGAATAGGCAGTCAGCGCCTGCCACAGGCAGTGTCCAGCCCTGGCCTTCTAATTTATATAGGCAGTGCTTGGTGTTTTAAAAATAATTCAAGTTTCATCACAGCAAATGTCACTGCAATGGAGTATCCTCTATAACCTTCTGTCTGATCTACAGCTAACGGATAAAACACTCTAAACAAACAAGGGCCAACTCTAATGAAACTAATGAAGTCAACTATTTTTAGTTTATCGGTTGTGGTAGTCTCCCATCAACCTGTTCCCCAGGCCCAGGAATCAAGTGCCTACATATGGCTTCTCCTTTCTCTTAGGGGACTCTTTTCAGCATGAATACCTCTCTAGGCTAGCTTCAACCTCTGGACAGTGTGACAGAGGACAGCCCACCCCTCAGGGCACTAATTAGTGCCAACATGACAACGGCTTCCAATAGATTAATTTTCTCCCTTTCCAAAGCAATACTCACATTTTCTTTTCTTTTCTTTTCTTTCTTTCTTTCTTTTTTTTAATTAAATCATAGTTGTGCACATTAACGCTATCATGGGGTACAGTGTGTTATTTCCATATACAATTTGAAACATTCCCATCCAGTTGGCCAACAGAGCCTTCATGTCATTCTCATAGTCATTGTGTTAAGACGTTTATATTCCACATTTAGAGAGATTCACATGTACCCTTATAGGATAGATCACAGGCGTGATCCCAACATTACCCCTCCCTTTACCCATCCTTCCCCCTCCCCTCCCCTCCCTCTCCCCTTCCTCATATTCTTGGGCTTAACTTGGGTTATAGCTTTCCTATGATAGCTAACTATAAGTTTCATAGTAGGGTTGAGTACATTGGATACTTTTTCTTCCATTCTTGAGATACTTTTAATGCAGGCCTTTAACCACATGCAGGGATGAGGGGCAACCATGTGGACCAATGTCAGCATGTTGGGGATGGCCAAGAAAAGAAAGACAAGAAAACACTTGTTAAGCTGTTGGAGGAACTAAACCTAGAACCTCCATCCTCTGGACTTGTTACATGAGGTGATAAAGGGTCTTTCTCAGGGGCACGGAACATTTTCACGTTGGAGGGCTATGTTAATTTAGCTGTAATCAAATAAGGCCGCATTCAAGAAACTTCAATTAGATATACTTATAGTTTACAAAATAATGTCCATTTTTTTATTGCCATCTTCTCTTTTATTTTTTATATACAGGAGTAATATAATGTCCATCTTTAACTACTGTGCACTTAATAATTTCCAAAAAAAATGAAAATTATTTGTTAATTTCAAAGTTGGCCTTTTAATGACTTTGTCACGTCTGCTTTTTATTGGAAAGCATTTGAATATTTGGTTGCAGCATGGAGGTCTGCAGTCTCAGTTGATCCTCTAGATCAGTGGTTCTCAATCTTCCTAATGCTGTGACCCTTTAATACAGTTGCCCAGGTTGTGGTGACCCCCAACCATAAAATTATTTTCGTTGCCACTTCATAACTGTAATTTTGCTACTGTTATGAATCATAATGTAAATATCTGATATGCAGGATGGTCTTAGGTGACCCCAGTGAAAGGGTCGTTTGACCCCCAAAGGGTTCGCGACCCACAGGTTGAGAACCGCTCCTCTAGATGGGTATCAGCCATTTGTGACTTTAAGGGCATCTTGACTAGAGTTAGGTAGGACAATGTAAATTCACAGCAATAAGTGGTTGGAAAGCAAGAAAGCATTTTTGGGGCTCGTTGCCAAAGGAATGGGTATTCTATTGCATTTGACATATTTCAATTGAATCTTTCTTAGTATCAGTGAATTTGAAATGTCATCTCCTGAGAGCTCAATGAATTCTATCTATAGTTCTTTAGGTGCCTTGGTGATATCAACTAGGTGAGGCTGAAATGCTAATTTCAGTGTGATGTCATGATTTTCAAAGTCACTGAACCTTTCATTGCATTCTCCAATTAATAGATCAGTAATAGCTGAGTATTATTCAAATGATTCACATATATCCTGCTTATTAATGACCTTTGCTAACTGGGGAAAATGTTCATCTAAACTTTCCTTTTGAAGAAGTGTTTTGGAAAAAAGATAACTTTATTCCAAATGCTTGGATTTCTTTTCTTTCTTTCTTTCTTTCTTTCTTTCTTTCTTTCTTTCTTTTTTTTTTTTTTTGCCACGTATCACATGTAGACTTAGTTCTACCTTACAAAGAAATATTCTAGTCATTTTGACTTGGTATCACACAGAAATGCTGGATTCCTATAGAAATCTTCTTTCAATAATTCACAATGCCGATTCTGTTCTTCATAAAATGTAACTATCTGTTCTCTCAGAGATAACATTTTTACCTGTCCCTGTGATAGTCAATGCACTTTAGACTGATACAGCAAATCCTCACTGAATACCTCATCATTTAGCTTTAGCATGTTAGGAAACTGACACTGCCACATTGCATTTGCATGAGTATAGTTAACAATACTTCTAAGTTGTTGCAAAGTGTCACTTAAAATAGTAGCTTTAGGGCAAGGATACTGCTGATGCAAGATACAGTGAAAAGAAATGAGAGCATCTGGATCTGTTAATACTTTTTCTAAATTTGTACGATAGACCCTTGATGTTTTCCTGTCATGGAAGGTGCACCATCTGTAAATACACTCACTAGATTTACCAAACTCAGTCCAGCTTCACAACATTTATTTTGAAAGTTATTGAAGACATCCATTCCCCATGTTCTGTTTGCAAGAGTGCCCAAAACAAGTAACTCTTTGCAGCAATGAGAATCTTCTGTTATGACTCCAATGAAGTACAAAACCTGTACTGAGTCAGTATCAGTGAGTTCATCCACAGC
The DNA here is from genome assembly GCF_000181295.1 of Otolemur garnettii. Taxonomy (NCBI): domain Eukaryota; kingdom Metazoa; phylum Chordata; class Mammalia; order Primates; family Galagidae; genus Otolemur; species Otolemur garnettii. The sequence continues at coordinate 4,670,058 of NW_003852446.1, forward strand.
AATTGAATACTATATATTTTCCTTTTGAAGTATGAGATGAAGTTGTTCTGTTCCGCTGAAGGCTAATTCATGCTGCTGATCAGTTATGGTTCTCCTTCAAAGATGCATTTGTTTTGTTCATAGTTTGAAACTTTTTCAGGGTCTAAGCATCCTACAACTTTGGCAATGCAATCTTCCACAATTTCTATATCACTGAATGGCTTCCTTTTTTTCCGGAGTATATAAGCTACTTTATAAGTTGCTTCAGCGGTATAATTTTCAAGTCTTATTGCTGCTTGAAAGCATTCTCTTTGCTTTTCATTTTTATCTTTTAATTTCTGCAATATGACCTTTCATGCCTCTCCCTCTAATTTAAAATATCTGTGGTCCTGTGAGTGTTTTAATGCTGATGAGCCTTGACTTTCTTAAATGTTGATATTTCTGCATCACAAAGCAAACAAATCATCTTATCTTTGTCAGTGCAAGATAATATTGCAATTCCCAATCCTCATTAAAAAATTTGTTTACTTCTTTCAGCAGTTTCTTGGTTTTCTTTGACATGATGGGCTGTTAAGCAGACAGAATTGAAAATTACTGTCAAGCTGTGCAACTGTTCATAAATTCCATTTCATACAGAAACACAGGGCACCATTGTCAAAAGCTGGTAAGAGACTGGCATACTCAGCTCCCATAAACTCTCGCCAACCAGCCTTTTGTGGTAGTAGAATAAGTCAGGTGAGCAAAGTTAGAACTACATCATGAGCATAGCAACCATCAGTTTCCCTTATGGCTTTATTCATTCATTTATTTATTTTGTTAAGTAGCCCTGGGCCAGGTTGGAACCCTCCAGCCCTGGAACATGTGGCTGGCGGCCTAACCACTGAGCGACGGGTGCCCAGCCACCCTTATGGCTTATTAATGTTCTAATTGTGCCAATCTGGGGGGATTATTTTGTTGAAACTCATTTTATTCTTTGGTATTTTAAATATGTTCATTTAAAAAAAAAAGATACAAATGTATTAATAAAAACAAAAGGGTTTGTTCTGTAAAACTTAGATTCAGTCCAAAGGTTGCACTTAAGGACCTACAAGGCCACAGGTACCTCATCCCTGATCTTGCTGTTTAAGTCCCTGTTACCTGTAACATCAGCATGCCTGGGAGCTTGTTAGATATGCAGAATCTCAGCCTGCCCCAGAACGTCTGCATCAGAATCTACATTTTAGCAAGAGTTGTAGGTGACTCCATCAGAGTGTGAGAAATGCTGATTGAAGCCATTTCTGATTAGGATTTTGGGGGTTGGCAGCTAGAAAGCAAACTGATAGCCTGTCTTACAAACTGATGGCAAAGATCTTATTTTTACATCATCACCAAGCAAAGGATGCGAGGAAAAGATGATAGGTCCCAAAGAATCACTTAAGTAGCAACCCTATTAGAAGAGTTCCCTGGCTCTTTAAACAGCTCTATTTCCAAAATCAAGAGGAAGCAACGCATAATCACATGGTGAATGTACTTTTGTTGGCTTCAAAGCATAGTGAAAACAGCTCTTAACAGTCTTGAGCTTATTAAACATGCAGGCTGTACCTAGATACCTCTTGGGTCAACATCTCCAGGTAAACAAAGACTGATGGGCAAGAAATGGACGAGGAACAAAGAGGAGAAAAGAGCTCTAAACTGTTTACTTGGTTTAGATCAAATTTCCTCATCTCAGATTTCCTCATAAATTTAGTTACTCAAGAGTAATTGTGGTTCCCATCCAGATTGCAAACAGGATAATCACACAAAATGAAAATAATTCTGTGTTGTAAGAAGGAAAACAAGATACTCTCACGGCATTGCTATTCCTGAAAAGACTACTCGAGTTTCTTGAGGTTGCCCAAATGAGGCAATTTCTTAAATTGTTCTGTGTTTACACTGAATTTAAGCAAGTGTTACAATGGAAGAGGCCACTAAGTATGATTACTTAATGGTCTATTGGTGGACTTTTAGCCAAACCAATCTCAACAATCACAAAATTCTGCAGCCTTTTTTCTTTTTTTCAGGAACCTTCGCTGTTGTCTTTTGTCTCTTGACACCAGGCTATTGAGAAATCACTGAAGTTGGTGCTTATTATAAAAACACAGTTATTATTTCAGAGCCTGCATTTCAGAAACCTCATTCATTAGGTTTGAGGAGCCGATAGCTGTAGAAAAATTATGTGAGGGTTTAAAGGTTAAACCAATTTATTGTTTAGTGATCATCTTTTATATTTAAAAATATTGAGGCCTCAGGTCCCCAAATTTCACTGAAATTTTACCCTACGGAATCACAATGTTTACACTGTGGAATCACTGGGGGAATAAAGGGAGATACACTATTGCATGGTGTTCATAAAAGCATGGAAGCAGCATGGTCCAAACCACGAAGAGACTCCAAAAGTGAAAATGGCCACTTGAAAACATTGCTTTGGCCATTTTAGATATCTATGGGAAGAATAGACGAAGCTAATTAGAAGCAACCCATCTCAGATATTTGTCGATTTCTTGTTAATGGACTAAAAGGGGCAACCTATTCCAAATAAGTCACTCGAAAATCTGCGGCTCTGATGGTACATTCATCTCCATAAGCTTTTCCATTCCTGGCTGCCTGCTTTGCTTTCCTCTTTAGCATCTCCAGTGAACTGAAATGTACCAGAGAACGCAAAGGGAAAAAGATACATCTTTGAGTGGTTTCAAGGGTTGACTGAAAGATCTGCCTCAAGAGGATGTGGCAAGAGATGATCCTGGACTCTATCCTCATGGGAACATGGCCCTTTTTTTTCTGTCAGTTGTATCTTTAGTCCTCAGTATTCAGATAAAGATGGAGCTGAAGTGTTTCACATGGAATTTCCAAGCATTTGTATCTGCTACACACCTGCCACGAGGCCGTCTAGGCACTGTGTGAGATTCAAGTGTCTAAGACTTGTTTCTCTACCTTCTAAAAAAACAAAACTTTGCAATCCAGTGTTGTGGGGTGAAAACCAAGTCACACAGAAGTTTTTGCTTTTTTCTTTTTGCCTTCAGATTTTATAGCTTGGAATAAAGTTTTGGATCATTAAGATGTCCCCTCATACAGATAAATTCTTTGGGCCTTGGTTTTATTAAGAGGCTTACTCAAGCTCTTGCAGATGGCAAATGATGAAACTAGCACCCTGGGCTTTTTGGTTCTTAGGGCAGCAATCCCTTTCTATTTCTCAGAGCCTCTCACTCTATAATCTCCTTCAGATCCTTTTTTCCTGATGCTTTCAGGATGCCAGACTCTCTTGGCTTTCTTCCTCACTGACAGCTTTTTCTCCGTCCCCTCTGCTGAATTTTTTTCAATTCTTCAAACTGTAAATGTTGGCAGGGCCCTGGTCTCTGTCCTCAGACCACTTCTCTCTTTACTCCCCTTCACTGGCGATCTCATCCAAGTTATAGCTTTGACTCTCATCCGTTGCTGATGCATCGCCCCCCAGATCTACACATCCATCTGCCTACCTGGCGTCTCTTTTGAATGCTTACGAGGGACCGCAAGCTTAACATGCCCCCAAACTAAATTTTGTTTTTCTCTCTCAAACCTGCTCTTTCTAGAATCTTTCCCAATTCAATAAAAGGCAACTCCATTCTTCTAACTTTTCAAGCCCAGACATCTGAACATCATCCTCGACTCTTCTATTTCTCTTCTGCCCCATGTCCATTGCATTAGCGACTTTTGTTGGCTTACAAAATAAAGCCTCTCACCACTGCCACTGCTGTCATCCTGGACCAAGCCAACACCAAATTCTCAACTAGATCATGGCAATAACTTCATAACTGGGCCCCATTTCCACCCTTGATCTCCTAGAGCATACCCTTAACTTGGAAGCTAGAAGGATCCTATTAACAGAAGCCAGATCACATCTCCGCTCTGGCTCAAATCCCTCCATTGGCTTCCCTTCCTACTTAGATTAAAAGCCAAGTCTTCAGAAGAGCCCACCAAAGGCTATATACCACCTACTACCTTGTCCTCCCCTCCCTTCTTCATTTCCATTATGACTTCATCTCCTGCTGGTCTCGCCTCACTCATTCTGCTCCAGCAAACTGACCTTGAAATTCCTCAAATGTGCCAGGCATACTTCTACCTCAGGACCTTTGTACCTGCCATTCCTTCTGCTGGGAACACCCTCCCCCAGATATCCGCTCTGCTTCCTTCCTGAGCTCCTTTATACCATTTCTCAAATGTCATCTCAGTGAGACCTTTGATTTCCACATTTACAACTGCAAGCACTCTTCCACCATATTGGTACTCTCTATTCTCAGTTCTTTTGTCTTTCTTGATTGTATTTATCCCATCCAATATGTTTTACATACTTAATTGTTTATGATATTGCTTAGGTATTGCTAGATAACTATTAAAAACCCCAGAATATGGGTGGCGCCTGTGGCTCATAGGAGTAGGATGCCGGTCCCATATACCAGAGGTGGTGGGTTCAAACCCGGCTCTGGCCAGAAACTGCAAAAACCCCCCAAACAAACAAAAAAACAACCCAGAATACCATGGCTTGAAGAAAATAGATGTGAACAGTCTAGGCCAGTGGGGTATCTTTGCTTTAATCATTTAGAGACCTGGGGGTTTTCCCTTGTGTTGCTTTGCCATGGCCTTGGGCATTGTTCCCATCTGCACATTTGAGACTGGGTCACCACCAGGTCCAGGTTCCAGCTGGTGGAAAAGGAGAAGCAAACGTGGAATCAGCATAACCAATGTCTGAAAGGTCATTCCAGAAAGTACTATAAATCTCTTCTCACCTGAAGAGAGTCTAGTCACACGACCACACTGAACTAAGGGAGGCTGGGAGATGTAGTTTAGCTGACTATTCATTTTCTAAGAAAAAGTAGAATATGGATTTTTTTTTTTGTGGGCATCTACCAACATTTGTTGCCTGTATCTCTTCTCCCCCATTAGAATAGGAGCTCCATGAGCACAGAGATTTTTGCTGATCCTTCTTGTTTCTGTAGTCTTGTGCCCCCAGAATAGCTCTTGGTACATTAAAAGAGCTCAGTAAATATTTGTTGAATAAATGAAAGGATTATCCCTATGAAGTCTTTCCTCCTGGGGTTAACAAGAGCAAATATATCTCCCCTAGGACAACCTGGCTAGATCACTTGAGAGCTCATTAGACTCCTCCAATTATGAAAATGGAGACTGAGTCTTCCCTTTTACTGAATCTCAGTAGGGGAACAGTTGCGAATTCTATACCACTACTGTAATACAAAAGATCCCCCAAGATTACCTTGGCCGTAGGAAAAAGAACATTCTCTCAGGCAGTGGGGTTGAGGATTTGGGGGAGAGCCTGGTTTAGAAGGGTGTCCTAGAATTATGTCCTGCAGTGATTCCACATGGCAGGAGTCAGAACTAATTTAATCAATAAAACCTGTTGATTGAAATCCTTATCTGTTCCATGTTTTGTAATAAATTTTTATTAGAACTACAGTTTCCACCCCTAACTATGGGGAATATTTGCTCAGCTAATGAACCAGAATTAAAAGGGTTCAAAGGGCCAGAGAAAGCCTCTATGAACTTGAGTTTCTCTCTCCCATCCCCTTGTTTCCCCTGGCAGAATCCTTCAACTAATTCCCTGCCCAGGTAGAGCACACTCACACAACAGTTTTCACCCAAATACTCAAAATATAGCTTTTTTAAACTTACTGAATAATCCAAAGCACCTTGTAACAGGCTTATAGGGCCAGTCATATTTTACCAAAAGTTTCCTAGTGCAAACAGACGCCTCTGATGTAAGGGTTGGCTCTGCCAGACTCCAAGAGCGGAAGAGAGGAAATAACCATGAAGCTTAGGAACAGAAAAAAAAAAGTTTCCTTCCTTCAGGAGAAAAAAATATTCCCAGTACCATTTTCAACTTAAACTGAGCAATGGAATAAACCATTCCATTGTGAGCGAATTTGGTGTCTTCACAGTCTTATCTAAAGTTTGTATTAGCATTCTCAAAGGATGTCAGTGATTAATTCAAACCGCAGACAATTAAGCTCCAAAGTTGGCTAAAGTCATTTGAAACAAAGAATAGTGAAGTATTGGAGAGTTTTCATTGTTTTGCTTTTCACACCTCAAAGTGTGAAGAGCGAAACCCCAAACCCTCCAAGTGATTTTCATAAACGTAGCCAAACTTAAGGCACTGTCCCATTTACTTTGCGAAGAATATATTCCTAAGTCACAATATGTTGATGAGGTCTGGGGCAGAGTCCATTCCAGCCACGTTTGCTTTGGAAGTTATGCTGAAACACTTACCTATGGTTCGGAACCCCTTCCCCCACCCCAGGTCTTTTGGAACATGGTAAATGCCTCAAAGCTCTTTAAAGACCTTGACATTGTAGTCTGTGTCTTCCCTGGTTGGATATTCTGGGGCGCTAAAAATATTAGAGAGGAAAGCAGCAGGGAATAAATAGAGCTTCAAGGCAGGGCTTTTAAAAGGCCTCTATGATTAATGTTTGGTTCCATCCACTTCAAACAACCGTCTTCTGGCCTACTTTTACATTATTCTTGGTTAGCTAATGTCTATTATTTTAAATTCATTTTTCAGATTTTTGAGAAGACTTATATTCATGCATGAGAATATTGTTTTGTTTGCCCTCTTCTTAGGTTTGGATTTCCAGAAAGCCCTAGCTAGCACTCCCCAATTTGGGGGAGCTTAAGGCAGAATGCACTACACCAGGGGTCCTCCAACTTTTTAAACAGGGGGCCAGTTCACTGTCCCTCAGACCGTTGGAGGGCGGGACTGCGGGCCCTGGGACGAGTCGGCTGCTAAGCAGGACAGGTAGCGGTGGCAAAAACACCCGATGGGCTGGATAAATGTCCTAGGCCTGCCACATGTGGCCTCTGGGCTGTAGTTTGAGGACACCTGCACTACACAGACCCGGATCTATGTAAAAGCATTTTACTGTTGGCTCCTTATTTGTTTAGAAATTTAAAGTTATTCTTAAGAAAAAAATTCAACCCATTCTATTGAATTTCTATTGTATTTCTCTCCCCTCCCCCAAACAATTACTATTTCTGAGTATCCTTTTCCTACTTCAGTTTCAATTTTGGACGGTGATAGCTGTATGTTAGCCATCGTTAGAAAGTCTAAGTCCCCAATTTCCAAAGAGCGCCTGAAAGTTGAACCATGGTGGGGAAGAAGCATTCATCATGAAATGTTCCGAATGGGCAAATCAAATCTGTAGAGATAAAGCAGACTAGTGGTTGCCTAGAGCCCGGGCTGGGGGTGGGTTCTTTTGGAGGAATGTAAATATTTTAAGATCAGATTGGAATGATGGTTGCACAACTGTAAATGTATGAAAAACCATTGAACTGTATATGCTTTAAATGGGGGATTGGATAGGAATTATATCTTAAAGCTGCTTTAAACAAAAAACATGAACAAGGACTAGCTTAAAGCTTCAAGTAAGCGTCAGAGACAGTCCCTTATGTCAACCCCACACATGCATGTGCCTTTCTTGCTCCCCTCCTGACTCCATCTCCAGCCCTATAAAACAGGACAGACGTAGGCTGGCCTGAATGGAAAGAACAGGCTCTCTTCCAGAGAGGCTGGAATCACAAAAGGAAATTGGAGTTGTTCTTGCTTTTGCATCTGTGACAAAATCCTTGTTTTCCAGCGTCACCACGCAGTTTTCAAACGCTGAAAGCGAGTCTGTTACTCCCCTCAGAAACGTGAGTGATACAAAGTCTCACCTCGTACACCCTGTTCATACTTCTACTTGAGCCAAGGGACCGTATGTCATTCATCTTTAGGATCGGGCTATTCACAATGCTGGAAATATGTTTTCATTTTTTTTTTTTTTTTGAGACGGAGCCTCAAGCTGTCCCCCTGGGTAGAGTGCTGTGCCATCACAGCTCACAGCAACCTCCAACTCCTGGGCTCAAGCGAGTCTCCTGCCTCCGCCTCCCAAGTAGCTGGGACCACAGGCGCCTGCCACAACGCCTGGCTATTTTTTGGTTGCAGCTGTCATTGTTGTTTGGCGGGTCCAGGCTGGGGATTCGAACCGCCACCTTAGGTGTACGTGGCTGGCGCCTTAGCCGGTTGAGCTATAGGCACGGAGCCTATGTTTTCATTTTCACAAGAGAAGCCAGTGGGTGAGTGGGGAGCAAAGACTCCATAAAACTTTCTGGGTATGAAATGAAGAAAGTCAAGAAGAAAGCAAAAGGGGTCCTCAGTATTTGATCTGCATAGAACTTAAAGGAAGGTACAATTGCCACAACCCCATCCCCACCTCCTTTGTCCCTTTGGGGATCTTTTTTTATGCTAGATTTTATTATCTGGGGTTCATTGAGGGTACAAAGGATTAGGTTACACCGTTTGCATTTGTTAGGTAAAGTCCCTCTTATAATTGTGTCCTGCCCCCAAGAGGTGTGCCCTACTCTGTACCTCCCCATTCCTCTCCCTCCTACCCCCCACCTTGTATTAGCTCGTCTACTGCCTTCATATTAGAATTGAGTACATTGGATTCTTCTCCATTCTTTTTTTTTTTTTTCTTAAGACAGAGTCTCAAGCTGTCGCCCTGGGTACAGTGTCATGGTATCATAGCTCACAGCAACCTCCAACTTGGGTTCAAGTGATCCTCTTGCCTCAGTTTTCCTATTTTTAGTAGAGATGGGGAGTTTCACTTTTGCTCAGGGTGGTCTTGAACTTGTGAGCTCAAGCAATCCACCTGCCTCAGCCTCCCAGGGTGCTAGGATTACAGTGTTATGCCCAGAAGTTCCACAAAGGCCATACTGCCAAACAAGTTAAATTTAAAGAGGAGTCCTTTTATTGAAGAGCCCACTGGTGACTGCCTCAGTGTCCCACCATGGGGTTTCTGAGAGCAGCCCTGAGTGCTTAAGGGGTCGGGTTTATAAGGCTTGGTCTGTATTCTGGATGGCACACAGGCTGTCCAGGTGCATTTGGGTAGGGTGGCAAGCAAGCATTGTACAGAAGCAGAATTTTTGTGGTTAGTCATATGCTATACATCTTTGTTTTAATATATTTCCCCTATGCATCTTAGTTTCAGTACTTTCCCCACCTAGTCTAGTTTAAAGGTCAGTCCAGGGACAGTTGGTGCCTCCTGGTTCGTTTCCCAGGGCGTTAGCCAAGCAAGAAACTAGGCATGAACTAGAAGCAAGAAATGAATTAGTACTTTTTCAGTTATCTTGGGAGTGAACTAGACTTATTTCATTTTTTTTTTGAAAGCTTGCAGTCCAGAAATTTGCCAGGAGTTAACTGGTATTTTTCCATTATAGCCTGGGCCTGACACCTTTCTGTCTTAGCCTAGGCCCACTAGGCCTAACAACAGATGTGAGCCACCATGCCCAGCCTGCTTCTCCATTCTTGTGATACTTTACTAAGAGGCAGGTGTTCTACCTCCATCCAGGTTAATACAAAAGATGTAATGTCTCCATCTTTTTTATGGCTGAATAGTATTCCATGGCATACATATGCCATAGCTTGTTAATCCATTCCTGGGTTGGTGGGCATTTAGGTTGTTTCTACCTTTGGCAATTGTAAATTAAGCTGTGAAGAACAGTCTAGTGCAAATGGCCTTATGACAAAGTAATTTTTTTCTTCTGGGTAGATGCGTAGTAATGAGACTGCAGGATTGAATGGGACCCTTCAGGGATCTTAATTCCAGTGGCGAGGAAGGTTAGCTGGTCTTTGGGATATGGGAGGGTTTGTTTCTGTGGGATTGGTGAAGGGGAGACTGGTGTTTGGGATGATATGAATACATGTTAGTTCCATATTTGCCACTTTCATCGAAGCCCACCTCAGGGAGAGAATGAAAATCATAAACCACTCAAAATATTCAAGGCCAAGATAACTTTTTTTTTTTTTTGAGACAGAGCCTCAAGCTGTCGCCTTGGGTAGAGTGCTGGGGTATCACAGCTCACAGCAACCTCCAACTCCTGGGCTCAAGTCATTCTCCTGCCTCTGCCTCGCAAGTAGCTGGGACTATAGGCGCCTACCACAATGCCTGGCTATTTTTATTGTTGTTGTTGTAGTTGTCATTGTTGTTTGGCAGGCCTGGGCTAGATTTGAACCTGCCATCTCTGGTGTATGTGGCTGGCACCTTAGCTGCTTAAGCCACAGGCACCGAGCCTCAAGATTACTTTCTTTTTTTTTTGAGACAGAGCCTCAAGCTATCCCCCTGGGTAGAGTGCCATGGCATCACGCTCACAGCAACCTCCAACTCCTGGGCTCAAGCGAGTCTCCTGCCTCAGCCTCCCAAGTAGCTGGGACCACAGGCGGCCCGGCCATTTTTTTTTTTTTGGTTGCAGCCATCATTGTTGTTTGGCGGGCCCGGGCTGGGGATTTGAACCTGCCACCTTAGGTGTATGTGGCTGGTGCCTTAGCCGCTTGAGCCACAGGTGCCGAGCCAAGATAACTTTCAAAAAATAATTTTGTTGAAACACAGATGGAACTGGAGAACATGTGAAATGAAATCATCCATGCACAGGAAGAGAAATCTCACTCATGTGGGAACCAAATATTAAAACAACTGATCTCATAGAGACAGTACATTGGGAAGGGTAGCACAGAGGTGGGGATAAAGTAGGGATGGTTAATAGGTCCAAAAATATAGTTGGATAGTTAGAATGAACAATAGGAGATAGTGCAACAAAGTGGTCAACAATAAGGTACAGTATTTTTTAACTGAAAGGGTAGAATTGAGATGTTCCTAACACAAAGAAATGACAAATATTTTTGTTGTTGAACACTGGACATTTGATGAGGAATTTGTGTTAGGCATTTAGAAGAAGTGCTATGGGTATAGTGATTATATTTTTATGAAAGAATGCTATTTGCCTGCCTTTTGACCGGCGACACTCTCTTCCAGTAACTCCCCCAAATGCCTCACACAAAGGGAAAGAGGAGAGGCACCCCCCGGTACATGTTCTCCAGGCCTTTCAGAAAACATGGAGTCGTTCCTTTGGCCACATACATGGGAATCTACAAGAAAGGTGATATTGTAAACATCCAGGGAATGGGTACTGTTCAAAAAGGCCACCCAAATGTCACCGTGGCAAAACTGGAAGTGTCTGCAGTGTTACCCAGCATGCTGCTGGCATTGTTACAAACAAGTTAAGGGCAAGATTCTTGCCAAGAGGATTCACGTTCGTATTGAGCATATTGAGCACGCTAAGAGCGGAGATAGTTTCCTGAAATGCGTGAAGGAAAAATGATCAGAAGAAGAAGGAAGGCAAAGAAAAGGGATCTGGGTTCCGCTGAAGTGCTGGCCTGCTCCACCCAGAGAAGCCACTCTGTGAGAACCCAGGGAGAGGAGCCTGAGCTGCTGGGCCTACTCCCTGTGAATGTGGGTATATGGGTGTAAAAAATAAAAGGCTACTGTTAAAAAAAAGAAAAAGTCCTTTTTGAGGACTTTTTTGGAATGTTTATGAATGAAACAATGTTATAGTTGAGATTGGCTTCAAAAGGTTTAGGTGAGGAGGAAGAAGGTGTATGGAGAGGATGGGATTGGCCACAAGCAGTTAAACGTTGAATCAAGTTGAAGGATGCAAGGGGGATGGGTCTACCACTCTGTCTACTTCTGTAAATGTTTGGCCTTTTTCATAATAAAAAGCGTAAACATTTTAAGAAAACTGTTTTAAAAGCATTTAGGACAAAACTTGGAACCTGTGGCCACCAATGCAAAAAGGGGGCTTAATAGAATTGAAACACTCGGCGAAATAATCTATAATATTAGTTACAATAAAAGAACTATTGCCAGATGTGTATTCCAGCAGCGTCTACCTTTGTCACCCATTTCAGAAGGGAGTTGACCCAAATAGGAAGTGGCACAGCCAGGGCTAGTTGGGAGTAGCTGTCTGACAGGGCAGGACAGGCTGGTCCCATGGCCTCTCGGACTGCACACGCCGCCCTGCCAATTTGAGGAGTTCCCCAGCTGAGAGGAGGCAGAAGGGACTTAATAATGGAAAAACATTTTTTTAGAAAGGCTGGAAATTATTCTGTTGTGGTTTTTTGTTTTTCGAGGGGAAGGATAAGAATCGCAGTTCTTATTGGCCTCCACAACATAAATACCCTCTACGGTACAATTTCTCCTTCTGTCACACTCAGACAATTTGGCCTGTACAGAGTATGACACGCAAATTTTAACTAGTATGATGTTAAAACACATCCATGGACCAGGATTTTGCTACAGTCTCTGTTCAAGATTAAATTTAAACTAATAACTGGGGGGAAAAAAACCCCACACACGATGGGAGGATTTGTGGCATCAATTTCCTCATGCATCAAATGGGAATAATGGCGTCTACCTTACAGATTATTGTACATATTAACTGAGATAACAAACGGGAAGCAATTAACCCAGTGCCCTAGCCTATCATTAACACTGTTTCTGCAGAACTGTAGGATTCTACTAAGTTGAATCATATCCCTTTGAACACAATAGCCGCATAGAGAAAGCATGCTATCTATGGCCTAATTTCCCTGCAAGGCAAATTTTGGTTCTACCCCCTCTTCTACCCTCAATTATAATTGGGTCCTAATTATGAAGTCTAAGGCAACATTTAGATGGCCTGAAAATAGTACTATATATGATCACCTAGTTAATGAAAGCCTTCTGGGAATGATAATACCTCAAAATATTTACTCTCAAATTACTCTGGCAGACCATTCACTGGGGACGCTGCCGAGGGCTTGCCAAGAACAACACTCATCATGTGTTAAAAATAGACGTCAGAAAGCCATTCAATAAATGCAGAGGGCTTTATAGTCTTAAGAAGTGGTATAAAGTTGCTTTAGCCAGTGTACGAAATAAAGCTTGTTCAAATATGAAAGCAAAATTATTTTTCTCATTTTGAGAGTCAATCAGATGTTTTCAATAAGCAAATTTTCAATTATTTGGTGCATTATACATGTTCTTCTGCCAGTATTCTTAATATCTTTTTGGCATCCCTTAATTATTTTTGTTTTAGCATTTCATAGAACCTGGGGGCCAAAAGGCCAGAAGTAGTTGCTCAAGGCCACCAAAAAAGCTAATGGCAAACTAGTGAAAGAAGTCCTAAATCCCATTTTGATGCTCCAGCCACTATCATACTCGTTTGTAGCATTCAATGAAAACCAATTATTCCCTCATAGAAAACTTCCATAATCTCGGGAGAAATAATATTGCCATATGGCATGTGAGTCATTTTTCTGTGGTCTGTCTGAATATCAAATTCTGAAGCCCTCTGAGTCGCTCCAGATACACACCTATTTTGTACTTATCTAGAAGAGCACCCTAGGTGAAAAGGGCATTCTTGAATGCATACTAATTTCAACATTCAGAGGGTTTCTTCATGGCAGCTCATGTAGAAAGGAATTTCCTTTGAAGAAAATTATTCTGACTCCTAATGGCCTTCTGCTGCCCCATCCCTAGGGCTTCCCATGTTTTTTGAATTCTCCACTTCAGAGTAAATCCTTAAAGTGAAGCTGACTCATGTGCCCCATGATTAACTGTAACTTCTTTTCCTTGCTTTCTCCAGATCCTTTCCACGATGTGAATATTTCCTGCGGTGGCTAGCCAAGGTTCCTCTGCCCGTCAAACAAAGCGTAAGATGACCACTGTTTCTAGTAAGTGAAAAGGTCTTTGAAAGCAGCTTCGAGATTGCCAGTTAACTTAGAGACAGGCTACCATCTATTTGCACTTTTGCAAATCGAATTCTGAGAGCACTAAAATTAGGAAAAGGCTCAATTAGGTGAAGGTCAGTGACTATTTCCTCACCCCATTTGCGTCTGCTTCAATGGAATTTGGTGATTTGCTTATCAAAATAGATTTATGAAATATAACCGGAAGTTATCTTATGTCCAAGAAGTATATCTAATGTACCTGGATTTCAAATTTAAGCCCTTAGAAGAATTGGCCACACTTACAAAGGAAGGTAATTTCAATGCTATGTATGTTCAAGGATCTATTCCATTTTCATATTTATCGCTATTGCTTTATAACAAGATCTTATTGTTTCTTTTAGCTGGTAGGTGTTTAGAAGTATGATTCTCTCAAAGCCCCTTGCATTTTTAATATAATAACACCCATTGGTAGTAAAAACACAAAATGAGCCCCAGATACTTCTGGTGAGAAATAACCTTTCTGTTCTTAGGCAATCATGTATCAAGAGCCTCAAAAAGACATACCACCTTTAATCCAAAAATTCCATTTCTTGAAATTGATTCCAATAAAAATCATCATCAAGGCTCAGGAAAATGTCATTGTTTACAATATCAGAAAAAAAAAACAGCTCATCTAAAAATAGAGAATCAAATTATGTAAATTATTTATGCCAATATTATAGGATATGTCTAGCCGTTAAAAATTATGTTTTGAAAGACTCTAGTAAAAAGATTTAAGATACAGAATTGAGTTGCAGCCTGTACGGTATCAGTATGATTCTAGTACATGTATACCTTTATGTGTAGTGTGTGTGTGTACCAAAGGGGAAAAAGGACTACAAGGGTTGGTCCCCAATACAGTGATAGTGATTATCTCAGCGTTTCTGTACTTTTCATCTTCTTCACAATGAAGATATTTTAATTTTTAAAATACATGGTAATATAATGTAATACATTACAAATGTAATAATATAATTTTCATAATACATGTTGGTGTTTTTACTTCAGAGATGGGCTTTGGCAAAAAAAAAATCTGTGTTTATAGGCTTGTTTCTTTTATCGACCATTTGTCACCTTAAGAATTTATAGAGTGTTTGGTCCTAAGTAGTTAGACTGGCCAGATGTCAAGCCACTAACAGTGTTTGAGGACATTGGTGCGTTAGGTGATGGGGGCAGCAGCAGCTGAGGGAGGGACTAAAGGGACGGGAGAAGTGGCAGTTGTGATGCAGAGATGGATGGTATCTTTTCTCTGGATGCCACAGTCATGTGTGGCCCGGAGGGGCTGGGCCAGGGTGTCAGGCCAGACCTAGCCACTGTATTGTGATGAGCATTGCCAGGTCAGCCCCAGCCACATGTGGTAATGTGGTCAGGGGGTTCAGCATGGAGTGACGGTGGAATCTATATGGCAGGGAGGAGGATTCACCCCCTGGGCTAGAATTAGTCATAAGATCAGAGGTGGGCTTGTAACTTAGAATGATTGAGATATGAGATGAGGATCCAGAGGCTGAGGATCCAGCCCCCATGACTACAGGGAACGGGGAGTGGGTCTTGGGTGCAGGGAGAAGCTCCTTAACCAAAACCAGTACATAAAGTTGAGGCCCAGCTAGCACAATGGTGACTTGATGCTAAATTCCAGAAACCTGGGCTATACTTCCTTAAATCTCTCCTGCCAAGGGACAACCAGCTAGTCTAATAAAGAAGAGAGACAATTGACCTTGGTTGTGGGAAAACCAGGCAGGACATAGCACGTGAGTGTTGGAGTGGAGTCCGGGAATTCTGTCAGAATTGTGCCTGATGCAGTTTACATTCAGTGAGACAAGTGAAGGGACATCATTCATGTGACAAAAACAGGAGGCCCTTGATATGTGAACCTTAGCCATTCCTGCTCACATCCCCTTATGTTGTCCCTACTAAAGACACAGGCACACAGCAGCGCATCTTGGTGATTGTCAACAATGTGTCAAAAATCAAGGGTTGGCCCAGAGGCATTTTATCATTGTTTTGCCAAATAAAGGAGAAATCTATATAGATTGGAAATTTTAATATTGCTATACCAAGACCTCAATAAATAGTCATAAGCAGAATTTCTAACTCATAAATTTCAATGAAAATGTCGTATATGCAAAAGATTCTAGCTAATCCATTCTTTGTAAAAAGATTTATAAAAAGATTCTTTGTTATTTAAATATTATGCTGGAATGTAAGGATGAATTTTACAAGAGTTTTTTTTCCTTCAGATCTGAAAATTGGGGATGTTACTATGATACCTTTTGATGATAGCCCAAAAGTGCAATTTCTGTTCCAGTAGACCGTTATTTGATTGATTTGTCCAAAAGTGCAATTTCTGTTCCAGTAGACTGTTATTTCCATGGCTTATAGTGACAGCAATGATTCTCAACCTTGGTTTCCCATTAGAATTTTGGGGAATTTTTATTATATGATTTCCAGAGCCCATGTAGCAGACCCATGAATCAGAATCTCTGGGGTTGAAACCCAGGCATCAGGATTTTTTTAAAGGTCCCAAGATAATTTAAATATGTGGTCAAAGTGATCATATTAATTTATTGCCCAAATCACAAGACCATTAAGAGTGAGAGCACTATTACTGATGACTTTGGGGCGGTGGAGTAAGCCGGTTAAGTCGTGGCTATCCTGGGATATGTGGTCACTCTAGTAATGTCACTCTGTTCCTTAAAATTTATAAAGTCTTATATGAAAGCTCCACATCCCTTGGGAAGTCTCGGTGTTTCTGGAATCTCTTGAGACTCTTTTTAATTACCTCTAATTCTAATTTGTAACCTTAGTTGAATTATCATTCTCTGCTCAGCATCTTGGAGCTTTTTTCTCATTCCCACCCTGACAATGGCCCCAAAAGGAGACCCAAGCCCTTCTCTTGGTTCTCTACCCCACCTCCCCAAATAAATCCTCTGGGGCACCTGTTCCTGTAAAGTCCCTCAGCCACTTCTAGGGCCCAGGACTCCGGTCTGTATGACTCTTTCTCTACTTTTCTCTTTCATTGTCTCATATACCCTTCCTTTCTCATGCGGTACAATTTACCATCTCTTTAGTAAGGGATTTCTTCCCAACCTGGGCCTTCAGGACTTCCCTGTTCCTTCGACACAACTGTCTCTCAAACAGAGACAGTTCCTTCTTTTAGAGAATCTGAAATACCAGCCGGCAAATTTGATGTTATTACTCATTCCACTGCACCTGGACTTAGGTATCCTTTGTGTCAAACCTGCGAGGCATCTCCAAGGCTCAAATCCAATCTAAGTGTTGCTAGATATTGGCAGGCCTGTAGAGCAATTGGAATTCTCAGAGCTTCTAGTGGGAGTGTAGAAAGAGACAACCACTTTGAACAACTGTTTTGCAGTTTTAGTAAAGTTTGGCACACCTCTATCTTATGACTCATCAATTCCACTACTAGGTATTTATTCAAGAGAAATAAAAATATGTCCGCAGAAATATTTGTACAAGAATGATCATTGCAGCCTTATTCATGGAAGTCCCAAACTGGAAACATCAATTATGCCCAGCAACAAGAGAATGGATAAACAAATCGAGGTATATCCATACAGTTAAATACTAATCACATCCATAGCATGGATAAATCTTACATTATACCAAGTGAACAAAACTGGACACATGAATATGTATTGTACAATAGTATGTGTGTGAAATCCTTGAATAGACAAAACTGATGGATGGTGACAGAAGTAAGACAATGAGATGATGAGTGGTGGTTACAGGGATGAATGCAAATGGGAACAAAACTCATTTAACTGCATACTTGCAAACTATACACTTTAGATCATAGCTCATATTTTTAAACAGAAAAAAGGACCAGCTCAAATATAACTTCTTAGCACACATTTGGATCTTAAAGTGAGTGTGTAAAGACACATATCCTCAGGGGGGAAAGTGGTGATTAATATTTGGATCCTGCTACACATCAGGCTCTCTGAGAGACACTTACGATAGAAGATTAGACTTCTCCATGAAATACTAGGTAATCCTAGGAGCCAAATGCAATTCTATGTCATTTCTTATCAGGCTCTTTTAAAGAGTAAGGATTTCGGGCATTTAAATGGCAGATGGGACTTTTAAGGAATTTTCATTTCTAGGTAGACTAATAGTTTTTCCAATAGTTCATCTTGAAAATTATGGTAATGCCCATCCAATATAACACAATGGTAAAGAAAGTATTTCTACATAAATGCTTGATGGATTTTTCATGTCCATAAGATCATATTTGAAGGACTTAAATTGGGATTGAAATCCTAAATTTGCATGTGACAATGATTAGTGTTCCACCAACTCAAAAGGACACTAAACAAAACAATAAACTATCCTTGGAACCATAACGAATCTTTTTCATGGAACTTAATTTCAAGAATACAACAATCCAGGAAAATTCCAGATGTTCATTTTATAAAGCCAAAATGAAGACTAGAACAAGAATAATCTATAAAACAGAACTTGCTATTTGGGGGAGAAAAATGAAGTGTTCAGGAAAAGAGAAAATGGATTTAAGTTTTCTGTTATTTCTATTCTCTATCTCTGCCTATAGATCTATTAATATTTACTTTGTATATTTAGGTAGTCTGATGTTGAGCACATATATATTAACAATCGTTATGTTCTCTTGCTGAATTGACCTCTTTGTCATTATATAATGACCTTCTTTGTCTCTCTCTACAATTTTTGACTTCAAGTCTATTTTATCTGATATATATATTTTTTTCTCTCAAAACGTTTTTTTTTTTTAATTTTTTTATTTTTGAGATAGAGCCTCAAGCTATACCCCTGGGTAGAGTGCCGTGGCATCACAGCAACCTCCAACTCCTAGGCTCAAGCGATTCTCCTGCCTGGGCCTCCCAAGTAGCGAGGACTACAGGTGCCTGCCACAACGCCCATATTTTTTGGTTGCAGCCATCATTGTTTCTGGCTGGTCTGGGCTGGATTCGAAGCGGCCAGCTCAGGTGTATATGGCTGGTGCCTTAACTGCTTGAGCCACGGGCGCCAAGCCTATTTTATCTGATATTAAGTGTTGCTACTCTTGCCTTTTTTTTTTTTTTGGTTTTCATTTACATGAAGTACTTTTTTCCTTCCTTTCATTTTCAGTCTATGTGTATCCTTACAAGTAAACCGAGTCTCTTGTAGGCCGCATAAAGTTGGATTTTTTTTTTTTAATCCATTCAGACACTTTATATTGAGCGGAGAGTTTAACCCGTTTACATTAAGATTAATATCAGTAGGCAAGGACTTACTACTGCCATTTTGTTAATTGTTTTCTAGTTGTTTTATAGACCTTTTGTTCCTTTTTTCCTTTCTTACTATCTTCCTTGGTGATTAAGTAATTTTTCTCTAATGATGTGTTTTGATTTCTTGATTTTTGGGTATCTACTATAAGTTTTTGTTTTGTGGTTACCGTGAAGCTTATAAGAAATAGTTATAACAGAATATTTTAAGCTGATAACAAGTTAACTTTGATTAGAAAAGAACCTTTATACTTTTACCCCTCTCCCTTTACCCACATTTTTGATATCACTAAATCTTTTTATATTGTATATCATTAAGAAATTATTAGAGTTATTTTAATTTAAGATTAATATGAGGGGAATACAATTAGGTTACATAATTTGCATCTGTAAAGTTAAGGTCAGAGTTGTGACTGTGTCCTTCACCCAGAAGCGTGCCGTATACCCAGGTACACCCTTTGGGCAGGAGCCCCTTGAACCCCTGCCCCCTACTTTAATCCAACTGAATTTTTCTCTTATGTGAGCCTGTAGTTGTTAATCTACTAGTTTCAATTTAGTACTGAGTACATGTCATGGTTGTCTTTCCATTCCTATGATACTTTGCTTAGGAGGCTGTTCTCCAAGTCCATCCAGGTTGTTACAAAAAATGTAAAGAAACTATCCTTTTTATGGCCGAATAGTATTCTGTAGTATACACACACCACAGTTTATTCATCCATTCATGCATTGAAGGGCATTTGAGTTGTTTCCACATCTTTGCAATTGTGAACTGAGTTGCTACAATCATTTGAGTGCAAATGTCTTTGTGGTAAAACGTCTTTTCTTTCTTTGGCGTAGATGACCAGTAATGGGATTGTAGGGTCAAATGGTAGGTTTACTTTTAGTTCCTCGAGGAATCTCCATACTTCTTTCCATAGAGGCTGTACTAGTTTGCAGTCTCACCAACAGTGCATGAGCGTTCCCTTCTCTCTGCACCCATGCCAGTATCTGTTGCTTTGGGACCTTGTGATGTGGGCCATTCTCACTAAAGTTAGGTGATGTCTCAAAGTGGTTTTGATTTCTGTTTCTCTGATAGTTAGGGACAATGAGCATTTTTTCATGTGTTTGTCGGCCATTCTTCTGTCCTTGTGAGAAAAGATTCTGTTCACGCCTCTCGCCCAGTTTTTAATGGGGTTGTTTGGTCTTTTCTTGTTATGGTTATTATTTTTAATAGTTTTATCTTATAACCTTCATATTGAAGGTATAAGTGATTTCTATACCATCATTACGTTATTAGTGTATTATGAATTTGTGTACTGACTTTTACCAGTGAGTTTTATACTTTCAGATGTTTTTATATTACTCCCTAGAATCCTTTTCTTTCAGTTTGAAGAATTCCCGTTAACATTTTATGGTGGTGATTAACTCCCTCAGCTTTTGTTGATCTGAGAAAGTCTTCCTCTATCTGTTTCTGAAGGACAGCTTTGGTGGGTACAGTATTTATCTTCGATTTTTCTGTTTTTGATAGTTTGATTGTATTAAGTCTTGGGAAAGTCTTACTTAGTTTGAAAGTGCTTAGAGTCATTTGACCTTCCTATACCTGAATGTTTATCTTTTTCTCCAGGTTTGGAAAGTTTTCAGCTATTATTTCTTTAAACACACTTTTGACTCCCTCATCTTTCTTTTTCCCCCTTAAACTCCAGTGACTCAAGCATTTGCTCTTTCAACACTGCCCCACAAATTCTGCAAGCTTTTTTCATTCCTTTTTATTCTTTTTTCTCCTCTAACTATACCCTTTTAAATTTGTCTTCAAGTTCACAGATTCTTTCTTCTGCTTGATCAGTTCTGCTCTTGATGCACTCTAATGTGTTTTACATTTCTATCATTGTATTTTTTCAGCTTCAGGATTTCTGGTTTTTGTTTTTGTTTTTTTTTAAATTTCAGTCTCTGTTAAATTTCTCATTCTGGTCACTTATTGTTTCCTTCATTTCTTTGGATTATTTCTCTGTATTTTTTTTAAAAGTTCATTGAACTTCCTTTAGTTTTTTTTTTTTTTTTTTTTTTTTTTTTTTGGCCG
>NW_003852446.1:4691119-4709956 GCF_000181295.1 Otolemur garnettii
TGTTTGGCGGGTCCGGGCTGGGGATTCGAACCTGCCACCTTAGGTGTACGTGGCTGGCGCCTTAGCCGGTTGAGCTATAGGCGCCGAGCCAGTTATTTTGAATTATTTGTCACTTAGATCATAGATCTTCATCTTTATGGTCAGTCACTAGCATTTTGTTTTGTCTCTCTGTTAATGTCATGTTTCTCTGATTGTTCTTGTTCCTTGTGGCTGTGTGTTGATGTCTGTGCATTTGAAGAAGTAAGTGTTTCTCCAGTCTTCATAGGCTGGCTTTGTCTGGATGGTAAGCCTGTCCACAGATACAGCTACAAATATGAAAATACAAGCCATAGATTGAAAGAAAATGTTTATGAAACATATCTGACAAAAGACTTGTATGTAAAACATGAACAACTCTTGTAACTCAAGAAAAAGACAGAGAAATCTAATTTAAAAACTGGCAAAGAAAATTGAACAGATACTTTGTCAAAGAAAACATAAAGATAGCAAATAAGCAATTAAAATATGCTCAACATCATTGGTCATTATAGAAATGTAAATTAAAACACAAGGAGATACTGTATTAATTAGTTTGTTAGAGTTGCAAAAACAAAGTACCATAAACTGGGGGGCTTACACAACAGAAATTTATTGCTTCACAATTCTGGAGGCTAAAAGTCTGAAATCAAGATGTCAACAGGGTTGGTTCTTTCAAGGTCTATGAGGGAAAGATTTTTTCTAGGCCTCTTTCCTTGGCTTGTAGATGACCGTCTTATCTTTATGTTTCTTCAAATTGTCTTCCCTCTGTAAGTGTTTCTGTGTCCAAATTTCCCCTTCTTATAAGGACACCAGTTAGATTGGATTAGGGCCCATCCTAATATCATTTTAATTTGGCTATTTCTGCAAAGTCCTTATCTCAAAATAATGTTAAATTCTAAGGTCCTATATTAGACCTTCAACATATGAATTTTTAAAGGGACAAAATTCAGCCCATTATACCACCACATGCATATTACCATTGCTAAATTATAAAAGATGTGTTGGCAAGGACATAGAGCACCATGGATTCTCATACTGTTGGTGGGAATGGAAAATGGTACAATAATTTGGAAAACAATTTGATGGTTTCTTATAAAATAAAACAAACACCAAAAAAAAATCAAAAACCAATCACACAGAAATTCCATTCCTAGATATTTGCCCAACAGAAATGAAAGCATATGTCTTTACAAAGACTAGCACAGTAATGTTCATAGTAGCTTTATTTGCAATAGCTCCAACTAGAAATAACCCAAATATCCCACAGTGAATGGTTAGACAAGTTATAGAATATTACTCAGAAGCAAAAAGGAGTAGGGTATTGATACATACGACAACATGAACGAATCTCAAAATAAGTGGTCAATGCAATGAAATAATCCAGACACAAAAGAGTTCCATAAAATTCTAGAAAATATAAACTATTAAATAATGAAAAGAAGCAGCTCACTGGTTGCAAATGGATGAGGGGATAAGGGAAGGGAGAAATTGCAAAAGATCAGGAGGATATATTTGTTATTTCAATTGTGCCAATGGTTTCATGGGTATATTAAATAATACATATAAACACATAAAATTATACTTTTTAAATATGTGCAACGTATTTGTACATCAGCTATACTTTAATTAAGTTGGAAATCAACTACTTGTAAAAAAAAAAAACTAATAATTCCAGTGCTATTTAAACTAGTTTCTAGAACTATCAGAAAAGAAAAATTCTTTTAATGTATAAAAGTGATTCCAAAATTGAATAAATATTGCAAATACACAAACATACACATGATACCACAGTTTAATCTCAGTTATGTATTTTGAGGCAAAAATCCAAATGATATGAGCAAACAGAATTCAGCATGTTAAATTAATGAGTAAGTACAGTTTATTCAGGATTAAGGAAAATTAAATATTAGTATATTTTATTTTTACTTTTTATTTTGTAGAGATAAGGTCTTTCTCTGTCACTCAGGCTAGATAGAGTGCAATGGCATGATCATAGCTCACAGAAACCTTGAACTCCTGAGTTCAATAGGTAATCCTCCAACCTCAGCCTCCCAAGTAGCTAGGACTACAGGTACACATCACTATGCCCAACTACTTTTTATTTTATTTTATTTTTTTTTTGAGACAGAGTCTCACTTTGTCACCCTCAGTAGAGTGCTGTGGCATCACACGCTCATTGCTCATGGAGGTTGCTCATGGCAACCTCCAACTCCTGGGCTTAGACAATTCTCCTGCCTCAGCCTCCTGAGTAGCTGGGACTACAGGCACCTGCCACAATGCCTGGCTATTTTTTGTTGCAGTTTGGCCAGGTTCGAACCTGCCACCCTCGGTATATGGGGCCAGCACCCTACCCACTGAGCCACAGGCACTGCCCTCTTATTTTTTCTAGAGATGGGATCTTGCTATGTTGCCCAGGCTGGTCTTGAACTCCTGGCCTCAAGCAATACTCCTGCCTTGGCCTCCCAAAGGTGCTAGGATCAGAGGCACAAGCCACTGCACCCAGCCTACTAGTACATTTTAAATATCATTCATCAGCTAATAGATCTGGGGGAGATAAAATGATCCTTTTTACAGACACTGAAAAAGCATTTGGTAGAATTTAACTACTATGTTTGGTAGAAAAAAATACACATAATAAAATGGGACTATATAGATTCTTTTAAGATGTGCATATATGGCTGGCATTCTTTCTCTCTTCCTTTGGGATGCCACGCCATTCTCTTGCTCCCTTTCTCCCCCCCCTTTCCTCCTCTCACTCCCTGTTCTCTTCTCTCTCTCTTTTCCACGTCTTCCCCCTACTCTCTTCTAATATAAAATAAACTTATGCTTTTATATTCATAAAAAAACCCAGATGTGTATACACACACACACACACACACACACACACACAAAACTATCTTTGGCCAAAACCCCACATATTGCTTCATGGAAAAACACTGTAACTTTTCCCACTATATTCACAATCAGGACAAAGAAAATCACCATTTATACTGTATTTGAGGTACTGCTGACACATTAGAGAGAGAAAACCAGGGGATAAGCATTAGAATCAAAGAGGTAAACTGGCAAAAGAATCAACTACAAATACTAACAGAATTTAGTAAAGCAGCAGTAAAAATTTAATAGATAGGACTAATATTTCCAAAGTGAAAGAAATGAAAGCAATAGAAATGAGCACACTTCAAAAAGCAGCAAAAATGCTTCCCTACCTCGGAATGAAATATCAAGAAATGCACAATAATCTATGAAAGCAAAACTTTGAAGGCATACACGCGCACATGCATGTGCACACAGAGGGTGCCCCAAAATGTATGCACGTTGTAAGAAAGGAAAAAATTGTATTAAAATTGTAATACTCCATATATACCAATAATAAAATACAAGTCACACT
This sequence comes from Otolemur garnettii, assembly GCF_000181295.1. Classification (NCBI taxonomy): domain Eukaryota; kingdom Metazoa; phylum Chordata; class Mammalia; order Primates; family Galagidae; genus Otolemur; species Otolemur garnettii. Next base: position 4,694,529 of record NW_003852446.1, read on the forward strand.
TGAGCACCTGTTGTAATTGCAGAAGTCTGACTTGAGTATTACAAATCTAATACAGTTTTTTCCTTTCTTACAATGTGCATACATTCTGGGGCACCTGCTATCTATATGTGAAGGTTATATAGTGGAAGTAAGTCACCTTTCTACTCCCCATCTTTCATCTCTTTTCCATTCCCCACCCTCCTGCAGGGATTATCTCTTAGCATTATGCATATTTTCCCAGAGTTGCTACATGCATGCAAATCAAGGTAGCATCTGTACACTCTGTTCTGCACCTTGCTTTCCTTTCTTTAAAACCATGCATCCTGGAGATTTTTGCAAGTCAGGATGACAGAGCCTCCTCATCACCATGCTCTAGCTGCATGGATTCCACTGTGGCTGTACCACCATTTATGTGACCAGTCCCCAACTGACGGGTACTTGTGTGCTTCTCATTTCCTTGCTGTTACAGTGCTTGAATAAAACTGCACGTAAATAATTTTAGGCATGAACAGGTATACTTAGCTAGAATACCCCAAAATGAGATGATTGGGTCAAATGGTAATATACATTTTTAACTTTCATAGGTATTACCAAATTGCCCCCCACAGGAGTCTTACATGTTTAAACTGTGTGGATTTTTGCCAATCTAATAGGCAAAAAGTGGTATCCGAGTATAATTTTCACTTGCATCTATCTTGTTCCAAGTGAGACTGAGCATCTTGTCTCATATTTAAGGGGCACCTGCCATTCTTTTTTCCTTGGTATCTCTTTGTAAACTCAGCATATCTTCTTATTATAGTGGGGTTTTCCCCCTCTGAAGTTCCGAAATAACTTATGTAAAATTACTTAAAACATAAATAGGAAGTATGAATAATTATAAAGTGAATACCTGCCTAAACATAATTTGGGTTAAAAAAGGAAAAAAAAAAAAAGAACATTTTCAGCACCTAGTCCCTTCCTTTTATCCACTTCCTTTCCTTTACCCTAAAAGGAGCCCATCTTCGATTGGAATCACTTTTTCACTTTCATTTAGTTTCATCATTTATGTGGCAGTTTAGTTTTACCTGTTTTGGAACTTGCTCTAAAAGGAAATATACCATGTGTATTCTTTTGTAAGAATACAAAATACTGTCTTCTGTGATTCATCATGTTGCTCCATGTAGTTCTAGCTCATTCATTTCCACTGCTGTGCAGTATTCCACTGTTAAGAGTACACCACTTCAAAGTATCATTTTTTAAAATGTATCATTTACTTTATTTTTTTAAATTTCATGTTAATGTGAGGGTACAAACAACCAAGTCACAATATTTGAATTTGTTAGGTAGAGTCCCTCTTGTAGTTATGTCCTACACCCAAAAGGTGTGTCATTTACCCCTACGTTGCGCCTATTCAGTGGGAGTACCCCCAAGCTCCTTTCCCCCCACCCTTGGCTCCCCTACCCCCAACTCGAATTGAATTGAGTTTTTCTCTTATGTGGGTGTGTATTAGATCGTCTGCTGGCTTCATATTAGTATTGAGTACATTGGATATTTGCTTCTCCATTCTTGTCATACTTTACCAAGTAGAATGTGTTTCAACCCCATCCAGGTTAATACAAAAGATAGTTTATCATTTCATTTTTGATGGGAATTGAGTTTGTTTCAGATCTGGGGGTATTATAAACAATGCTGTCATTCTTGTATTTGTGTACTTGTGCATAAGTGGACACATGTCAGAATGGTTTGTTTACAACCTGGGAGAAATGTAAATCTTCAACATTTACAAGACAGTGATCAATTGTTTTTTCAAAGTGGTTGTGGCAATTTAACCCCTACCAACAGTTATGCAGGTTCTCCTTATTTTATATCCTTGAACATGATATCATCAGACTTTGTAATTTATGTCACCCTTATGGGAGTACATAGCGTAGTAGCATTCATTCTGGTTTAAATTTATTTCTCTGATAACCAATGATATTGAGGATCTTTTTATATCTTTATTGGGTGCTGTATTTCCTCTTGTGAAGTGCCTATTCAACTCTTTTGCCCATTTTTGAGGAGTTGTCTTTTTCTTATTGAAAAGCCTTTCTGAGGCAATTCTTTTCTTAGTAAAAAAGGTAGACAGTCATTCATACAGGCATACAAAGATAAGAATGACCTGAAAAATGTAATTTCACTGAGATCATCATATTAAATTTAGAAATTTACTTAGAAATAATTTTGTATTTATAGTATTTCTTCCTAAGAACATGGCATATATACAGAGTGCTAAAAAACATAAACACATTTAAAGAAAGGAAAATAAATATACTAAAATCGTAATACTCAAGTCACATTTGACTTCTGCAATTATAAGAGGTCCTTATTGAAAAACTTATATGACTCATATTTATCTTTCCTTATTGGTATACATTGAGTATTATGATTTTAATATAGTTTTTTCCTTTCTTAAAATGTGTATACAGTTTTTGGTACCTTCTTATACATATATTTTTTAAATGTTTGAAGCAAGTAGCTGTAATGCCTATTCAAAAAGTTAAATTTTAAAAAGAGAATACAGATACACACCCACAACACAACATGTACAAAAGTTTACCAGTGGAACCCCAAGTCTGTTAGGGTTTGGGGGTGGAGAGGAGACAAATGACTTTACCTCTCAAATGACCAGCACTGAGTTTAAACAAATACCATATCATGACACAGCTTTAATAATAAAAAGTCACTGTAAAGTTCTGGAATAGACCTAAGATATTGCTAAGAGCCCACACTACCCTGTGGCAAAGGAAGGGTCAGCAGTCTATTGTTGATACGAGTCACTGGGAAAATAAAACGATTTCATTTTTATATCTCATTACAATTGAGACTGCTCCCTAAACCTTTGGAATTGTGAGGAATATCAAAGGATATTAGAGTGTGTCTCTATTACCTACTTAGTCAAAGTTTCATTTGTTCTTTAATTGAATGAAACATTGCCAGAGGTTAAAGAACTTCTCTTAGGGGCAGTGCCTGTAGCAGCTAAAACAACAGTGACAACTGCAACAAAAAATAACTGGGCACTGTGGCAGGTGCCTGTGGTCCCAGCTACTTGGGAGGCTGAGGCAAGAGAATCACTTAAGCCCAAGAGTTGGAGGTTGCTGTGAGCTGTGACGTCACAGCACTCTACCCACGGCCACAGCTTGAGACTCCGTCTCAAAAACAAAAAAAACCCTTCTCTTAGAAGTCAGTAGGAAGCTTCTTTACTGATAAATGTTAGCATCTGACTAATATATATGACTCATGAGTCAATTCCACTAACATTTCTTAGCTTAGAAAATTCTATGTTCTGCTCCAAGAAATTTTGCAATCTCTATTTCTACCTCTAATTCCATTGTATGCCATGTGTCAGGCAATTTTCTTGTGTATACATTTTTCATTTCATGACTATATCATAATTTCATCTCTCTGAAAACATATTGAGTGACAATCAGGGAGTCAAATTTAAGTTAAAATTGAATCACATGATATTCCAAAAGCAAATTTCACCAAAGTAATATTTAGATGAACAGATCATTTCTATACATGACATAGATGACAACCACATCACAAATTGCTCCTTTGCCTAAAGGTTGGTAGGTTTTCTTTAACATGTATCACAATTTTGTGATTGTTAAAATATTTTAGTGCTTCTTGTTATGGACAAAATATGTTCAAGACTTATTAAAGTGAATTTACATAATTTTTATTGATGCCTTTGTGATACAGTTTAGGGGGACAGCTAGTAAATTCAAAGTCTGTAGATGAATTGACTGAATAATATCATTCAAGATTGTGTTTAGCTGCATATAACCTGACTGCAGTGTTCTACCCAAATACGGGCTTCTATTTCTCACCTTGGAAGAGTCCAGAGGTTGGCAATCCAATCTACAAGCGCCATCCCAGGCTCCTTTCACTTTTAACCCCACCATCCTTGGAGCATGGTTCTCCATGCTGGGCTTGTTATCCAATGGATGCACGATGACCACATTCCAGTCGGACGGGGAAGTGGGAGCAACATCCATATCATAATATCCAACATTCCCAGACCCCCTGCTGGTATCTGTTCACATTTCATCAGCTAGAATGTGTCAGCTGAACTGATTTAACTGCTAGGGAACCCAGAAGGGTTTTTTAGCTAGACACATTGCTTCCCAGAACAAAAATCTGTGTCATCAAAGAGAAAATGGGCATTGGCTAGGTACCCAGCAGTATCTTCCCTGTCACTGAGAGGTTAAGACAAGCCAAAGACCTGTCTCTTTAGTGTCAGTTGAATGCAGCACAATTTTGAGTGAGGAGGGGTATGGAGGAGAATAATGAAGAGGAGTAGAGCATAGTCACACAATATATTTAATCCAAACCCCCCACCTCTCTTTAGTCATAAAAGTAGCTCCTGTGTGGTGATTAAAGAAGGTTAAGGTTATAGAATCCAGCAACATGCAGTTGTTCAGAATTATTGTGAACTCGACCTGGCTCCACGTGGGTATTTAAAAAATTTTATTATCATAGGTACATAATAGTTGTGTATATTTATAGGGTGTATGTGATGTTTTGATACAGGCACACATGCATAATGAGCAAATTAGGGTGATTGGGATATCCGTCACCTCAAGCGTTCATCATTCATTTGTGCTAGGAATATGCCAATTCTACTCTCCTATAGTTATTTTAAAGTATACTCTAACTTATTGTTGAGTATAGTCAGTTTGTTGTACTATCAAATACTGTTCTTTCTAACCATATTTTTGTGCCCATTAAGCATCCCCACTTTATCCCCCGCCCCAATCCCGGCTACTCTTCCCAGGCTCTGGTAACCATCATTCTTCTTTGTCTCTACCACATGAGTATTTTTGTTTCCGATCACTTTATTTTCTCATATCTACCCACAGAAATGGCCAAGTCAGATCCAATTGTTTACCCTGTAAGAATATTTCTGTAAAGGTTTCTAATGGGGCTAATTAACGATTGTGCTTGGAAGAGAGTCATAGCTGGAGATAGCTATCAGTGGGTCTACCTTGTAAAGGATCAAGGACCCAGGCATGGGTCCTTTGGTCATGAAAGACCATGGACTTTAGCACAGTCTGTATCAGTTCAGTTTCCTGGGCCCCTCAAAATCATCATTCAAGGAAAGGATTTTATATCTCACTTAGAATTACTGAACCAAGATGGTAGACTGAACCCACCCACAGCCTCTTCTACCTTCAAAGCTGTTGAAATGACAGCAAAGATATACTCACACAGTTTTTAAAATAATTAATGCATGTCAATGTTAGAAAATAGGAATCCCTGAAAAATTAGGAAGAATGGGATTGAATAGAAATCCAGAGAAATAAATGAGATATTTTAGAAGCAAAAATTATGATTGCTGACATTTTCTGCCTTACAACCCCAAGTTATTCATAAGAAGTTTTGATAGAGGAAATAGTAGTATCTTAAGGACTGTATCTAAGCAATAAGCACCTTCCAAATCAGTAGTTTAAAAATCACAGAGTATAGCTCTTTAAAGACATAGATAAATCATTGCGGAGTAGAATCACTAGTAAAGTTTTGGATATGGAAAGGACTTTGGTAATTCTGAAAGAATAAGACAAGTCTGAATTCACTAGTATACTAGGCACTAGTATAGTGCCTGAGTGAACTCCATGAGATTCTATGCTGTCCAAACCAGTCTGAAGCTCTGACAAATGCCAGGACTATTTTGGAAGCCTCTAAAGAACCACCTGACTCTTCCATACACGTCCAGCCTCCAGGCTTTTAAAGTCTTGGCTGGAAATACTAGAAACAGAATTTCTCCCAGTGTTTTGAACTTTATCTATCAAAATCGGTTTCTGATTATACGCTTAAGAAAAAAAAAAAAGAGTTGGAATCTGATCCTGCAAGACAAATTAGTGAGTAAGGAAATGATTTAAAATAATCTAGTACATGCATTATCTGCCCATAATATTTGGTATGTTAACAGTAAAACTTTATTAAAGTAGATGATCTACAAGAGAAATATAGAATGGTCGGATTCAGAATTACTTATTTCTTAATAAAGAGCAACAGAGCATGTATGTGATTAAGAAACAACAGTTCCTTTGCATTACAAATAAACTTGACATTAGTTTATTGTAATTTTACTATTTCATCACAGTGGGAACTCTGCCAGGATTGAGACAGGAAATATGAATTCTGCTTCCAAATCTATTACAACATACCTCATGACTTTGGACAAATCAGCCTCTCTGAACTTCGGTTTCCTCATCTGTAATATGCAAGGACTGGACTAAAATATTCTGACAAGTTTCTTCAACCTCTAAAACACTATGGCTCCATTTGTTTTTTCCACAGGGCTCTTTGATTCCTGCACCTCCCTCCTCTATTCCAGGCTTCTAAGCTACTCCTGTTGCCGCCACTGCCCAGGGTTATTCTCTGTGACATCCGCCCTCCTGTCCTAGATAACAGTGCCTGTCCCAGGCTTCTTCCCCAGGGACATCGTGAAACTCACTCTTGTGTGTCTCATTTCCTCAGAGCCATTCAACACATGGATTTCTCTCTCGGAATAACAGTTTCTTCCCCTAAAGCAGCGGTTCTCAACCTGTGGGTGGCAACACACAGGAACTGTATTAAAGGCTCACAGCCTTAGGAAGGTTGAGAACCACTGACCTAAAGGAATAAAGTCATACTGAGCATTTGAGCTACCGTGGCCAGGTCGGGGTGGGGGAATAGCTCCGCTCCCCATTCTGTGCTGCGGAGCCTGTTCTGTGACAGCCAAGGCTTGTGCGTTGGCTTCTAACGTGGGTCTGCCTGTAAGGAGGGTCCCAATAGGTTGAGAGACCCAGGGAGGAAGATGCTTACCTTGCTTGGAATTAAAAGCAAGGGAAAGCCTTGTCCTAACATACAGAAAAGTTGGCCTAAGCTGGGTATAGTTGCTTGCACCTGTAGTCCCAGCTGCTCAGGCAGCTGAAGTAGGAGGATCACTTGAGCCTGGAATTCAGGACCAGCCTGGACACCATGGCGAGACCTCATCTCTTAAAAAACAAAGCAAAAATTAGTCTACCCAGCTATTTCAAATTGCATTTATGCAAATGAGGTAGAGAATATGTAAATAATGACTATTCTGTGCAGTGTCATAATAAGTAATTTAGATAGTCATACTTACACCACATATGTGGTTCTGTGTTGATTTTTGTCTGTGTGGATCTCACCCAAAACCCTTGTGTGTTTGTCTAATTCCCTCTCTCAGCTTCCTTCTCCCCACTGTGGTTTGCGGAGGGAATTTGTTGGGCAGTGGGAACACCAAGGCATTAAGAGTAAAAATTACTTTATAATCCCATATGTTGTCTCTCTTCCCAATTCTCCTGAGTATGTCTATCCTATAATCCTGCAAGCCACGATACCTACCCTACAGAGGACCTGGATGCAAGGTCACAAAGTCCACGTGTGGCATTCATACGCTCTCTTGAACCCCAAATCTTCTTTCTCCAAAAACCAAGTTCCCCTGAGCAGCTCTCTCCTGGCTGGAGTGGCATGCCTGGAGCTCTTCAAAACCTACAAGTCAAGACTGGGCACAGTGGTTCACACATGTAATCCCAGCAAACTCTGGGAGACTGAGGCAGGTGGATCGCCTGAGCTCAGGAGTTCAAGATCAGCCTGAGCAAAGCGAGACCCCTTCTCTACTAAAAATAGAAAAAAACTAGCCAGGTGTTGCATCTGGTGCCTGTGGTCCCAGCTGCTTGGGAGGCTGAGGCAAGAGGATCGCTTGAGCATGAGAGTTTGAGGTTGCTGTGAGCTGTGATGATGCCACAGCACTCTAGGCTCTCTACCCAGGGTAACAGAGTAAAACTCTGTCTCAACCCCCCGCCCCAACCCCGCAAGTTGGTGTTTATTGATACACATGTTTATCCTACAGGCAAAGGGATTGCATCTTTTTTTTTTTTTTTAACATGTTTAAGTGAGAAACGTCTCCAGCCTATATCCTAAAACTGGATTTTCATTTTAACCAAAACATTATCTCTCACCTGTGAATATCTTGGCCCCACATGTCATTATGCTACGGTGGGAATATTGAGTCTGAGAAAAACCAAAGGCAAGGAAATTCTGTGTTGTCTCTTTTGGTTTTCCACCTCCCCGCCCCCACCCTCGTGTCTAGACATTGCGGCATACTTCACAGTGACTGCCCTTCCCCCCACCTTTCATTAATAATTGTACAAGTCAAACAATAGCTAATCTGGCAGTTCTGTGCATGTTAAAACACTGGAACATATTACCCTGTATTGCCTGCCAAATCACACTAAAATTTGGATCAATGAAGGTGCTGAAAGGTTTTTTCCCAATGTTTGTCCCCCTTGCTTCCTGCTTTTTGGGCAGACTTCTAAAAGGGACCCGAGTAAGTGGTTCAAAACATACATCGACCACAACAGCATAAAACCTGCCTCCCTCTCTTGCCGTTGTTCACAGTTGACTGAAATCCAGAGTTTGGGGGCGGGGGAGAAGAAAAGAGTGAGGCAGTGTCCCCACACCCTGGGATAATTGCATCAGGGCAGAAGAATGAGCACCACACCCAGGCAGTCAGATTTCTGGGGTCACTTAATCATGCTTTGCACACCTGTACTCCAAGAGTAATGCAGCTGCAAAGACACACACTGTTAGATGCTCCTGTCCCTGTCCACCCCCCCCTCAACTGAACTTCCAAACATCCAACGTGAGCTCGAGCAATTTTTGCAAAGTGAAGTAAAGCAAAAGCAAAAATGGGTCTGTGGTGTGTTCTGCCAGAGTCAATCTCGGGGCCAAAACTTCTCTTCCACACTGCTTCAACCTGTGCTTCCAGCTGTCCACGCGACCTCAGCAACCCATGGCCGTGGCATTCTTCAGATGCTCTGGGTAGAGGGTGACCTATAGAAATAAGGGTCTCCAATGGCCTCCAGAAGTGCCTTCAGAATTCAGATTCAGGCCCTAAAAAAGTATCAACTCTGTCCACCCCTGTTCCTCTTGGGTTTCCTCACTTATAACATTCCCAGTAAATGTTACTAAGAAGTGAGAATATGAACACTCACAGGAAGCAGAACATCGATCATTCCTTCATCACAGAAAAGAAGTTGACTGGAGGACTGCTTTAGGCTTCTTGTCTGATTTTCAGGAAAGTTTGGTCAAAAGACTGTACTTGAGATAATCTCAAATGGTTCAGTTTTTTGCCTGCATGCTTGACCAGGATCTGGATCTGAAATATTACCAGTTTCATGCTGGGCTTCAGTTGCAGGCCATGGGCCTGGCTGCTGGGATGCCGGGTTTTGAAGGACATGGTCGGGGTGGTGTCTGTAGCTCAGTGGGTAGGGCGCTGACCACATACACTGAGGCTGGCGGGTTCGAACCCAGCCCCAGCCAGCTAAAATCAACAATGACAACTGCAACAATAACAACAAAAATAGCTGGGCATTGTGGCAGACACCTGTAGTCTCAGCTACTCAGGAGGCTGAGGCAAGAGAATCATTTAAGACCAAGAGTTTGGCTCGGCACCTATAGCTCAACCGGCTAAGGCGCCAGCCACGTACACCTAAGGTGGCGGGTTCGAATCCCCAGCCCGGACCCGCCAAACAACAATGATGGCTGCAACCAAAAAATAGCCGGGCATTGTGGCAGGCACCTGTGGTCCCAGCTACTTGGGAGGCGGAGGCAGGAGACTCACTTAAGCCCAGGAGTTGGAGGTTGCTGTGAGCTGTAATGCCACAGCACTCTACCCAGGGGGACAGCTTGAGGCTCTGTCTTAAAAAAAAAAAAAAAAGACCAAGAGTTTGAGGTTGCTGTGAGCTATGACAACACAGCACTCTACCAGGGGCAACATAGTGAGACACTGTCACCAAGGACATGGTTGGTTGCTAGATCTCTCCAGAGATTTGGTCTACTTTACAGCTAGGGGCAAAGACCCAGTGTTTGCACAGAGATCCTGGGATGGTTCTGAGATTGTCATTCATGGTCCCAAATCTACCTTAGAAATCTCCAGAAGGATCCACCTATCCATTTCTCTAGAAAACTTAGAGGATAACCTGGGGTTGGCCTGGAGCCTCCGGAAGGAATTCCCAGCAGAGCCCTATTCCCTCATGGGAATCCACTCCAGTGTTTGCATTCATCTAGGGCTGGCATGGATTAAGGTACCAAGTTTACCTTCATTGCCCTGTATTCCCGTTTAGAGTCCATATCCTCCATCATCTTCTGTCTCTTTTTTCCTGCCAGGTGCTTCATACAGTTGCATGACCCTGGGGTGGTTGGGGATATTCCACTCTTGTGGCCCAGTTAGATGAACTTGGGTAACTCCCAGCCATTATCACCTCTCATTTAGGTTCTGCAGCAGTCTCTGGTCATGAACCTCCTATGATCCATTTTCTATTCTAAAATGCAAATCTTATCAAGTCATAGAATGCCTAAAACTTTTCTTGGCTTTCCCTTATCATCGGGTTAGACTTCACGCTCGCTTCTTTCCATGTTGTGTGTGCCATTTAAGGTCTGGCCTGTACCCATCTCTCCAGCCTCGTTTCTTGCTGCGTCCCCACGCACATGCCAATGCTCTATAGAGAACTTTCTCCAGTTCCTTTTCTATGCCGTGCCTTCCAGCCATCATACCTGCTATTCCCTCTCCTGGAATGCTGTTTTCTTCCCTCTTCGCCCAGGCCATCTTTGGGACGGGGCCACCCCATCTTTCTTCTCCATGGAACTCCCTCAAATTTCCCTAGGCTGGTTTATATTCTCTTATATCCACCTGTGTACCCCCAGCCACACCACCTTGTCTCAGCTCAGGGGGCTGCCTATCATCCCCACTAGACTGAAAGCTCCATGAATGTAGGAACTTGATCTGTTCTCATTACCGCCAATTGCTCTAGGCACCTAGATACGTTCATATTATCATGCTTAGGAGATTTAGTTGGAACTCATCATCACCCTTGGTCTGATGTATCTTGAGCGAGAATAGTATTATCTATTATTCCCAGTGTAGGGTCTTCAGCATTACCTCCTTTGACACATCACCCTGTGAGGTAGGCAAATGAGCTCCAAGCTCAGAGACAAAGCCCCCAGCATCACTGTCTATTCCTCTCTACAGTAGGAAAGGCCTCGTGTTAGGCTCTAAGGATACAAAGATGAAGAAAACACGGTCTTTGTACCTGAAGATTTCGGAGTCTAGACAGAAACAAGACTTCTAAAACGTGAGAAGTCTGTAATGGAGGCAAGAACAAAATGTGGAAGCAGAGAAGAAAAGTTACTCAACTTGGGGAGGCCAGAAAAGGTTGTGATCAGTGTTACATGAGGCTGCTACTTCTCTTTATCTCCTCTAGCCCTTTCTGAGGCTCCTCAGTCCTACACGGATCAAATTCAACCAGGGTCCCACAGCACACTTCTTTTGTCAAGTTTCTTGAGTCTAAGGAAATTTCTGCAAGTCAGGCAAAGTGGGAGTTGGGCCCACCAGATGCTTATCACATGTGGGATAAGATGCCTCCTAGGAGAGAACTTAATCTCAGCCACAAGTACTTGACCCGGTGGGAATCCTTGGTCATCAGCAGGAGAGGCATTTCTGAGACAGCATGAAGCCCATCACTTGGATTTTCTTACCTCTAAACCCCCAAAGGGAACACATGGCTTTGTAAGCTGGAGGGCTAGAAATGGAAGCCAAAAGAGCTGTTTCACTGAGAAGTTCTAAGCAGAGGTGTTCAACCTTTTTTTTTTTCTGCTCTGCTGTACATTGGAAGAATAAAAGTCTTGGGCCACACTTTAAAAACTGCAAACACTGATAAAAACGGATTAGCACAAAAAAGGGTCCATGCATACTTTTTTTGTGTGATATCCAACAACATAGATAAAGAAAAAAAAGTCTTCACAAAATCAGCATGTGGCCTGTGGGCCTTTGGACACCCCTGCAAGTCCAAAGGATTTGGATATCAGCTGTATGCTTTGGGAGCCCTCTAACAGACGAGAGCACAAAGGAGAGACAGGCAGCCTCCCCCTTTATCCACTGCAGACCGCAGCCCTGATACTCCAGGGGTTCTGATGAGCCTGGAACAGTCCTTGGCCCTGCAGCAGTGGCACCCAGCCAAGACTTCAATGCCTAAGTAGAGAGACAAGTACCCAGTGAAACAAGATAGCTCCCTGGGGTGGTGCTTTGCCAAATTTGGGAGCATGATGCATTAGTGGGCCATGAAATTAAGTTGGTGGCTCATGACCAGCAGTTTTTTTAATAGACTAGGATAAAAAAATCAGAGTTTCTCACAGTAGTTTTATGTAAGTAGGTATATGCATGTATGCGAGCATGTGTGTATGTGTGTGTGTGTGTGTACTGGGTCATTATCTAAAATATATCCTTTCCTGTGGAACATGGCCAAAATTACAAAGGAAATGCCTGTGGCACAGAAATCGTGTCCTGTCAAATGGTACTTATATAAGTTCAAAAGGATTCCCAGATGTAACTAAGAAGGGTTTGCAAGAGCTAGCTGCATTATCCATTATAATAGCTATGAATGGATGTGTGGCTATTTAAATGAATTAAAATTAATTAAACATAAAAATTTCATTCCTTGGTAGGACCAGACAAATTTCAAATTCTCAAAAGAGACATGGGGCAAGTACTGTGCTTTTCAGCTTTTTTTATCTCATGACACACTTGAACCTGTAGTTAAACTTCCACGGCACACTTAAGTTACGTGGATCGTGGCACATGGGTTGAAGATCCCTGGCCTAGTAGCTGCTGTAAGGGATAGTGCAGAAATAGGACATTTCCAACATCTCAGAATGTTCTACTGGATAGACGGGTCTAGAGCTTCTACATCAGCAGGAGGGGGAGGGATGAGTGAAATGCATATGCTTATGCCCACAGATAACACAGAACCCTAGAGCAATGATATACTATTGATTTCCCCATGACCCATTCCTGGCCTGTCCGACTAGGTTGTGAGGCCCTTGAGGACAAGGCCTGTGAAGAAGGACACTGTGCCTGACCCATCCTTACATTTGGTAGACTAAGAGCACAGGAGGAAGGTGAAGAGTTCAGCTTTAGGCATGATAAGTTTGAAGAATAGAAAAGATATCCAGGAAAAGGTGTTCCTAGGCTAGTGGTTCTTCATCCTGGTTATGTGTCAGAAGTTACCTGCGCAGTTCTAAGAACATAGCTGTGCTTAGGCCTTGCTCTAAATCCAGTGGCCCAGAAATCCCAGGTGTGGGGCAGGTACACCTATGTATTTTTAAAGTTCTACAGGTGATTGTGAAGTGCAGTCAAGGTTGGTTCCATTATTGACCCCAGGCAGCAGAAAATACGAGACTTGAGAAAGAGGTTAAACTAGACTTAGAGGGTGGCGCCTGTGGCTCAGTGAGTAGGGCATTGGCCCCATATACCAAGGGTGGCGGGTTCGAACCTGACTCTGGCCAAACTGCAACAAAAGATAGCCGGGCCTTGTGGCAGGCGCCTGTGGTCCCAGCTACTCGGGAGGCTGAGGCAGGGGAATCGCCTAAGCCATGGCACTCTACTGAGGGTGACAAAGTGAGACTCTCTCTCTAAAAAAATAAATAAACTAGACTTAGATCTGGAAGTCATCAATATATAAACTGGGGTTGAAGCAAGAGGAATGTGAGTTCACTCACGGAGACTGGCGAGTGAGAAAAGACGAGCAGGCACGAGACCTAGGATGGAAAGAAGCAAAACCAATAAAGGAGACTGAGAAGGGGAGGTCAGGGAACTACAGAGGACTCTATCACTAAGTGAGCTTTTAGATGCCAGTAACAGAATATTCTAGCTCACATCAGCTTCAACAGTAAGGACACGGATTATATCCCACAAGAAGCTCACGAGCACAGGCTCCAGGCACAGCATTTCAGGGCTCCAACTTCTCTCGGCACCTTGTCCAGAACAGTGCTGGCTTCGTGCCTAGGCTACAGGGAAAATGACTGAAGAAGCTCTTCATCACTGAAGGGTGTGGGGAATAGAACAACCGTGTTCGACTTAGACCAATCATTTTGGCTTTGAATGAATGTTGAGGTGTCAATCATGGTAACTGTGACAGAAGGGAAGCCAAAGAGAAGTGAAAGGAGAAAGCAGGGTGACCAGCAGAGTCAAACTCTGTGTTGAGGTGAGAGTGCATACCACGTGTAGAGTAGAATTGAATTATTTTTAATAAAATATATTGTTTGGTAGTTGGTCATGAAGAATTAGCCTTACTGAGCTGGAACCATGCTATATCACAGCTCCAAAGTCTAGCACACAACTCAAAGGAAAGGGGTCTAGAAACAGGACAAAAGAAGGGATGGCCAAGAGTAAGGAGAAATAAAAAGGTTTTCAGTTGTCAGTAGTGGCACGGAGGACGTACTACCACCATATCCAGCCAAGGGGGGAAAAGGTTATTAACCGACCAGAGAACACATATTCCAAAGATCCAGGTTTAAAAGCAACTGTAACTCATGACTTAGGATACAGTTAAAGAACTTCAGTGTCTTGTTTTACTTAGTGTTGTCAAGGCAGCCCCATAGCCTTGAAAACTTTGGCAGAGCAATTTTTGGCCAACAGAGAAGCCATCTCTCAGAGGCCTCGGTTGGCCATTACCCACTATGTAGATCAGTTCCCTGATGCTATTCTCAGAACAAATTTTCCAACAGATGCTAAGTCAATGAAAACACACTGAGAATTTGTAGGATAATTTATTTTCCATCTGTTTTCACCTGTACTCAATTGAGGATACCAGATCATAGCCCAGGCAATATATGACACAGGCCAAGGGCTACTCCACCCATAGTTTATAAAGTACCATGGTGCCAGTTTTAGCATCGCAGCTGTAAATAACAGGGCCCTAGAGTCACGGGGAGTGATCTCATTCTCTAACGTACATCAGAAGCTTAAAGACGACCTGTGTGTCGTTAGGGATCATTGTGTTACTGGTATTGCTGAGCTCACTAAAGCTCATGTGGCCCAGTTTCATCTCCTCAGGGCTTCTCTGTAGGTTCTTCCCTCCCTTTTTCATCTGGGAATCGCATAAACTGTTTCCCAGGGACCAAAATAAAAGAACCAGGCGCTGGGAGGTTTGGTAAGAAGTGGAGAGGCCACATCATCTCTACTGGCCTAGTCTGGTAGTTTCATTTCGATGTTATTCAGTGGGCAATTTAACAGCAAAGCATATTGGAGATGTCAATTGAAAACTCTCCTTAAAAATCTGTCGACAGCTTCCCATGGCCTTTGAAATAAAGATCAAATTCCTAGCATGGCTTTTGAGGCCTTGCAGGGTCTGGCAGCCTCTGCAGTATCCTCCATGCTCCTCCTCCTTCTCGTTGTTCTGGTTCCTTGGCAGATGAGTTCAACTCAAGTGTCATTTCCTCAAAAAAGCCTTCCCGCTCTCCCTAGATTAGATTAGATTAGAAGCCTCCACTATACCTTTTCCTACTACTGCATTTTTCTTCTAGGGCATTTACTCAATTGTATAATTAGCTCTTCAATTTGTATCTTTTTTTTTTTTTTT
>NW_003852446.1:4710125-4786055 GCF_000181295.1 Otolemur garnettii
TCATTGTTGTTTGGCAGGTCCGGGCTGGGGATTCGAACCTGCCACCTTAGGTGTATGTGGCTGGCGCCTTAGCCACTTGAGCCATAGGCACGGAGACTAATTTGTATCTTTCTAGGACACTCGAAATACTATGAATTTGGTGACCATCCCTGTCTTATCACTAGCCTCAGCACCCTGCCCAGTACCTGGCACGTTGTAGCTTAGTGAAGAGTCTTGCAGAGAGTGACCACATGGGTGACTTGTTCCTCGTCTCCTTTTGAGCAAAGCGAGCTGATTATAAATTCTGATCTGTACTGAAATAGCTCAGAAGATTTTTCTTATGCTAGTTAAATTCCATGCTATTTCTCTCCCTTTGTTTACTTTTTAGAAGATAACTTCTGTTGCAATATAATTCACATGCCATCAAATTCACCATTTAAAATGTACAATTCAATTTTTAATATGTTCACAGTTATGCCACCATCACCACAATCAATTTTAGAACACTTTTATTGCCCCAAAAGGCAACCCTGTACCCTTTATGGGGCATTCTCCATTTTTCTCCCACGCTCACCCAATCATTAATCTACTTTCTGTCTCTGCAGATTTGCCTATTTGGGACTTTTTATATACATGGGATTATACAATATGTGGTCTTTTGTGACTGCTTCTTAGCGTAATGTTTCAAGATTGTAGCATATATGGGTACTTCATTTCATTGCCAAAAACTATTCCATTCCATGGATATACTATACTTTATTAGTTGATGGTCACTTGCGTTGCTTCTACCTCTTATGAATAATGGCTGCTATGATACAGGGTGTCCCAAAGGTCACCCCTAAACTCATTACAAAATTTTACAAAGTGATGGCCAACACATAGAGAATATTTTGTAAATATTTTTTAAAATTTTATAATGGGGGTAGTGCCTGTGGCTCAGAGGAGTAAGGTGCTGGCCCCATATGCCGGAGGTGGCAGGTTCAAACCCAGACCCAGCCAAAAACTGCAAAAAAAAAAAAAAAAAATTATATAATGAATATTTTATTTTTTATTTTTTTTAGAGGCAGAGGTCTCACTTTGTTGCCCTAGGTAGAGTGCCATGGTGTGATAGCTCACAGCAACCTCCAGCTCTTGGGCCTAGGTGATTCTCTTGCCTCAGCCTCCGGAATACCCGGGACTACAGGTGCCCTGCCACAACGCCTGGCTATTTTTGGTTACAGTTTGGCCGGGGCCAGGTTTGAACCTGCCACCCTTGGTGCCTTACCCACTGAGCCACAGGTGCTGCCCTATAATGAATATTTTAGACAGCGCCCATAGCTCAGTGGGTAGGGTGCTGGCCGCATACCCCAAGGCTGACAGGTTCAAACTTAGCCCAGGCCAACTAAACAACAATGACAACTGCAACCAAAAAATAGATGGGGGTTGTGATGAGTGCCTTATAGTTCCAGCTACTTGGGAGGTTGAGGCAAGAGAATCGCTTAAGCCCAAGAGTTTGAAGTTGCTGTGAGCTGTGACACCACAGTGCTCTACTGAGGGCAACATAGTAAGATTCTGTCTCAAAAAAAATTTATAATGATTATTTTGTAACTAAAGGTATCTTTAGCTACAATTTCCCATTTCCCCTGTGTATGATGACTTGAGGGGCGACCTTTGGGATGCCCTGTACATCGATGTACAGGTTTTTGTGAGGACATGTTTTTTCTTTCTCATGGTATATACATCGGAATGGAATTTCCGGGTCATATGGTGACTCTATGAGTAACCTTTGGAGGAGCTGCCCAACTGATTTCCAAAGCAGCTGTACCATTTTACATTCCCACCAGAATGGTATAAGGGGTCCAATTTCTGCACATCTTCACCAGCACTTGGTATGGTCTGACTTTTTGATTAGAGTCATCCTAGATATCTCAGTTTGGTTTTGATTTGCATTTCCTTGGTAATTAATGATGGTGAGCATCTTTTCCTGTGATTACTGGCCATTGTCTGTCTTCATTGGAGAGATGTCTGTTCAGATCCCTTGCCCATTTTATAATTTGGTTGTTTTTTACTGTTGAGTTCTTTATATATCCTAGACATTAATTCCTTGTCAGATATTTGACTTGTAAAAATTTTCTCTCATTCTGTCAGTCATCTTTTCACTGGCTTGATGCTATCCTTTGAAGCACAAAGGACTTTAATTTTGATGGAATCAAGTTTATCTACTTTCTCTTTTATTGCTTATATTTTTAGTATATGTCTATAAAATCACTGCCTAAGCCAAAGTCACAAAGAATTAGGCCTATTTTTCTTTTAAGTTTTATATTTTTGTCTTTGATCTATTTTGTGTTAATTTTTATATGTGGTGTAGGGGAAGAGTTCCGACTTCATTTTTTTGCATATGGGCATCTATTTGTCCAATACTATCTGCTTAAATAACTCTTCCCCTCATTTAATTATTTTGTCACCCCTTGTCAAAAATCAATTAGCTGGACCAGGCATGGTGATTCATGCCTATAATCCTAGCCTCTGGAAGGCTGAGGCAGGAGGATCATTTGAGCTCAGGAGTCCAAGACTAGCCTGAGCAAGAGTGAGACCCAACTACTCGGCGGCTGAGGAAGTCGGATCACTTGAACCCAGGAGTTTGAGATTGCTGTGAGCTAGGCTGACACCATGGCACTCTAACCCAGGCAATAGAGTGAGGCTCTGTTTCAAAAAAGAAAAAAAAAATCAATTAACTGTAAATGTGGTTTACTTCTGGACTCTCAACTTGATTCTCATTTAACTAAATGTCCATCTTTATACCAGTAACATACTGTCTTAATTGCTGTAGCTCTGTAGTAAGTTTTGAAATTGGGAATTGTGAGTCTTCCACCTTTTTTTTTTTTTTTTTTAGACAGAGTCTCACTCTGTCATCCTGGATAGAGTGCCATGGTGTTATAGCTCAGAGCAACCTCAAACTCCATCTAGGGCTCAAATGATCCTCTCGCCTCAGCCTTCCTAGTAGCTGAAGCTACAGGCATGTGCCTCTAGGCCCACATAATTTTTCTTTTTTTAGGCGAGAGGGGTCTCACTCTTGCTCAGGCTGGTCTCAAACTCCTGAGCTCAAGTGATCTACCCACCTTGGCCTCCCAGAGTAATAGAATTACAAGTGTGAGCCACCATGCCCTTCCTGAGTCTTCGAACTTTGTCCTCCTTTTCCAAGATTGTTTCAGCTATTCTGGGTCTCTTGGATTTTTGTGTGAATTTTAGAGTCAGCTTGTCTATTTCTAAGAAGCTAACTGGGATTTTAATAGAGATTACACTGAATTTGTTGATCATTTGGGGAACTATTGACATCTTGATGATATTCTTCTGGCCTACAAACATGGCACCAGGACTTAATTACTTTCCACAATGTTTGGTACTTCTCAGAGTATATATAATATTTTATACTCCTTTCATTAACTTTATTCCTAAGTATTTTATTATTTATGATGCCATTATAAATGGAATTATTTTCTTATTTTCATTTTTATTACAAGTAGATGGGAACAGAACTGATTTTTGTATGTTGATCTTGTACGCTACAACCTTGCTGTTTAAATATCTTAAAGTTATTATAACCTAGAACCTCAAATATCAGTTCTATTTCATCCAGTTACATCAGGGTTAAAATCTTGCTGTTGTTTAATGTTCCTTGTTATATGGAAGTCTTATTTTAAACAAACTTAATAAGTTGTATTGATTGATTGATTGAGACAAGAGTTTCGCTCAGTCACCCTGGGTAGAGTGCCATGGCATCACAGTTCATAGCAACCTCAAACTTTTGAGCTTAGGCAATTCTCTTGCCTCAGCCTCCTGAGTAGCTGGGACTACAAGCACCCACCACGACACTCAGCTAGTTTTCTATTTTTTAGTAGAGACAGGGTTTGGCTCTTGCTCAGGCTGGTCTTGAACTCCTGAGCTCAGGCAATCCAGGCATGAGTCACTATACCCAGCCTAAGTTATATTTAAAGGATAAATTGGCTGAGTATAAAATGCACAGACCACACTATTTTGCTAAGAACTCTGCAGAGACTCCCTCCTAGGTTAGACATTGCTATAGAGAAGAATTAAATCAGTCTGGTTTGGTTTTTTTTGGTGTGTGTGTGGTTGCCTTGTTCTTTCTGCCTGGATGCTTGATTGAAATTCAATTACTTCATATGTTATGTATCTTTTTCCTCAAATAGTGTTCTTTAGATCCATAGCACAGTTATTAATCTCAGTAAATGTAATATTGACAATACTTTAATCTATTGTCCATATTTCAATTTTGTCAATGAACTCAATGATCTTCTTTATAGCATTTTCCCCTGTGATGCAGGATCTTCTGTAAATTCATATATTGCATTTAGTTGTCAGGTTCCTTAGGCCCCTTTAATATGAATCACTTCTTTGGCATTCATCCCTTGAGTTGCTGACATTCCAAAAGAATATAAGGGCATCGCCTGTGGCTCAGTGGGTAGGGCGCCAGCCCCGTATACTGAGGGTGGCGGGTTCAAACCCAACTGGCCAAGCTGCAACAACAATGACAACAAAAAGACTTCAAAAGAATACAGATCTTTTGCTTTTTAAAAATAGGATGTTCCTTAGATTGCAATTATATATTTCCAGCCAGAATACTATATAAATGGTGGTGCATCCTTTTCAAGGTGTCGTATCTGTCTGATGTCCATCTAGTCCTCATTTGTGATATTAATTCTGGTCCCCTGGTAGAGATGTTACCCAATTCTATTTAGTTACTAATATTCTAAAATGTTAACGTGTCTTTTTCCTCTATTCTACCCTCAAGCTTTTTCTCCGTCGATAATCTGATATTACACCTTGTATCCATTCTCCTTGCTGTTCCTAGTTGATTTATTTGACATCTGCCAGTGGTGTTCTGGTTTCTTTGGGGTGTTACTTGGTTTTATATACTATATTTAGAACTGAGAAGAAAGTTCTATCATCTAAAATAGTAATCCTAAATCTTCCTCTAACTACAAACCCTAACCAGAGTTAGAAAAATAGTCAGTTGAGGAAAGAAACAATTGTAGAACTGTGTAAAAATTTCAAATAGATAATATTCAATGCTAATAATGGAGATAATTCACCTTGAAGAAGGAAAGAATGATGTTCTAACACATGGCAAATAGCCAGCCTCTTAGATGTTACTCTGAAAGGAAACTTGGAAGGGTTGGGTTTGGTGAAAGGTGTTTCAGTGTACCCAAGAGCATACACGCTGCTCAAATATAATTTATTTCATATAAATATAATGTATAATTTTTTGAAAAAATTCCATTTTGAGAAATTGAATGTTTTAAAGGATTCTTTACTAAATGATTTCCTTACTGATTCAAATCATAGATTTCGTCACTATTTCCAATAAAGTAGTTGTTCTGAGCCCTTGCTGGATATTGGAATCAGCTGGGGAGCTGTTAAGACACACCGATGCCAGGACCCTACTCCAAAATATTTTGATTGAATTGCTCTAGGGTGGAGCCATGCCATTAGGCGTTTTGAAAAGCTCCCCAGGTGATTCTAATCAGCAGCCAGCCTTAAGAATCCCTGTCAGAATGTAACATTTAGCATCTTATTAATACTCCAGAGAATCTTCTAAAGGAGATATATTAGCCTCTTAAGATGGTAATGAATAGGAAAATTTCTAAAAGTCCTGGAGATGTTTAAAGAAAAACAAGATAATCATAATGTTGTTAACATCTTTTTATTTTTGGCTGGGTCTCTAAATGTTTTATAATTATTTTAAACCTATGCAATGACTTATGGAGCAAAAGTTTATTAAATGTAATCACAGCTTGAATCTGCACACTAAAAAAAATATGTTTTCAATTTTTCTTCTGGAAGTTGGGGATTGTCCATGGTCAGGACACTGGCATGTCCTGTTACTCATCAGGCTGAGAGAGACCCCATGAGCACCAACTTTCTATAATAAATAGAAAGGAGTCAAAATTTATCCTTTCTGAGCAAACTATTTCTCAGGAATACAAATTAAAATCATAAAGAAGATTATAAGGGAGATCTCTAAAATATTTAAACAAATAAACTTGCTCAAGAACTTGATTACAAGGGAATTAATAGACTTGTTAGATGCTGTAATTATCTACTCATTGAAACAGGATCCCTGAAGATCTCTTCTACTTTTCAAAATAGATTTAACTATTGAATGTATTTAAAATCATATAGATATATTTCTATATTAATCAAGACTCTTTGGGCTGCAAATAATAAATCCAGTTGGACTAAGTAACGGAGAAAGGGAATTTATTGAGTCGAACAACTGAAAAGTTCAGAGACAGACTTCAGGCAAGTCTGGATCTAGGGACTCAATGCCATCAGAAATTGGTCTTGTTCTTTCCACCTCGTTTATGTTTTCCTTCTAAGTAGATTCTATTCTCAGGTAGATTGTCTCCTTGTGGTAACAAGATGGCTGCCAAGGCTGGGTGCGGTGGTTCACACCTGTAATTTTAGCACTCTGGGAGGCTGAGGTGGGTGGATTGCTTGAGCTCAGGTGTTTGAGACCAGCCCGAGCAAAAGTGAGACCCCATCTTTAAAAATAGCTGGGCGTTGTGGCCAGTGCCCCTAGTACCAACTACTCAGGAGGCTGAGGCAAGAGAATCACTTGAGCCCAAGAGTTTGAAGTTGCTGTGAGCTATGATGCCTTAGCACTCAACCCCAGGGTGACTGAGTGAGACACTGTCTCAAAAAAAAAACAAAACTAAAAACAAACAAAAAAGATGGCTGCCAGTAACCTTAGACTTTCATACAACTGTTTAGCTTTCATACATTCTTTTTAACCCCAGCAGAATACTTCTCCATCTCAAGAGCTCTAACAAAAATAGTTGAGTTGAGTCTTACTGGCTCAGATTGTCCTGGCTTTGGTCCATGTGACCCTCCTTGAGCCAATCTCCATATCCACTGGGGTACAATATTCTGACTGGCAAGGCTTGTGTCACATGCTCATCCCTGGCACTGGGGTGTGGTCAACTCTACCTGATTTACATGCTTGAGGGTGGGGTGGAGTGGAGTGTGGTTACCCAAAGGAAGATTGCTATCAGAAGATTTGGAGACAGATGCCCAGCAAAGCCAAACAGAGGCTCACCATGATTCAGAAAAACTATTATAAACTAAACTTCCCTACCTCTCTTTCTTCCAATTTCCCAGTTAGCCATAAGCAGTGAGGCTTTATGGTTTCTGGGCAGTTACTTCTCAAAATTCAAATATATTGTCCTATATCCCTTTGGTATTGTGCACAAACATCTTCTGATAGGAGGTAAGTACTTTTTTTGAGACGGAGTCTCACTCTGTCACTCTGGGTAAAGTGCAGCAACCTGAAACTCCTGGGCTCCAGTGATTCTCTTGCCTCCGCCTCCCAAGTAGCTGGGGCTGCAGGTATCCGCCACAATGCCTGGCTATTTTTAGAGATGAGGTCTCACTCTTGCTCACGCTGGTCTGAAACTCCTGAGCTCAAGAAATCCACCCACCTTGGCCTCCCAGAGTGCTGGGATTACAGGTATGAGCCGCTGTGCCTGGCCTAAGAGTTAAGTACTTAATAAATGTAGTACGTGTATACCACGGAGTACTACTCAGCCACAAAGCAGGATGACTTGATGCCCTCTGTGGTAATTTGGATAGAACTGGAGACCATTATCTTAAGTGAAGTAGCTAAAGAATAGAAAAATAAGTAGCACGTGTACTCACTAGTAAATTGGAACTAACTGATGAGCACGAACGTGCACAGAGGGAGGTGAAACTCAACAGAAATCAAGCAGGGGGAAGGTGGGAGGAAGGGATGAGTGAAAACCTACCTAATGGGTACAGTGGGCACTATCGGGGTGACAGGAACACTCATAGCCCTGACTCCAGCATTATAAAAGCAACCCATGTAACCGAAAACATTTATACCCCTGTAATATTTTGAAATTAAAAAAAAAAACAATAAATGCCTAGAACAGGCAAAGCTTATAAAAACAGAAAAGAGTTCTATGGCTGCCTAGGGCTGGAGGAATGGAGGACCGGAAGCATGAGAACAAAGAGGTACAATGTTTCTTTGGGGGAAAGTAAAAATGTTCCCAAATTGATGATGGAGATCGTTGTACAATCCGCGAATATGCTAAACGCTATTGAATCATTCGCTTTAAAAGGCTTAATGGTATGCTATGTGAATTATATCTCAATAAAACTGTCAGGGGGAAAGGAGTTGAAGAATTAAGCCATATATGCTGAAGAACTAAAGTTCGGTTTGTTACCTTTTTATTTACCTTGAGCAGAGCTAGAATTTATTTGATGTGAGAAATGCCAGTTTTTAAGGAATAGATTTACATGGCTGAACACAGTGCTCTCTACACACTCCTTACCCACACAGACAAAGTCTCACACCCAAGTTTCCCTTAACCCCCATGTATAGGTCTTAAGATTATTTTCCAAGTGGAAGGAGAAGCCCCCGAATGGATGAGAATATCAGTCTATACTATCTCAGTAACATCATCAGCTTCCACAGTTCTGAGGTAGATGGTCAGAAGCAAGTTAGGGACCAGTATTGAAAGAGTTTATGGTTTGTATTTTGTTAGTCCCGGTCGTCATGGCAACCAACTGGTTCTACATAAAGCCCGAAGCCAGCAGACAAGTAATGGAATACATTCCTCGGGGTGAGTCAAAGCCTCGTTGAAAAGGAAGCAATCACACTGTTATGGAAATAAATTATAAACTCCTATGAACAGCTCAGGGTTGAAATAGCAACTTTTCTGGATTCACATATCCCCCCTCCTCCCACATATTTTTGGTGATAAGTAATTGGCCACACTTCCTTTCTGATGGGACAGTCCACCACATCTCTGAGGAAGGGGCATGGTGATCCACGGCCTGCCTGCCTATCTCACAAGGTCTTGGTGAGGATCAGATGAGAAACGCAGTGGGCCATACTGCTGATAGGGCCAGGGCTGTTGCTGAAAAGTCCTTAACATTCAGAAATGGAAGTTCCAGATAGGACTTTCACCTACCTCTGAGCCACTTAGAGATGACTTCCTATGACCTACGCACTCGTATTTTGTTCAGTCTAAAAATCCAAGTGATGAAACTTCTGTTCTTCCCCTGGGACATCCTGTTCCACACAGAGTCACAAAGTGCATGCCAGCAGAACAGAGTGCTTCAGAGCACTGCCTTTGGAGTAGACAGATGTGGATTCAAATCCCAGCTCTGCTGCATTATACCATGGGAACCCTGGCATGTTAAAGTCTTTGCATTTCAGATTCTCATTTATAAAATAGAGGTAATGGTATCTACTTCTTAGAGCTGTGAGGAAGAGTTCATGTAACAATGTTAGACAAAGCACCCAGCGGCCTCTGACATGCAGGCAGGGGCAGATACATGTTAAGTTTTATTGTCATCAGCTTTACTCCCTTAAGGCCTGACCGTCTTTACTTTCTTGCTAATCCTCGGTGGAATTGTTTCTACCATGTTCTTTTTTTTAAATTTTTCTTATACATGTATACATTAGGTTTCCACTTTTGCCTTCACAGAATGAAAAAGGCTAAATTTCATGACAATAACAATATTTAACATAAGGACTGAGAACAAAAACCTCATAAAGAACGAATGAAGATAAAGACATTCAGAAAAGAAATCAGACGATTGCTGCAGTGAAATATTAAGCAATAATAATAGTAATAATGCAAAGAAAGTCACATTCACATTGTCAGATAGGAGAATGTCTATTATAGAATACTTTGATCGGTTAACTACTTCTTATTTTGTTTTTTCCAATGTCTCAAAAAAAAAATAGGCAACTAGTATTTATAAATAAAAGTAACAGATAATTTCAAAAAAACAGACCATGCCAAATCTTATAGACAATAGAAAACGAAATACTTCAAAATCATCCTACTTAATCTGGACACACCTGATATTAAAATTGGAGAAAATATATTGTTATAAAGGGGAAATTACAAACATAATTCACTTATAAATGAGGATGCAATATGATAACATATTAACATGTTGAATTAAAAATTAATGTTGAAGGAATGTACTTTGGTCAAAATTAAATACAATTTATATGAAAATTAGTGACTAATTTACCATGTTATTTTTTTCTTCTTAATTTATTCTTTTGCTTTCAAATACCACTTTAATACTTTCAGCTATTTTGACCTCCAACTTTTATTTTTGGGGTGCTTTTTTATTTGTTTGTTTGTTTTTGAGACAGAGTCTCAAGCTGTCACCCTGGGTAGAGTGCTGTGGCGTCACTGCTCACAGCAACCTCAAACTCTTGGGCTTAAGCCATCCTCTTGCCTCAGCCTCCTGAGCAGCTGGGACTATAGGTACCCTCTACCACACCTGGCTATTTTTTGGTTGCAGTTGTCATTGTTGTTTGGCAGGTCTGGGCTGGATTTGAACCCAGCAGCTCCGGTGTATGTGGCTGGTGCCTTAGCAGCTTGAGCTACAGGTGCCAAGCCATCTCCACCTTTTGTTATCATCTCATTGAGTAGGATAAACCACTGATTGGTTTATCCTCAAAAAGTAGAGTTTGTAGCAAAGATTCTACGAATTTTTAGTGACTCATTGTTCATTATTATTATCATTGGCTTGGCTGGAGTATGCTGAACCCAGCTCACCACCATATTCTTATGGGGCCTTACTGGCTCAGAAATGAGAACATTCTTCAAGCGTCAGCAATAGAGCCCACTGTAGGTGGGCTACCTATGACAGCCACACATTCCCCCACAGCCTCACCTAACAGGCAGCTGCATTTGGAAAAGCCAAGTTGCACAATCTTGGCAACAAGTTTTGTTCACTATTTCTCCATTATTTGGACAACCAGGTTAAATTCCTGCAGCTTGGGCCTATCTGAGGTCTCCGTCATATCAGCATTGTCAGCCTGAGCAAACCAATTTCTGCTTCTAGGAACATTCCTTTAGAGAGGAGTGGAAATTTCAATAAACTCTCCAGCGTTCTTTGAAACTCCTGAACTGGTGAGGCCCTTGAGCAGATTCTTCTCCTAGACTCAGAAGAGCAGTATTTGGAACTAGAAGCTTGCACAGGATCAGTTTTTCCACCGATGTCGTCCTCCCTTTGGATAATTAATTTGGAAAGGTTGGCGTTTCCTTCTACCTGGCCACATTTGTTTTCTCCATCTTCTTGGAGACCGGCCTTCAAATATTTTCTCTATCTTCACCCTTCCAGCGATTCTTTTCCAGCATTTTCATTAAGTTGAATACCAGACTGATTTTTTTTTTTCTTGCTATACAAAGTTTTGAGATTCTTTCGTAGCTCTTTAATTTCTCCTGATCTAGCTTCTCCAACGCAGAGGAAGGATTAACGAAAGGGATTTGTATAAGCACACCACGTCCCTTAGCGACAAACATAAAAAGCAGCCCACTCTTGGCCTTCTCTCACCAGCAGACCACAACTGGTGTGTGTGTAGGGGTGTACAGTAATCAATTCTTAGAACAGATTTTTTCCTCTTTACTCACAGACACCTTGAAGACCTCATGTTCAAGCCAGATCTATTTTGGGCAAAAAGGAGACAGGATATTTGATGCCTTTGTGTCTGGTAAAATCCTTCCCCAGTACCCCTAGGTTCTCCTCTCTTCTTTGTAGTTGCTAATGGCTAAGACGTTAACGACGCTACCCTTGCCCTCATCTGTTCTCTGAACCTAAGACTGCTTCCCCCTTTAGGCTGGGCGTCTCTTCAGTTAGAACCACAATCCGAAGGGAAAATGCTTTTGATTTGAGAGGCGATTTAAAGAAAAAGAAAGACTCCGTGTGCTCCCAAACTGCTTTCTTCCATCCGACCAACTAGCCTGGTTTCTATTTTGAAAAACATCAATTACGCACTGCAACAAATTCGCTATTTTCAGAACACCATAAATTCTAAGGCAATAATATTTAGTGAGTGATTTATAGTGATATCAGTAAACGAAGGGTACCCAGCTTAATTGGAGTGTGGTTTTTAAATTGCAAAGTTATGAACATTATTTAACACCAATTTCCTCACTAATGGAGCTGTAATTGCTTGCAGAGAAGGGTTTCTCAACCTCAGCGCTATCAACGTTTGGGCCAGATAATTCTCTCTGGGGGATGAGAGTGAAGGGGACCTGTGCATTAGGGGATGCTTAGCAGCATCCCTGATCCCTACCCACTAATGCCAGCCGAATTCTCACTCCAGTTGTGACAACCAAAAATGTCTGCGGACATTGTCAAGCATCCCCTGGGCAACACAACCAGCTCTGGTTGGGATGCACTGATGTGCAAGGCCTGGTGAAATCGTCTTTCCCTTGCTTGCTTTTCTGAACTATGAACATCTTAGAGTCCACTGAAAAATAAGAACACATTAGGTCCTGGAATGTACTATTTTGATTCTATTATAAAATCCTTCACTTTTCTCACTTGAGATTTTTAGAAAAACAATGAAATTTCCAAATATAGCTACAGTATATAAACATTGGTCCCTGCCTGGCACGTCTTCACCTCTCTGCTAATGGGTCAGCAAGAATAGTACTTTTCATGAGGTTTTCCAAGAGTTTGCAGGGCCCCTCTCTGGCCTGGTTCACTGAAGCCCAGGGTAAAACTACTCATTAGCAAAGTGACTAATCTACAGGCCTATTAGTTGAAATAGTCAGCGAGGGGAAAAGAAGTGTAATGTTTCCTGGGTACTATTTTCTCTCTTAAAGCATAATATGCAGTGGTCTAAAGAGTGGCCCCATCCACGTTAGTTTTACAAATTGGCAAGTTTGGTCTTTGCTGTCCAGTACTTGCTTCCAGGCTGATCAGGGTTTCGACAGACCCTGAAGTAAAAGGAAAAAATGGTGGTATCACAGACATTCTCTGCTCTAATAACTGTTCCTCTACCCCATTCTCTGCTTTCCTTCTTCCTCCTATTTCTTTGTGACTTAGGCCTTCTCACTATTCTGAAGACCAGCCGACCATCCCATCCATTCCCCACCCAACACCCACCAACAGGGTCCCAGCTGGAAGCAAATGGCACACTCAATTAGGATAAGTTGAGGAGAGTTTAATGAAGGAATTATTTACAGAGGTGTCATCAGGGTTTAGGGATATCCTGAAGGAGAGTGTAGTACCACACAACAAGAGGTACCATCCCTAAGCCTGGAAAGGCAAAGAAAAGACCAGTAACCAGAACCCAGAAGGGTGACTATGGGGGTAGCCATCTTGTTTCTTACACCACACAAACCAGCAAGCTATGTTGACCTAGAGGATAAATACCCTAACTTCACTCTTCCCTGCCCTCCAACTTCCAGCCACTATCTCCAACTCAACCAGAAGAGGGAGGGTAAAGGAGGATGGTGATACAGTCCATATGGGGCAGGCTCCCTGGGCACAGAGCAGAGTAGAGGAGGATAGAGAACAGATCTGGGAAGCAAACAGAAGACTTCCAGCCCACACTGCCATCCTAAGGACCATTAGAGTGGGAAAGGATGTCATTTGAACATTCTCTCATGGTCATTTTCCTATGTCCCCTGGGGTTGAGACAAGCTGCCTTAAAGCATGTTGGACTTTCCAAATCCCTGTAATCCCCTCCGGAAGCTTCCGTTGCTGAATCACCTGGAAGAAATAGATCCAACTTCTATAACCACCATTCCATTTCATGCCTTTTCCACTAGCCCACTGATTTTTGAGACAGAGTCTCTCTATGTTGCTTTCTGCAAAGTGCCATGCCATCACAGCTCCCAGCAACCTCCAACTCTAGGGCTCAAGTGATTCTCTTGCTTCAGCGTCCCAAGTAGCTGGGACTACAGGCGCCACAATGCCTGGTTATTTTTTGTTGTAGTTGTTGTTGCAGTTGTTGTTTTAGCTGGCCTGGGCCAGATTCAAACCCACCAGCCTCGGTATACGTGGCTGGCACCGTAACCACCGTGCTATGGGCCCTGAGCCCCATTGTTTTTTTGATTTCTAGGAGTCCACAGGATAATCCACTTGCCAGTCTGTTTCCTCCTCCCTTTGGTGTTCACAGCCACTTCATGTGATAATTGAGTATAAACCAACTCCCACCCTAGTGTTATCGAGATATAATAGATGACAAGCATTTCACTTCACACAGGGTGCCAAGGATATTCCCAGGGTGCTTCCAGGACAGGCTTTGGGGAGGAGACCTCTCAGAGTGGGAGTTGGGTGGAAGTTAAGGGAAAAACTAACTGCTTTCCCCGTCCAGTCCTACTTGTTAAAATAGTGTGGGCACTTTAGCACTTGAACAAACTTGGCGCAGGCTTCTGGGGCTTTCTGTTTGTTGGTTTGTTGGCTTTGGTGGGCAGTTATTTGGGTTTTTCCTGACAAGCACTCAAAGTCACACTGCCTTCTGGAAAAGCTGCTATCTCAAATTGGTTAACACTACAAAAAATGTGAAACCCTGGGGAACAAGAGAATTCCATATTGTATACCCATCTAAATCTGGTAAGGGTCTCTCAAAGCCTCACCACTATTCAGAAATGTCGGTAACAATGTGATTTCACTTGATCACTAAGAGAGTTTTTGGCCAGAGCTGGGTTTGAACCCGCCACCTCCAGTATATGGGGCCAGTGCCCCACTCCTTTGAGCCACAGGCGCCCTTGATTACTAAGAGAGTTTTATAGGGTATGATGTACAATCTATTTTAAATCCTGTAATCTTCTTTTTTTTGTTTTTTTGTTTTTTGAGACAGAGCCTCAAGCTGTCCCCCTGGGTAGAGTGCCGTGGCATTACAGCTCACAGCAACCTCCAACTCCTGGGCTCAAGCGAGTCTCCTGCCTCAGCCTCCCAAGTAGCTGGGACCACAGGCGCCCGCCACAACGCCTGGCTATTTTTTGGTTGCAGCCCTCATTGTTGTTTGGCGGGTCTGGGCTGGGGATTCGAACCCGCCACCTTAGGTGTATGTGGCTGGCGCCTTAGCCGGTTGAGCTATAGGCGCCGAGCCTTGTAATCTTCTTGAATAGCAAAATAAGTCCATCTCACAAAGAAAATGGTGATAGGAAAATCACTTTTGGTATCAACAAAACATAATAGAGAAGAACAATTGTGATTTATTTACTTACAAAGGTACTTATTTTGTGTTGGTTACACCTACATAAGTCATTAGTATCTATTCATAAGTAAAGCATTTATTTCATAATCATACTTGAATTTCACAACTATTACATGTAAAACAAGCCAAGCTCAACCAACTTCAATGACTTTACTTTTTATTTTATTGTTTTTGAAACAGAATCTCACTATGTCACCGTCCATAGAGCACTGTGACATCACAGCTCACAGCAACCTCAAACTCTTGGGCTCAAGCAATTCTCTTACCTCCATCTCCCGAGTAGCTGGGACTACAGGCACCCACTATAACACCTGGCTATTTTTTTGTTGCAGTTGTCATTGTTGTTTAGCTGGCCCAGGCTGGGTTCAAGTCCGCCAGCCTCGGTGTATGTGGCTGGAGCCCTGCCCACTGAGCTATGTGCACTGAACCCAACTTCAATGACTTTAGTTTTCAAAAAATTCAAGCTTGGTTTTATAATTGAAGTAAAAACAGAATTCCTGAATATTGAATTAATACTGATTTCTATCTTTACTGTTAAGTTTTTAATTATGACATTTCTACTTACGTGTACACTTATTAGACACAGACACGTATGTAATGATGTAGCTCTCAGTTTTGTTCAAGAAAATTAAAATTACATTCTGAAATTATACAAAAAAAAAAAAAGAACTACTTGAATTCACTACCACAAGTGAAGTTGATACAAAATTTGCTAATCTATACACTCTTCAGAATCTGCTGTGAGTTTCTAATGTCTGGCTGGGCAGGAAAAGCGGGGTTGGGGAACCAAAGCCATCTATTTGCAAGAGCAGTTTTACATATAAGGGGAGTCAGTAACTTATTATTTCAACAAATATTAATTGAGCTTTTCCCATATGCCAGGCCCTGTGCTGCATGCCAGGAATGTCATATAAACATGACAGAAAGTGTCCCAATTATATTCCAGTGGATGAGACAGACAAGAGTAAACAAATAAATGGTCAATGTCATTCGAGAGGGGGATAAGCATTATGATGAAAATCTCAGCTGGGTAAAAGGATTAGGAAGCAGCTGGGTGGGTGTCTGTCTTAATAGGATGGTCAGGGAAGGCCTCTCTTAGATGATTTTGAATGAGTCATTAGAGTATCCGGCGAGTGTTCCTGGCAAAGGGAATGGCAAGCGCAAAGGCCCACAGGTGAGATTAGCCTTGACATATTCCAAGAGAAGCCCAATGTGGCTGGTCTGGAGTGAGCCAACCATGGGAGGCAGAGTCCAGAAAATGCCAGACTTTGTAGCAAGGGGAACTGGGGTTTCTTCTAAGTGACATGAAAAACTAGAATTTGGGGGGCTTTTTGAGACTAGGTCTTATTCTATCACTTGCGTTTGAGTGCAGTGGTGATGTCATAGCTCATAGAAACCTCAAATTCCTGGGCATAAGCGATCCTCCTACCTCAGCCTCCCAAGTAGCTGGGACTATAGGCACCTGCCACCATGCCTGGCTAATTATTTTATTGTCAGTAGAGCTGCGGTCTCACTTTTGCTCAGGCTGGTCTCCAACTCCTGAGCTCAAGCAATCCTCCTGCCTCAGCCTCCTAGAGTGCTAGGATTACCGGTGTGAGCCACCATGCCTAGCCCTATTGGAAAATTTTAAGGAGAGAAGTGACGTGACTTAACATGACCAGATCATTCCGGCAGCCGTGTGAATGATGAGAGGGAAAAACTAAAGCAGAGAAATGAAATCTAAGCAAGAAATGGTGATGCCTTTCTACAGGGTGCAATCTGAGGTGTATTGAGAACACCCTCCCATCCTAAAGTATCTGCCACCCTTTCGAGAAACTCCATTGCACATATACCAAAATTGGGGAAAGGCAGAGATGAAAGTAGAGATTCATTTCTTTAGATTCAACAGGACATTTTCAGGCATTCCTGGAAGCTGTAGACATGGAACATCAGTCCACCAGTTGCATAGTACCAGTGTTGGTCAGGTCTTCCTCATGCCAAACCCAAGGCTTTTTTCACATTCCCAGCTCACAGTGTAATGGGTAGAACACAGCAAATAGTAAATTGCTGTGTGCTGGGAGGAGGGGCGGGGCATGACAGGAGAGGCGGGCAGTTACGTCACCTCTGTGGAGAACCAACTGAGCAGTCAATTAAAGTGCCGTTCAGTACTGACCAGGTCTTCAAGCTCAGTGTCTGAAAATGGCGGCCTCTGAAGATAGAATTACTTCCTGTTAGATGCCAAATCAGGTGGTCAAGATGGACTTTAGGGGCTTCTAATTCTCCATATACTCTTTCCCCAGCCCTACCTTCAACCCTTTTCTGGACAGGTTTGTACTTAATTATATTTCTAGTGGGGGTTAAAATAAATTTATAATAATATTTAGCTTTCTGAAAAAGCTAGATGTTTATCAGACCCCCACTGTGTATAAAACAAAGGGTCCAAGGGCCACAGGGAAGCCGTGTCCCTGGGAGCCTCATGGAGTTTAGAATGTAGTGTAGGATTGAGCCTGAGTTACTTAATTTCATGAGACTTTAACTTTCCTTTCTGCAAAATGGAGATCACAGTGCCTTCCTCACAGGATGTCATGAGGATTGAAGGAGACTGGGCTATATATACTGGTGCATAAAGGATTCTCAAAAATACATAGTACTGGCCAGGTGCCGTGGCTCACACCTATAATCCTAGCACTCTGGGAGGCCAAGGTGGGTAGATCGCTTGAGCTCACGAGTTTGAGACCAGCCTGAGAAAGAATGAGACCTTGTCTCTACTAAAAATAGAAAAAGTAGCCAGGCATTGTGGTGGGTACCTGTAGTCCTAGCTACTTAGAAGGCTGATGAGATGAGAGGATCTCTCAAGCCTAAGAGTTTGAGGTTGCTGTGAGCTATGACACTACGGCACTCAGCCTCATGTTGAAACTCTGTCTCAAAAAAAAAATACACAGCACTGACTCCATTCCTAGAGGAGTAAGTATATTCTTAAGTAAGCACATCTAGCAAAGGGTGTAGAGGTACACACAGAGTGGGCTGACTTGCATTCTCACTAGGGTGTGAAGGGCTGTCTTTGAACCCCTTCCCTAGTAGGTTTTTCTAGGAAGAGTGGAGAGTAGGCTTCTGAGGCAGGGCGTGCTGCTAAGAAGGGGAAGAACACAAAATGGGAGACAACATCCCCCCAAGGCTCATCCAGTAAGTCTTACTGCCTGCCTGCTGCACCCAAATCAAAAGTCTTATTTTAGGCCCCAAACTGTAAACTAAGAGATCCTAAGCTGGTCAGAGTATTATTCCCTTTTCTTTATTCTGTACCTTC
Organism: Otolemur garnettii; assembly: GCF_000181295.1. Classification (NCBI taxonomy): domain Eukaryota; kingdom Metazoa; phylum Chordata; class Mammalia; order Primates; family Galagidae; genus Otolemur; species Otolemur garnettii. Next base: position 4,728,398 of record NW_003852446.1, read on the forward strand.
TGGAAGCAAGGAAGGCAGGGAAAGCCCAGGAATTCTGGCAAATAAAAGTTCATTTCACCGTCAGTCCTGACTCACCACGCCTGGCTGTCCCGTCAGTTTTGGGTGCGCAACGCCCACCCTTAGTGCCCGGTGCGGTCTTCTCAGTGGAAACTGCTTTGCTATTAGACTTTGCAAGCTGACTTCAGTTCCCATCAACATCTGAACTGTTTCCCATCTCTCAGCACTTGAAGTAATATCTGGGTGGTTTTGAAACATGATCTAGTTCCTTGGTGGGCGCTTCATCCTCTAATCCTGTCTACTGAAGGCCCCAGTTTCTGTGGCTGGACAGGAGCCGTGGAAATTCACCTTAGAAACACCACTGTGCCAGTGTTTCTCCAACTTCAACAGGCACATGGTTCTGACTCTGCAGGTCTAGGGTAGAGCCTGAGAATCAGCATTTTTAACAAGTTCCCAGGCCTGTGGACCACACCTTGCATAGCCAGGACTTACAGGACTCTGAGCTGGGCAGTGTAAGAAACAGAAATAACTCTGGACCAGAAGTTAGGAGACCTGGGTCCAAGTCTAGACAATGACATTATCCAGCCATGTGACCTCAGGGGAGTCACTTAGTCTATTTCTTCATCTATAGAAGTGAATATGTTAGACTAAACTTCTGTTGTCCCTTCAGATGTCAGCAGATGATGACTCTTGGCCTCTCAGACCAAGTGCCATAACATTTGTAGTCACTTAAGTCTGGGATTTTTGGTGACAGCTTTAGAAGCATTTTATTGTTTGGCTCTGTTTTGTGGTAAGCTGTAAATAATTGTGTGAACTTCTATAATATCACAAAGATGGAAAGAGAAATAGCATCAATTTTCCCATAAAAATATGTATGTGCGTATTCTATTCCCTGGGCTACAAAATGGAATTATCCAGACTTCCTAGATGAGATGGTAAAGTTAATGATCTTGGTCTTTGATGGCTGCCTCCTCCATCTTGTGTCCCATTAACCTACCTCTACCTCCCACGGGCCCTTCTCTCTCATTCTCTGTTTCAGATACTTCTACTTTTCCCAAGTATTTCTTCTGCCCCTCCTCCCAGTAATGGAATTTTCAGCTGATCACATAGTTTCCCAGAATAAAGACAACGTTTCCCAGCCGCCTTTGCAGCTAAGGGTGACCATATCTGGTAAATAGAAAGTGAACGGAAGTCATATGTGCAATTTCTAGGTGGTGTCCCTAAAAAGTGGCAGGACAGCACATCCCTCCTTCACTTTCCTTCCTGCTGGCTGGGTTGAGGAGGTAATATTGAGCCACCTTGAACTGTGTGGACTTCCGAAGTTACAGAACAACAGGAAAGGAGACTGAGCCCCAGCACCGAGGAGTGCTGGCTTGTTTCATTAGCAGATAATACATCATCTTGTTTGTGCTACTCTTGTTTCAGGACTTTACCAGTAGCCAAACTGTGCCCTAATAAATACATACTCCCATCTCTCAGGCCAAACTTAGCTCCTGTTCCACACTCTCAGGCAGAATGACTCTGGATACAGCTAATCATGGCTCATACTGTGGACAATGCAGTTTTGGTAGGCAATGAAACTGTTCCTATCAGCAAATTTATTTTTACACCTTCCTATTGACCCTCAAAGTCTCTCACTTTCCCAATCCACAGATACATGCACATCTTCCTTGAAGAAGCCCTTTCATTCATTTTTTAGTTCATCACTGTCTTGAATACTGATTTTGATCATCAAGAACTAAAATCTCCTTCAGATTTCTTTCCCCACAGCTATCTGTCCTACTAGAAGGGATCTGGGAAGTTCATTCATCCTTAGGTGCTAGTAACTGATAATAGGCCAATGTATAATGTATAATAGACTCTATTCCCATGGTATTTGCATTTTAGACAACAAAATTCTTTCTGGCCAGTTTAAACAAACAAAAAAAGGAATTTACTAAAGAACATTAGAAAAATTTCCACCGTCTTTGTGTTTTATAACATTAAAAGTTCATAAGCCCCCTTTTTAAATTAAATAAAATGTTCTTCATCTTGTGTTTGTCTCAGGACTAGATTAGGGTTATGCATTCCCAGCAAGAACATTACATAAGTGATGTGTCCTTCTCAGGGTATCACATTTGGAGGTCCATTATATTCATTCGTTTCTTACTTCAAATGTTAATTTTGATCACCTAGTCAAGGTATTTGCTTTTTTCTCCACTGCATAGTTACTATGTTCTCCTTTTTAACTAATAAGCAACCTGTGAGGAAGCACATGAAGACCATATATTTATTCTGCTCCTAAAAATGTTCCAGGTTAAAGGAGACAGAGAAACATGACAACTAGAGAATTGAGGATGCTTGACCCTAAACTGGATCTTGTCCTATAGGTGAAAAATGTGGTAAAGAACATTACTGGGTCAACTGATGAAACTGAAACACAAATGGAAGTTAAATAAAAATATTACATTAAGTTTACTGACATTGATAATAGGACTATGGTTACATGGAGAATATCCTTTTTCTTAGGAAATGTGCACTGAACTTATCTATAAGTTTAAAATAATCTCCAAATAAAGAATTTTTTAAAACAAATATATTCAGAAGCTCACAGAACCTCAGGGAGTGGTGGGAAGGAAGTGTCAGAAAGAGTCAGGTTCAAACACAAGGCAACCAGGAACATTGCCTAAACCATCTCTGCTCCACTTCAGTGACAAGTAGACTGCTGTGACTCAGTATAGACCCTGAAGCTCTCCAAGATAATAGTGGAGACAAGATGACTGCTGCCTCTAAAGAAGCAAGTGCTTCCTACCTACCTCACCAGGAAATGGGTTCCTCAGAGCATCTGTACTCATGTACTGCTGACTCAAATCCAAATCTTATCCAGGTGCATCTTATTGGTGAAAAGTAGCTGTAAGGGTTACTGAGGAAGCAAATTTATGATTTTAGTCATTAAGAAGTCAACATCCTTGGAAAGTTCTCCAAACGTAAGAAGGGTGTTCAAAAGATGGAAGGTGGCCACAAATGGAATACATGGCCAACACAAGAAAAAATCCTCTAATCCTCTAATGATGACTTTGTGGAGTCACCCCTGCCTTCTGTGGGTCTGAAAAGCTTTCCTTGTGTTCTTCCAATCACTTCTTCACAGAAACAGCTGCCCTATGGCTGGCCTTGAAACAGCAGCCATGACCTACTCACTGAACACTTCAAATCTATGCTAAAAATGCAAATAAAACTCAGTGAGGCATCACTACGTACCCAACAGAAGGACTAAAACATAAAAGGAAGGCTGACGCATCAAGTGTTGGAAAAGATATAGAAAACTAGGACTCTCACACATCATTGGTAGGAGTATAAATAGCCGCAACCACGTTGGAAAGGCTCAGTTTGAATACAGTTCATAATTGAACTATTCCACTCCTGGTATAAGGCCAATGAGAATGAGTTCTTACATTTACCAGAAGACACATACAAGTGAATTAATGGCATTGCTATTCATGATAGCCAAAAATTACAAATAACATGTCCATCAATAGTAAAATGGGTAAATAAATATTGTGTTATATGCAAAATGAAACACTACACAGCAATCAGGAAAATAATAAACCATCCCTACACACAATAATATGAATGCTTCTAACCAACTATGTTGAGAAAAAGAAGCTAGATACACAAAAGTACATCTTATGTGATTCCATTTACAGGAAGTTCAAGAATGGACAAATAAGCATATGACAATATGTCAGAATAGCAGTTCCTCTTAGGGTTAGGATGAACGTTACTGAGAAAGGGCATGAGGGAGTCTTTTGGGGTGATAGAAGTATTCTGTTTTTGATCTGGTTAGAGGTACTATGGATGTAGACCGGAGGTCCTCAAACTTTTTAAACGGGGGGCCAGTTCACTGTCCCTCAGACCGTTAGAGGGCCGGACTGTGGGCCCCGGGACGAGTTGGCTGCTAAACAGGACAGGCACTGGTGGCAAAAACACCCAGCAGGCCGGATAAATGTCCTAGGTGGGCTGCATGTGGCCTGCGGGCCGTAGTTTGAGGGCACCTAGTGTAGACCCATAAAATTCAAACTATGCAATTAATATTTGTGTACTGTGTGAAAACTATACATCATTTTTTGGGGGAAGAAGACTACAGAAAGAGAATCACAAATTCTTAGAACTGTAAGAAACCTTTTCAATTTAACAAAAGAAAGAATCACCATCTGAGAAGTATGAAGTCTCCTCTGAAGTGACTTTTGTGAGGGTATTAGACATGCTATGATTTCTACCAGGTTAGCTGTTGACATAATTTTCTTGCTTCAGCCTCATACTCCCATTCCTTCAGGAAAGTAAATGTTTGCAATGAAGCCCTAAGAAACTAGCTGAAAATGGATATGTGAAATAGTCATATGTATTTCATGTATTTGCACAGTACTTTACTACTCATAAAGAATAGAGTGCCTTGTATCCTTGCAACAACCTTGGAAGATGGGCAAGGCTATGCATTTATCTTCATTACCAAGATGAGGGATTTAGAGCTCTGAGAGATTGAAAGGTCATTTAAACTCAGTATTTCCAACTTCTTAACCTAGCGCTTTTCTAGTGGTATTGATAAGTGCCGATTTCAATATGACAACTACAGAAGGTGATCCTAGATTGGGCACCAGAAGGGAAAAAATGCCATAAGGGGCATTATTAGGACAAATAGTAAAATTTGAATACATACTATATGTAGAAAATAACATTGTATCTACTGCTTTTGAATTGCTTGATAATTGTTGTTTCATAATAAATACACACTTCAGGGTAAAAGGTCATTGTGTCTAGAACTTATTCTCAAATGGTTCATTTAAAGTTATGTATATACAGGAAAGCAAACGTGGTAAAATATTAACTACATAAATCCCGGTGAATGGTGTACAAATATTTGTCATATTCTTGCTGCTATTCTGTAGATATTAAATTTTTCTAAAAAAGTCTGAAACTACTAGAGAAAAAAATGTAACTTCCAGATAAAATCAAGTTATGTCTTCTGTTGCACATGTCACATAAAACCATAGTTTTCTTGGACAGTGTATAAGAAAATGATAGAATTTTAATTCCTAACAGATTTATTAATTGCTTCATTTCATCACTGCACAGGCAAAACCTCCCTTCTTGTATTTAGTTAGCATAGTCTAGTGAATTTAATAGGAGGGCTTGCTCTGCTGGGACCAGTTGTAGTTTTTATAGAATACAACGGAATGTTCTATTATGAGGCCCTGAGGCAAGGGAAGAGTCTGTAGCCTCATGATCCCTACTGCCTTGTCAATGAAGGTAGCAAGGCCTTGGAGGATATAGCTGTGTGGTATACTAAGGGACTCTGGGTCCCAGGGACAGGGGCATTCCATGATCTGAATATATCTTAGAGGCACTGGGACTGCTGAATTTGAAAGAGAGCTGGGACCCTGTTCCATATGAAAAAATGGTCAGTGACCAAAAAAAAAAAAAAAAGACAAAACCAAAAAACAACTGCACAGCACTGAGGTGGACAAGACTTAGTAATTGAGTTCAGATTTGCCTCCACCAAGGCAAGATGGGTGCCCCAAATTGAATTTAAGTTAAGGTAAATGATCAAACTTTTTTTTCTATTTGAATCTTTGAACTGAGTCATTCCTAAGTAATATGTATTGAAATGTGTGATAAACTGTGCCCTTTATATTGATTATCTCATTTTGTCCTCACAACTCTCTATGACTTAGGTAAAATAATCCCCACTTGACAAATGGGGAAACTGAGGTTTAGTGGGATTAATAACCATTTGCCGAAAGTCATACAGCAAGTAACTGGTGGAACCAGAATTTGAACCCAGGCAGTCTGACTCTAGAGTATAGGCTCTTAACCTATCTTTCATACTGTTGGGTGACCACCTATCTACCCATAAGACTGGTCTTCCCTGTGTAATTCCAACTTCTAGCTTCCAGTCTAATGAATAGGACCTGTGGTTTATGAAAAGAAGATGCTACTCTGTGGTGTAACAGAAATGTAAGAAGCCTATCCCAGCTCAACAGAGCACAAGAAAGTTACTCATTCCATCCCTTTCAATAGGCGGCCAAATTTTCCATACTGCAGATGACTAAAAGATAGAGCTGATTGTGCCCAGGAGGGTGTGACTCTTCTGCCAAATGTCCTGGCTGGTGATGCTGTCCTCGCTTGCAAAGAGTGAGCTTCTTCCAAACAACATTGGTGTTCTCCATTTCCCCCATGGATGTGTGACTTAGTCAGGTAAGCCTGCCAAAGTCACACTCTGTGCCTCATCCAAGCCCTGAAAAGAGCTAGTCCTGCACTAAGGGCAATTTGTGAAACATAATGAATTACAGATTCCTTCTGGAGATGCTTACGCTCCTTGATGTCTCAGATGTGTGGCCAGCATGGAGCTCTCCTTGGCAGTGAGGATCCTTCCATCTTCAGCTGGAGAGGAGGTCCAGATGACAAAAACCTAGGGCATCATTCAGATTGAGCTTGGCTTTCCCAAGAATTGGTGGGGCAGCTTACATACATGAATGGGGCTTTGGGGAGTCTACCCTTTCGGCAGATCCAAACCACACAGATCACAGAGATCTATGGAAAATAACATCTTCCTCATGAGCTGACTAAATGTTACCAATAGTCTTCCTTTGGCTCAGTGGCACTCAGGGTGGAACAACAATGCAAACAGCTTTTCTTTTCAGACAAAGAAACAACCTGCTCAGCACAGGACATTCCTAGTAACCTAAAGCAGTGGTTCTCAATCTGTGGGTTGCAACCTCTTTAGACTATATTATAGGGTTGTGGCATTAGGAAGGTTGAGAACTACTGACCTAAAGGAAAGGCCTTCTCAGGACACATTTGCTTTCTATTCAGAGAAGCACTGTAGGCTCTGGTTCTGCTACCATAGTGTTTCTGATTATATTTATTATCTATTATTACCAATCATGAAACTAATATGGATGTACCTCCCTGTAAATTTGATTCTTCCCCAAATCCTAACACATAGCTATCATACATCCCATTTTACAGATAAGTAACCAAGTTAATATAGCCCAAAATGATTTTAATTTTGATCAAGGTAAAATCCAAGTTAGAAGCAGAGGACATTCAACAACATGGACAAATCTCATAGATATTAAATGAGAGAAGGCAGATAAGAAACAGCATATTACTATACAATTCCATTTATATGAAGTTCAAGGGTTAGGGTTAGGGTTAAACTGGCAAAACTAATCCAAGATAAAAGAACTCAAAACAGTGGTTACTTCTAGGAGGGTGGTATTGACTGGAAAGAGGCATGAGGGAGACTTTGGGGATGCTGGAAAGTTCTCTTTCTTGATTTCAGTGGTAATTCCATAGACATAACCATATGTAAAAATTCATTAAGATTCGTGCATTTTACTACATAGGGTGGCTGCATCGAACTTTATGATGGCCACCCTGTATTCAAATTCTCTCTCAAAAAAGGTCACAATTTAAACAAAAATCTTATAGAAAATTTCAGAAACTGTTTGAAGATACAAAATCTCAAATTAATAATCAGCCTTTATTTAGATGGGTGTGAGTGATTTTCTGACAGTTACCATAAAAATTCAGTTAAGCTATGCTTGTTCTTTAGGTTGATGTCATAATGTTGCCCTTAAAAAGAAAACAACAAAAATCCAAAGAAGATTCCTGAAACCTTGAAAAATTTGCTTCAGTAGCTCCAAAGACCATTAACTTAGAAACTTGGAACTATGAACGTTTCCTATAGGAAGTTACAATTGTTACAATTTTTCACTTAAAATTGTAGCCTCTGATTGCTATGACTGGTGGATTTTACTCAACCACCTTTGACTACCTGGATGGCCATTAACTGTGATCAAATTCTAAGTACAGTCATATGTTGCTTAACAATGGGGAGACATTCTGAGAAATGCATCATTAGGTGATTTCATCATTGTGCAAACATCTTAGAACGTACTTACACAAACCTACGTGATATAGTCTACTACACATGTAGGCTATATGTATATAGGGCCTATTACTGTAGGCCACAAAACTGTAAAGAATGTTACTGTACTAAATACTGTAGGCAGCTGGAACACAGTGGTGACTATTTGTACAATAGTAATTTTCCAGCTCCATTATAATTGTATGGGACCATGTTGTATATGTGGTTCATCCTTGACTAAAAGATCATCATGTGGTGCCTGATTGTAATTGGTCCAGGAAAAAAAAAAACATGCACTTCTGGGAATTAAGAACATAATTAAAGGCATTTGTCCTTGACATTTAGAAGGTAAATACCATGACAAAATAGATTAAATTAAAATACAAAAGAGAACCCTAAAGCTCAGGGGCAGGATAACTAGTCTGGGCCTGGAGCTTAGGCTTCTTGGTTCCTGATTTTATAGCCTTTCCAGTTTCCCATGGCCTCTCCAATTTTTAAAATACTATTTTATATCTAAAATAGATATGTGCATGGAAAAAAGGACTGCTTTGGTGTAATAAAAATTAAATATTAACAAGAAAAGGATCACCCCCCCCCCAAAAGTTTCATATCTGGAAGCTTAAAAACACATTTCTCATTCTTGAGTTATAGAGGATCTCAAAGTCAAAAGAGTCTATTTCTAAAGGAATACAACACAGTAATATCTGTGATGTGGACAAGATGATAGACTGAAATACGATATTCAAACTGAGAAATATAGAAAGTCTAACATTTTCGATTCTGGAAGCAAGACAATAAAAACAAGCCTGAAGAGATTCAGGAGAAAGGAAAGCAGTAAGAAACAAGTTAAATAGGAGGACATAAAGTAAAAATCAGTAAGGCCCCAAACCGGGTCTTTGACAATCCACATATGCTGATATATAAGACAAACTTTGGGGAAACTTAAAAGAGAAAAGGACTAAGAAACAAATAAGCACTATGAAATAAAAATGGAGATAACTTACAGATAGTAAATTTGAAAATTCATGTAAATGGATACTTTCCTGAGAAAATAAATTGATTTCAGTGGTAATTCCATAGACATAACCATATGTAAAAATTCATTAAGATTCGTGCATTTTACTACACAGGGTGGCTGTAAAGTTCATATGCAGTGCATCAAACTTTATGATGGCCACCCTGTATTCAAATTCTCTCTCAAAAAAGGTCTCTCAAAATTAGCTCTCAAGAAGTAGAAAATGTGACCAACAAAAAGCCACAGTACTCTAGCAAGGAGGGGCACCCAGCCTGAAGGGAGGAATATTCTATAACGTCATTGGTTAGTAGCACTGATGCATAATGATAGAATACAGATTGAAATTTGTAGACAACCTGTCCCATTATTGCCTGTACCTGGGGCAGGCTTCACCTATGGCTACCCCATCCTCTTGCTTCGTCACTGCACAGCTATTGAAAAAAAATTTTAAATACTCACAGGTTTATTCCTCAAAGAGACACCTTTATCCAAGGTTCAAGGAAACGAGCAAATGAATGTTATGGAAACTGTTCTAGAACAGAGAAAACTAAAGTCTGCCTGACTCATTTTATGACCTAGCAAAACTCAATACCTAAACATAGCACAAGAAAAAGAAAGCTGTAAATTAATCACTTATGAATGTGAACACAAAAAATTTTGGCAGCAGCCAAAATCCAACAATGTATTATGAGAATATTCAAATGAATAAGCAAAGTGTATCCAAGGAATGCAAGGATGATTTAAAAATATGTTAACATGGTTTGCAATGGATTAGTAAGAAAAAAAAATCCCCACAGCATCTCAGTAGGACAAACTGGAAGTCCACATACCCTTCTTTGAAATCTTTGCGGCCAACTGGATTTCAGAATTCAGAATGTTTCAAATTATACAAAGGAGCAAGAGGGTGCAATGTGCCTATGCAACATGTCATTCCAGCTCAGGTTTTAGCATCAGATGAGTTGAGTTGAAAGGAAATCACCAAAACCCTTTCAATCATCAGAATTTTAGATATGAGAATTGAAGTCATAAGATTGTGAGTCTGCATTGCTGTTTTGAAGGCCATCTAAATGTGACAATAAGATTCAAAACATGTGAACCCATTGACTTCGTGATTCTACTGACTTGTATAGACTCTGAAGAAACAGTCACATACATACTCAAACATGTAGAAGGATGTTTACTATTATTTGTAAGGGTAAAAATCTAGAAGACATCTGAACACTTGTGTTAGAATGCTTACATTAACTCTGATGTCCCCATATTCTTATATACAGTGTAGCCATTTAAAAGAATGAGGATGATGTTTATGGGATAACATGGAAGGATCTCAAAGAAATACTTTTAAGTGAATAAAAATAGCCTAACAAATGATAATTGCCATTATCACCTATGTAGAGAGAAAGACAAAAACTAAGATTATTTATTTATTTCTTTAACTGTGCAAGTTGCAACCATGGCTGTGCATTAGAAACACCAGTGGAGCTTTTAAAATTCCCAATATTCAGGACAAAATGATATCAGAATCTCGGGGGGTGGGACTTAGGCATAAGGACTTTGGAAGCTCTCAGGTGATTCTAAAGCCAAGGATGGGAACCACTGCTTCCCTTCACTTTCTCTGTCTCTCCACATCTCTCTTCTATGTCTCTTCTTGCCCTGTTTCTCTTTCATGCATGTGAATACATAACAGACGAAAAATGCCCAGCAAACTGGCAGTTGTGGTAACCTCTAGAAGAGGACTAAGATCAGAAGCATTAATCTACAGCTGAGATCAGCAAACTAAAGCCCATGGACCAAATCCAGCCAGCTGCTTTTTTTGTAAATAAAGTTTTATTGGCATACAGCTATGTCCATTTAGTTACATATTATCTATGGTCACTTAAGTGCTACAGTGGGAGAATTGAGTAGTTGCAACATAGGGACCATATGGTCCACAAATATGTACTATTTGGACCTTTACAGAAAATGTTTGCTGACTACTCTGGAAACTTTATCCTGCATTTTTTAAAATGTAGAATTCATTCACATTTGCATAATTTTAAAATAAACATTAACAAATAAAAAACATAGATATCCAAAATAGGGAAAGAAAAAGGTGTGAGAAGATACAGCATATTAATGAACAACATTTATGTCTGTATAATAGGATTATTTGTGTCATTTTCTTTTTTGCATTTTTTTAATTTTGTGCATTAGCCTATATTGCCTATATTTTTTAAAAGCCCCACAAAACTCATTTTAATAAAGTCATTTGGGTCCGCTTTGACGTGGATGTGTCCTGCTGTGCACTGGACATCTCCATTGGGAACTTGAAATGCAACTTGTCCAAAACCAAACTCTCCTATGCCCTCCCTTCCCAGCCTACTCCCGAGGCCAGTGGAAGCTATTCTGTTTGATGGCAGCCAGTCCTTTCCCACCCACTGACCTAAATTCTCGGCAGCACAGTCAGCTTAGCCTTAGTCCTTTCTGCCACACTAACTGCGCTCCCTCCCCCAATTCCTTCTGCCTCCTCCCCACGCTGCCACCAAAGTCATCTTTCTAAGATGGAAATCAAATTATGTTACCTGATTGCTTAAAAATCCACCACTGGTTCTGCATTGTCTCAGGATAAACTCCAGTTCCTCAGCATGGCAGAACAGTCCCCTCGTGATTTGACACCAACCCATTTTTCCAGCTTCGTGTCTTCCATTATTCTACTTGGCACCTGCCTTGCAGCTAGACCAAGCCATCATTCTTGGAACTCTGTGTGTCTTGACAGCCTTTAAACAGGCTGTTCCCTCTTTCTGGAACAGTCTTCTCCCTCCTCCCTACCTACTCTCTATGGCTCCTTTAATATCTACCACAACTGCCATTTCCTCAGGGAACCATCCCCTGGGTTCAGGCAGAGTTAACTCCCTCTACTGGGTGCCCTTGTACCTCTGGGTAATTATTTATTTTTGTCCGTCTCTCCACTGAACTGTGAGCAACTCAGCAAAGACAGGGTCTGTGTCATGGTCACTGTTCTGTCTCCAGTGTCCGCCATATTGTAAATGACCAATAAATGATTATTCAATGAATAGAACAATTTCTTGAACTGTGGTGTGGATTCAGAACATATAACCCTAAGTGAGCCCACAGTGGGGGGGGGGGCTTTTAAGAGCCTACACATCTGGGGAGGGGGGTAGAGCCATGTGGAGAGGCACTTTCAGAACCTTGAGGTCTAGGAATCCTGCCTACCCCCTTCTGCTCTTCAATGACAGCCCCTCCCCATAGCATGCTTTGCATAAGCTGTAACACCACGTTTCATCAAAAGCTGGTCTTGGGGGACAGGCAGGTATAAGAGAGAAGAGGGAATCCCATCTTTTCATAAAGACCCTTTCCCCACACCTAACATCCCTGGAGATTGTCACCTAAAGGTCCTTGCTAGGCTTTAAAAATAAGGGCTCCTGACATTTCATCACTGTAATTTCTCAGAAGATTAGCAAATGGTCTCATATGCCCACTTTTCTGGCATTCAGAAACCTCAAATGATTCCTGTTCTCTGTAGCCAGCAGGGGAAAAGGCAGAAAGGTGTTCTGATGGGGCATCTCATGCCAGACCCCTCTGGAGTCAGGAGCTACATTTAGAAAATCTACCTAGGTGGAGTTTTTTAAAGGTTACAAGATGAAAAGGGGGCAGAGAAAACATGAACTTCAAGAAAGGAAAAAGAGAACCCTACAGGAGTCTTTGCATAACGTCATTTCAGATGTTTGTGGAAAAGCTTCTAAAATAAACAGGGGCTGAGTGGAATGGCTGTGTCTTAGGTACACTAAGTAATTGTATCGGTCAAGGTCCTAGCAGAAAAACAGAACTTGCAAACTGGTTTAAGTCGAGACAGGTTTAATACAGGATTTATTTGTAAAGGATCACATGAGCACTTCAGAATTCCAAGGGAAGGAAGGGGGGCAGCTTTTGCTGGTGTCACTCACTGGTTAGACCCAACGAGGAGCCACTGAGCAAGGGGTCAGTTGACACAGTTCACACAGGTCAACCTCCTGGCCACAGAAGACGGAGACAGTGCAAAGTGGAGTTTCAGTAGTGAAAACAAAAGATACCCAGTACTGCAGTGAACCAAAATGAATCAGACCACTCTGTAATCTGCCCCTGCTGAACATGCCTCTGCTCTGAATCCCCCTTCATTTCCTCCTGCCCACACCACCTGCCCATTTCCTGAGCCTTTCACATGCTTTGACCATTTGGTGATGATGTCTCCCTAAACTTATCTATAACCATAGGCCAACGTGGCCTCCATGAGAAAGTGACATTGGAGCCACAGCATGAATAATGCGAAGAAAGAGTGAGCCAGGCAAAGATCTGGGGGAGACCATTCTATGCAGAAGAAAACAGCAAGTTCAAAGCTCTGGAACAGAAGAACATTTGGAATGTCTGAGGGAAGAACCCTGCAACCCGCTGTACAGAGCTGGGTGCATCACTGCATGTCAGTGACTAAAATCATCAGCTCCAGGGTCCCACACATAAGCACAGGGAATCCACCCCTTTCACTTGTCTGGATCTGCTTGCTCGTTTGTGAAGTGGGAAACTTGGCTTAGATTGAGCCTCAGTTCACCTCCTACTCTGAAAAATTATAACTCTTCCATCCTGTAAGAAAAGATACAAGTGTTATAAGCTTATTTGAAAAATACTGAGGGGGCATCTGTGGTGTGTTCGTTCACTGTGGAGCCAAGGTGGCCAACGCTGTCAGTGAACCAAAAGTGATGCCCTTGGCAGTCACCATTCCTGAGCTCATTGGGGGCTTCTTCCTGGAAGTACCTGTCACCTTGCAGCCAGGGGTTTTGTCTGGCTGTGGGAGGCACTTAGCCAGTCTACAAGGAAGGCCAGAGTAGCAAGCAGGGGTCCAAGAGGCCTCCTTCAACCAGTAATGAATGGGAACAGGAGGATGAATATCCCAGCTGCCTCTCCCCTCAGGTGTGATCCACACTCTTCTGGAGCTTCTCAGAGGTTTGAAGCCCCAGTTGACACAGAAGTAACCATCCTCCTTAATAGACTTTGTATGTGTCACTACAAAAGTTTTCAGACAGACTATGTTATGGTTCATTATTTCATTTCCATGAAACATAGTCAATAGCGACCTTTCGGATCTACCCATGCAAGTTTCAACTTGCTCAGCTTGTCCATGTTCTTGAGAAGGCCTCATTTGTTTCCATCCACATGGATTTTATGTTTCTTGACTTTTGTGTATCTCAAAACTTTCATAATGATCCATGCATTTCCTTCTTTTTCTTCCCTGGCTCACTTCCTCACTCCCTGACTGATCCTTCTCCCTAGTAAACTGCTTGTGCCCAAACCTTCTCAAGACCTGCTCTGGGGGAGCACTACCTAAGACAGCCAGTTACAGTGGGAGACCCAGAAGCAGCTGACCATGACATTAGTTGGGGGGTTTGGTGGTGGTTGTTTTTGAGACAGGGTCATACTCTGCTGCCCAGGCTAGAGTGCAAAGGCATCATCATAGCTTACCATAACATCAAACTCCTGGGTTGATGCGATGAGGGGATGGGACTCTATGGGTTCAGGGTAACTAATTAGGAACACAAAGAGCCATCAGTGGTAGGAAGACCAGCTTGGCTTCTCCCTGGGTTTCTAAGTGAGTTCTGGCCTCTAGTGTGTCTTATCTGCAAATCACAAAGCTCTTACCTCCTCCCTGGCTGTTGGTCAAGCCCAGCCTTGGGCCGAGTGATAAGCCCTGTCCCAAGAATCCTGAGAGGACCCATAAAGGCAGCTTTCCTAGGCTCTTTTGGGAGATCAACCCATTGAGTTTGAAGACCAAGATCCGGGACAATTAAGTTACTGAAATAATTTCAATGGCTTTTGAAAACAAAATCAGACCTCATCTTCTTACTAAATTTCTTTCTTTTTCAAAATTAACTTTGCTAATTTATCTTTTAATTCACTTTTCTAGAAATCTCAACCTGAAAGCATTTAAATTAACATGATTGTTATTTCAGCCTCAATCACATTTTCCTACACATTACACCCTACTTGTCCAATTGCAGGATACAGAAGTCTTGGGAATAGTGCTCAAAAGCCCTAGATTTTTATTCTATTCATATTTTCTTTCTTCTATTCATTTGATCTTCAGTGACTTCTCACAGATTTATTAATTCTTTATTTGATAAATGTACATTGAGGCTCGGCGCCTGTGGCTCAAGTGGCTAATGCGCCAGCTGCATACACCTAAGGTGGCAGGTTCGAATCCAGCCCGGGCCTGCCAAACAACAATGACGGCTGCAACCAAAAAATAGCCGGGCGTTGTGTTGGGCGCCTGTAGTCCCAGCTACTTAGGAGGCTGAGGCAGGAGACTGGCCTGAGCCCAGGAGTTGGAGGTTGCTGTGAGCTGTGATGCCACGGCATTCTACCCAGGGGGACAGCTTGAGGCTCTGTCTCAAAAAAAAAATGTACATTGAATTCCTATTATGCATCAGCTACTATAGAAGAGGCTGAGTAGATTGAAAAACTACAGTATTTGGTTGCTGACCACAGGGATATGCTAGTGGTGGGAAGAATGTATAAACAACACAAAGAATAAACATAATTCTGGTATTTAAAGCACTCAAAAAATATATACTAAGTTTTAATTTACACTTTAACTTGCTAAGTAAATAAGTTGAATCTATAAGTTTATCACGTATTTCTTGATACATACATACATGCACATCTATATATATATTTGCTTAAGTTCCCAGTGAATTCCATAAACACGTGGCAAGTTTTCTTATTTCTTATGAGTATCACCCCCCGAAATTTTAATGTAACTTTAGAGTGGACTTTTTCTTGTTATTAGAGCGCTGGCATGTGGACATTGCACGTAATTGTGGCTCCAACCTTTTCTGTTTCTTATGTTGGAGTGTCATCATGTGGAATTTATTCCTAATTGCAGGTGCTGGGTTTTTCTTATTTCTTCTGTTAGAGCCCCATCTTCAAGCATGCAGGACAGTTTTTTTTTTTTTTTTTTAAGTTTTGCTATGTTAGATCACCTCCTGTGGAATTTTCGCGTAATGACAGAACAGGATTTTATTTCTTATGTTAGAGCACCCTCTGTGAAAGCAGATATTTTTCTTATTAATTCGGTTAGCGTGCCAGCAAGTAGAATTTCCACATAATTACATGCAGATATGAAATTTTCATGTCTACTTTCCCTACTGCAGTGCTCAGGTTAGAATGCCACCAGGTGGTACTGTCAGGTGATTGCACAACAGAATTTGCAGAGGATATGTTGCTGGCTCCCCCAGCAGATGCCTGAAATTGGGAATAGTACTAAATTCTATATATTAAGGGACTCATGGGCAAGTAGCATAGACAAGTGTGGAAATGCCAAACAAAGGACCAATTCTCATCCTAGGTTGAGACAGGGCAGGATTTTTTCACACTACTCATAGGACATGCAATTTTAAACAACTCCAGAATTGTTTATTTCTGGAATTTTCCATGGAATATTTTCAGCCCCAGGTTGACACCAGGTAACGTAAAGCACAGAAAGCAAGACTGGATAAGTGGGGACTCTGCTGTATCCAAGTTAGAGTGCCACCAGCGGTGTTTTCCTGTAATTTCAGTAGATATATGGTTTTATTTCTCGTGTTATAATGCCATCTGGTGGGATTATCAAACAGTTGTAGGATAAAAATATTTTTGTTACTTATGAGAGAGTGCCACCTGGAATTGGCCTTTGTTATGAAGTACATCAGTGATTCTTAAACTTGGCATCCATATCACTTGGAAAGCTTTTTAAATCAAACACTGCCATTCTTCCAGAGTTTCTTATTTAGGAGCTTTGGGGTGAGGGCTAAGAATCTCGATTCCTAACAGGTGTCCCCTTTTATGTTTGATTCTGCTTTTCTGGGACTGCACTTGGAGAATCACTAAATATTCCTTGATTCTTAGTTTCACACACAATTCAGGGTTTTCTCTTGTATGACATCTATAATTGTTTCCTTCTTAAAGAGCCGTAGAGATTGAAATCTTTGCTTTCTCAAGGCTTTCCAAAGTATTTAGGATACCTTTTTGTAGAATCTACCATTTGCTTTGGAAACCCACTTGTTGTAAACTGATCTAAGCCACTGTACAACGTGGGGCTTTGCCTGTTTTGTTTTGTTTTGTTTCGTTTCATATCTCCAAGTCCTAGAATAGGCCCTCTCAAAATATCTATTGGAAGAATGAATGAATTTGGCCCTACACTGCTGTCAGGTTGTTTGGATAAATATAGTAGCTTCCCACAATTATAGTTGGCAGACACTTTTTGTCTCCTTCCTTCTCCACAACGTGACTCTCACGCTATAATAAAAGAAGTCCTAGAGAGGATTCAGTCAAAATCATTTATTTATGTAGGCACAAAACCTGATATACAGTCTGTTCCTGTGAATTTGATGAGGGCCTGTTCTGCCCTTTGGGGCACTGTAACAAGCTTTTTCCTGAAACTCCTACTCCTCCTAAGTGGCAGGCACAAGACCATCACTCCAATGGTGTTAGACCCCAGGCTTGTCTGATGGTTCTACTCTATTGAGGCAAGGGCTCGGGTCCCTCAGAATCCTTTTAGCCAACTATATATCTTGAACCCCAGTTATTTCACCGATTAACAATTATTCCTGCCCAGCGCAGTGGCTCATGCCTGTAATCCTAGCATTCTGGGAGGCTGAGGCGGGTGGACTGCCTGGGCTCACAGGTTAGAGACTAGCCTGAGCCAGACCAAGACCTCGTTTCTAAAAATAGCTGGGCATTTTGACAGATGCCTATAGTCCCAGCTACTGGGGAGGCTAAGTCAAGTGAATTGCTTGAGCCCAAGAGTTTGAGGTTGCTGTGAGATATGATACTATGGCACTCTACTGGGGGCAACAAAGTGAGACTCTGTCTCCAAAACAAACAAACAAAAAAAGGCAGAGTTGCCTAGGGATTCACAACATTGTAAGACCAGTGGATGGACCACTGGGTTGCCCTTAGCTGTTAGCTCCCAATCCTTAATAAGATTATGTGATCTGCTGTGAAGGGGTCAATCTCCATGTAAATGGTTGTCCACGGTAAGAAGCAGCAGGAAATGAAACCGGAAAATCCCAGGCACAAAATATAGGCTACATCGTCTTAATTTCCTATTTGATGACATCACAGCTTGGCAGTATCAGTAAAGCTGGGGCAAGGCAGTTGGAGAGAGCTAGTTACAGGGCTTACCCAGGATCTTAAACTCTTCAACTCTACAGCCCTGCTCTCTGATCACATCCTCCTGCTCCCACTGTCCACAGCAACAGTCTCCAGCGTTCACATCACACCTTAAAGTCCTGTACTGTCAGCGTGGGACCACCTCAGACACAGATGCCAAGTAGAAAGCCTTTTGTGCTACCAGTGGAGTCAGATGGATTCTTTCTGCTTCTGGTGCTAGTGGTCTTCCCTCTACTTCTGTGTCCGCTTTTCATCCACCCAGGCATTGGATTGCCTCCCGTCCCGGTCCTCAGTTACCTGATTCTCCTGCATCTGCAATCCCCATCCCTCCTCTACCTTTTATTCATCTAGGCTATAAACACCTTCCAATCAAACCCTCTCTTTGCCCTCTCTCTCATCTTGCCAGAACCAATTTTTTTCGTTCCCTTTTCCTCTAACTTCTTTATTATGCTCTTCACTTCTCATCTCCCATTCATTTTCCCAACCACTGCAAGTTCCTTCAGACCTTACCTACAAAGTCCCAGCAACTGCTCACACGGAGGGGTTAGGACCTTTTTTTTTTTTTTTTTTTTTTTTGAGATGGAGTCTCACTTTGTTGCCCTCTGTAGACTGCTGTGATGTCACAGCTCACAGCAACCTCAAACTCTTGGGCTCAAGTGATTCTCTTGCCTCAGCCTCCCAGGTAGCTGGTATTACAGGCCCCCACTACAATGCCAGCTTTGTTTTAGAGAGGGGGGGTCTCGCTCTGGCTCACCCTGGTCTTGAACTCCTGAGCTCAGGCAATCCACCCGCCTAGGCCTCCCACAGTGCTGGGATTACAGGCATGAGCCACAGTTAAGGCCTTCTTATTCTCACCCTTGCACTTCACATCCTCCTCCTCTTTGAGAGTTTGCTCTTAGTCTTCTTCGTAGACTTGTCTTTGCAGCCTCCTTGATGGTTAAATATTGCTGTTTTCCAAGATCCTGTTCTCAGTCTTTCTCCTCCCTGTCCAAAATAAAAGAATCTGTACTTCAACAATAAAAAACTAGGTTAATTATTTCCACAAAAAAATGCAGGTAGCTTATTATTCCTCCTGACATAAATGTTAGGTACAAATGTACCCCAAACTTGTACCGCTCAAATTGGAAAGTGCTAAATGTGGTTTGCATCAAAATGGCATTCAAATTCTGTTAAAATTTATGCTTTTGGGGAAAAATGTCCACGACCATCAATGAGGACAAAATGGGAATACTGTCAAGAATCAATTTCATACCTTTTGCATTCATAAAATTACCTCCCCTCAAATTTGATCATAATGGCAAAAAGCAAATGAAAAACATTTAGAAAACACAGCTAGAATTTTAAACATTATCCACTGTGCAGTTAAAAATAACCAAGTTTTTTCAGAAAGGAAATTTTTATGAGAACTTCAAAGAAAGAATAATATCACTATGAGCATACGAATGCTTAAGACTTAAGGCCCTTCCTATGGCAAAACGTACCCAGTGAAGTGAGAAAATAATTTTTAGGAAAACGTCTGAAACCAAGAGATAAACCTTTCAATAATTATCAAGGGTTCTCCAACTTTTCCACAACAAATTATTTTAATAACTTGCCTAACTTATAAAATTTAAGACTCAGAGGGTAGTTTCGCAGGTTTTGTTGATGTTACAGAAGCAAAAGAAGTAATAAACCATACTCTACTGTTGGGGCTTGAGACAAATTATTTATTTGAGACAGAGTCTGATTATGTCGCCCTGTAGAGTGCAGTGATGTCACAGCCCATAGCAACCTCAAACTCACTTGGGCTTAAGTGATCGTCTTGCCTCAGCCTCCCAAGTAACTGAGACTACAGGCGCGCGCCGGAATGCCCGGCTACTTTTTTGTTGCAGTTGTTTAGCTGGCCTGGGCCAGGTTGGAACCTGCCACCCTCAGTGTATGTGGCTGGTGCCGTAACTACCGTGCTATAGGCGCCGAGCCAGGAGACAAATTATTTAAATGACAAATATTTACGGAAAAAGTTCATTGCCTGCTAAAAAGAATAGAGCTTCAGTCAGAATTTTAGAAATCCCTCTGGATATTTTAAATCGGAAGTAAGACTCTGTATTCAGTTATCTTTGGAGAAGGCAATAAAAATACGAATCAGGAAAAACAGAGATTGTTTCCTGGGCACAGGAGTCAAATGTGGCCTGCAACCTCATTTTGTACAGCCTATGAGCTAAAGAAGAAAGCTGTTTTGTGACAAGTGAAAATTATATAAAATCCAAATTCTCGTGTCCACAAAGTTTTATTGGAAGACAGCCACACCCATTCATTTATCTCGGGTCCGTGGCTGCTTTCTTGCCACGCTAGCAGAATTGAGTAGTTGCTATAGACGCTGTGTGTCCGGCCAATCCTAAAATATCTCCCTTTCGGTTGATTACTGCAAAAGTTTGAGGCCCCCTGAAGTAACAGATTTAAAATCCTTTCTCAATAAATCTTATAATATACTGCCTTTCCCAAATAATAATTAGCTGGGCAAAGTGGCTGACACGGGTAATGTCCATACTTTGGGAGACCGAAGTGAGAGAATTGCTTAAGGTCAGGCGTTGGGAGACCAGCCTGAACAACACAGACTCCATCTTTGCAAAAAATAAAATAATAATAATAATTGGAAAGACCGAAGTATAACATCTGCAAATCTAGAAATGAAAGTGATGAAAATGAGAAGAACATTTGGCTCTCCTGAGGTAGCGGGTAGGGTGAGAGCTGCAGAAACATTTTGGAGATGATATCAATCCCCGTGTAGTCATTTTAATAGAAATGAAGTGTAATTCATTAAACATTGTATCTGGAAACATTTTTTTTTTGAATTTTGTATTCAGTTGTTTAACTTGAAGTTTAAAATTTTTTTTTCTATTTTATTTTTTCATTTTAATAGAAATGAAGTGTAATTCACTAAATACTATATCTGAAAAAAATTAAAAAAAATTTTTTTTTTTTTGCTTTTATTTTATTTATTTTTTTTTTAATGGAGGAGACAGAGTTTTGCTTTGTGTTCTTCAGTAGGGTACATAGCTCACAGCAACCTCTGCCAACCCCTGGGTCCCTGGGTTTAATGGCTTCAGCCTCCCACGTAGCTGGGATTACAGGCGCCTGCCAGAACGCCCGGCAATTTTGGTTGAGACGGGGTCTCACTCTGGCTCTCCTTCTGGCTCATGCTGGTCTCGAACCTCTGAGCACAGGTGATCCACCCGCCTCGGCCTCCCACAGCGCTGGGACTACAGGCGTGAGCCACCACGCCCGGCCAACAGTCATGCTTCAGTTAGGGTCTTTAGCTTGCCCTTCCCAGTGATGTCACAACTGGTAACGTCACAACTGCCAGTAACGTCCAAGTCTTGGAATCACGTGATTCTGTCACGTGATTCTGTCGCGTGAGCCTCCCAAGTAGCTGGGAGTACAGGGGTCCGCCCCACAGGCCAGCTATTTTTTTAAAGACAGGGGTCTCACTCTGGTTCTGGTGGGTGTGGAAGTTGTGAGCTGGGGCAATACAATGAATGGCCTTGGCCTCCCAAAGTGCTAGGATTACAGCATGGGGCTAAAAAGTTATTTTTGGGGTTCCACCGAGATTCGAACTCGGATTGCTGGATTCAGAGGCCAGAGTGCTGCCATTACACCATGGAACCACTCACGTGCAAATATGCTTCCCAAGGCCTTTTCTATCTCTTAATGCCCACGTGTGCCCACCGATCACATCTCACTCAGTAGATGGCACGTGTGCTGTTGGTTTTTCATGCCTGAGACATCCCACTTAGGAAAATGGTCTCCAGTTTCATCCAAGTTGCTGCAAGAGACAGTGTTTCATTCTTTTTTAGGGTTGATTAATATCCCATGGTATATATGGCATAGTTTCAAGAGATTTGGCTTCAATCAATGATATTCTTTTTGGGGGAAGTAGAATTTCCATTTTATTTTTTCCCCAAAGGATAGTTTTTCTTCAGTCCTCAAGGACTCAACTGCTTCCATGGGCTTTGGGGGAGGTCGTGGGGCAGCATCCGCACCTCTACTTCCGGGTGGAGATGTTTGGCCCTTGCCGGCTTCCGGAGAACAGTCCCTGCCTACCCTGCTGTCTGTAGCGGATCTCACACAGTTAAGGTGGCTTCACCTAGAGCTTGGGAAGCACAGAGGCATCCGAGACACTCGCCTCCGAAATACCCCTGACAGCTGCGGCCTCCACTGGGTTCCTCTTGACCCTCGTCTTTATAGCTTTGTCTTGAGGCGTGCAGCGGGCGAGGTTCGCGCAGCCGAGGAGCTGCACATGGCCACGGGCCTTTTGGAAGGACTGTCGGTCCTTCTTTTCTTTGTCATCTTTGAAGCGAGGATGCCAAAGAACAATCAATCATCTTTTTTTTTTTTCAAACTAAAAAAGGCCATAAACTTTATTAAAAGTAAATGAAACACTAATATGTACGGATGGCCCATGGTGCCAATTTTAATCAATGATATTCTAAGTGAGGTGTCAATAGCTTTCTTCAGCTTTACAAGAAAGAAATGTTTCTATATAAAAGCTAGCAGATCAATTAGATGGAAGGGAAAAGTTATTGAGTATATAAAACAAAATACAGCCAAGTATAAAAGAAAGATGGATGATACTGCAGAGACAAGAAATTAGAATGTACCCTTTGAAACTAAATAAATGTCAGTTCTAAGAAGAAATACTATTTATTTGCCTTAAAAATTGTTCAAAAGTGGATTTATTGTTTGCTGACAAATACGAAGACAAAACACATAATATGGAAATCTGAAATTTGACCAACTGATGTTTGTGAATCTCTTTGGATTGAAAAAAACCAGCAACATTTTAAGGCAAAGAACTTCACACAAAATTTCAATAAATGATTTTCAGGATTTAGGCATGAAATGTCATGAAAATAAACGAAATGTTTAATATACAAAATTCTCAAACAGAATTATAAGAGCCAAAAAGTCTTCAAATGTCAACGCTCTAACTTTAGCAGAAGCTGAGAGAGACATCAGCATCTTGAACAACATAATACTAAAATGAATTATCTACAAATTGAGACTACAAGTTACCTAATGACTATCAAGTTCATGGTGTCACCGTTAGAAGAATTGGATGTTCTCTACATCACATCATTACTCACTCAGGGGCATTATGTGGTAGTAACAGCCCATGTCAAACTACATCAAGATTTTCTAAAAATCAACTGAAAAATTAAAATTATTAGAACTATTTGGTGAGTTATTTAATGAGCCATCTTAGGATGTGTAAGCATATAGAATTCAGAGAATGAAATGAATTCTATGTATTTCAATTTTGATTAATATATAATGTGTACCAATTCATCCAAATATCTCCCTTTCTATATATTGTATTTCTATATCCACATCTCTGTATTACACCTGTTAAATATTTTGACCATTGCCGCCAGGCACAAGTAACATTCTATACTGGTTTTCTGTCCTGAACTCACCTTTTGGATGGCACACATGAAATTGACTTCCCAGTGCTGACCTTGGCTCCAGACAAGAAGGGTTCCAGTTCTCCCTGCAGCTGGCTGCATTGCCTCAAAGTGCCTGGAGTCACACCCCTTTAATTCAGCCCAGGCCTGGGGAATCTTCCTTCCCGGGGACAGCAGTGAAGAGCACTCCCACTTCTGTTGCCTAAGTCAGTCTCAGCAGGGCCTGGGTAGTTAAGGGAAGCTTGTTCTCACCCCTTTTGCCTCTATCAAAACTTGCTTCCCAGGCGGGCATGGGGGCTCATACCTGTAATCCTAGCACTCTGGGAGGCTGAGGCAGGTGGATTGTTTGAGCTCAGGAGTTTGAGACCAGCCTGAATAAGAGGGAGACCCCATCTCTAAAAATAGCTGGGCATTGTGGTGGGCATCTGTAGTCCCAGCTACTTGGGAGGCTGAGGCAAGAGAATCGCTTAAGCCCAAAAGTTTGAGGTTGCTGTCCATGGCACTCTACCGATGGGTGACCAAGTGAAACTCTGTCTCAAAAAAAAATTATTCCTAATATTTAGGTTAATTAATGAGATCGGTGGTATTTATAGGTTCTCTGAAATATGGACTTCTGCTTAGGGTCCTTCAAATGTTACTGGCCTGTCCCTGCAGTGGGGCTCCCCGGTTAGAGCACTTCATAGGTTAATGGAGGGCCTAAGGTGTAGAAGATTAGAGTTAATTTGCAGACATTTATAGTATTCTGTTTATGCTGAATTCTGCTGGAATTGCAGACAGTCTAACTTCTTGGACTGATTCAATCTTTATTAAAAGTCTAATACAACAGGAATTTAGGCTAAAACCCAGGAATTCTGAGTTCCAGTCAGCTCCGTTACTGACTAGCTATGTGACCTCAGACAAAGTACGTAACCTATCTGGGCCTTGGTTTCTTCATTTATGAGCAAAAGGACTGTATAGCCATTGCCACCTCTAAGTCTCTAATGTCATGATTTCCTTCTTTCATAAAGACATGGTGTCTCACTAGCTGTTCCAGTTGTCCTCTAGCCTTTCTCTGCCTGGATGGGAATTAGTCCCTGATGTCCCAAAGCATCTATTATAGGTAATGAATTAACTTCTCTGTGTGGCTTGGATGAGGCCCCTGGTGAGAAAGGCTACGAGGCCTCCTAAAGATCAGGTAGGGCAGAGCCCTCCAGTTGGGGTGGCACAGAGGAATCCCCAGGATGCCAAAATGCTATGTCCCTTAGTTTTGATGTGGCTGGGGAAGTGGCCCAGTTACGCTACCATGATACATTGTTTGCTCCTGCTGTGACCTGAAAATGTGCAGTTCAGGCCACGTAAATCCTGGTCCTTACCTTGCCATGGACATGGGAACTAGAGGTGGACCAGCTGTTGAGAGGAAGGTGTGCAGGGAAGGTGTGCGGACTCTGTCCTTGTGCATTTGGGGTGCCAGATATCTGTCTTGTCTCCATACAGAATGTGGTGGCACAGAGGAATGGACTTTTATGACACATAGTTTCAGTGGGGCAGGGATCCAGGGGCAGCTTAGCTGGACCGGTTGGACTCAGGGACTCAGGAGTTTGCAGTGAGGACATGGCCCGGGATCTGCTGCATGGCTCCCTCGTGGGGCTGGTGGCAGTGCTCAGGACCTCACCCTGTACACCCAGTGGCCAGAGAGCCAGGAGAAATCAGTGTCTCTCATAACCTCAACTCCCAAGTGACAGAGTGTGACCTTGGCCACGTGCTGTTGGTCACACAGACCAGCCCTGATACCATGTAGGGGTCAACCACACAGGATGTGTCTGCCAGGAGGCAGGACCACTGGTGGGCCAGGGACAGATTCAGAGTCTACCTCATTGGCAAAATGCTGTGGATTTGGCAAATGCCAGCCCCTTGGGGAAGTGACATTTTGTTTCCTCTCTCTTCTCCCCCCATTAAAATGCTGCTTCCCTCATCTTTCCAGTGAGTTCTCTCCCTCCTCTCATTGTTTTCTTCTTAATCTCTTTCGTTCTTCCCTCCATTTTCTTTTCCTCTTTCTTTCTCTCCTATTTATTCATTTTTGAGAGAGCCTATGAGGATTTTTATTTTCCAAATGATTAAAAGGAACAAGGGTTAAAAGAATACACAAACAATAAAGTTCTCCAGCAATTTGAGACTCTGGTTCTCCCCGGCAAAGACACCACTTAGGCTGCCGAAAGACACTGTTCTTTTAAAGCAGAGGTTGCAAATTTGCCAAGAGGAGTAATATTAGCTTTTATCAATTAAGTATTTTACTGAAGGGCACATGGGGCTCTCTCAGGGGGTCCCCTGTGGAGACTTCATCATGTCTCCTTCCACTCTGGGGAAAGGATTCGCAAGGGGCCACCGTCTAGTCTGTGTTGCAGCCCTGTAGGGTGATTTGCAGCCTTTAGAAAATGTCAAAATTTCTTAAAATCCAAAAGCTTTGGAAACTGACAATGGTCTCATGGTGTCCTAATATGACACTGATAAATATTGTTCCCCCATGGATAAGTATTTAAGGTAACATGTGAGCTGGTCCCCAAATAAGCCACATTGGCATCCCCACAGAGGTCAGCAAAAATGCAGTCTCTGCAACCCCCCAGAAATTCACCAAGTCAGAAACTCTGGGGGTGGCACTGATATGCTTGCTGCATTTTAACAAGCTCAAGGCGATGCTGACACATGCTGGAAGTAGAGAAGTGTAGACCTCAGGATAGCACAAATGGAAAATGCAGGTCAGAACCTGCTATGACTAGACCTGGTTGCAGACAGGAAACCCAATTTTACCTCATTCCCCCTGCGCAGGGCCCAAACACACTAGGGACTTGACTTGTTCAAAGTCCCTTCAACAGTAATGACCAAGATTCACTTTAGGTAATGGCCTGGGTGGAGTCAAGTGGTGGCAGATGGGAGAGAAGGCTGAGGGCAATTCAAGGGACTTTGTGAAACTGGACCCACACCTTTCCCCACTCACAAAAATTGATTCAAGATGGAAAAAGGACTTAAATTTAAGGCATGAAACAATAAAAATCCTCAAAGAAAGTATAGGAAAAACACTGGAAGATACTGGCCTGGGGAAAGACTTCATGAAGAAGACTGCCGTGGCAATTGCAACAATAAGAATAAACAAATGGGACTTAAACTGAAAATCTTCTGTACAGCTGAGGAGACAACAACCAAAGCAAATAGACAAGCTACACAATGGGAAAGGATATTTGCATACTTTGAATCAGACAAAAGCTTGATAACTAGGATCTATAGAGAACTCAAATGTAAACACATGAAAAAAGCCAACAATCCCATATATCAATAGGCAGAAGAGAGGAATAGAACCTTCTCAAAAGAAGACAGACAAATGGCAAGCGAACATATGAAAAATGCTCATCGTCCCTAATTATTAGAGAAATGCAAATCAAAACCACCCTGAGATACCATCTAACCCCAGCGAGAATGGCCCATATCACAAAATCTCTAAACTGCAGATGCTGGTGTGGCTGTGGACAGAAGGGAACACTTCTACACTGCCGGTGGGACTGCAAACTAATACAACCATTTTGGAAGGAAGTATGGAGAACCCTCAAAGAACTCAAGCTAGACCTCCCATTTGATCCTGCAATCCCATTACTGGGCATCTACCTAGAAGGAAAAAAATCCTTTTACCATAAGGACACTTGCACTAGACTGTTTATTGCAGCTCAATTTACAATTGCCAAAATGTGGAAACAGCCTAAATGCCCACCTACCCAGGAATGGATTAACAAGCTGTGGTATATGTACACCATGGAATACTATTCAGCCATTAAAAAATGGAGACTTTACAGCCTTTGTTTTAACCTGGATGGAAGTGGAACACATTATTCTTAGTAAAGCATCATAAGAATGGAGAAGCATGAATCCTATGTACTCAATTTTGATATGAGGACAATTAATGACAAGGGGAGGGGGTGAGCAGAGAGAGGAAGAAAGAGGGAGGAGGGGGGAAGGGATTAGCAGAGAGAAGAAGGGAGGGAGGGGGTGGGGTCTTGGTGTGAGACACACCTTTTGGGGGCAAGACACGATTGTGAGAGGGACTTTACCTAACAAATGCAATCAGTGAAACCTGGTTTCTTGTACCCTCGATGAATCTCCAACAATAAATAAAAAAAAAAGAAGAAAGGGGGTTAGTTCCTTACCAAATTCCAAATTTTAGAGCTAACAAACTTATAAACCCAAGAACCAGCAACTGAGTAAGCAATGCTCATGTGTGCCGACAGGGGTCCCTAGTAAGCTGTAGAAACACCTCAGGTTTCTTCCATAGCAGTTGCACACACTCTACAAGCTGGAAAGGGAATTCATAGATAATACAGTGGAACCTCTGAGGTTGACCATCCAAGAGACTGTAACTGGTCAGTATATGGAGGTGGTCAACATAAGGAATTAGGCCTAGTGTACTGATACATACCTGTGGTGCATGTCCTGTCTATGAAAATGAGGTCAACTTAAGGAGGTGGTCAATTTGGGGAGGTGGTTAGTGTATAACCTTCCTATACACATCAGTTTTAGATTTTTTAAAAGACTATAATACAAGAAGACATGCAAGCCATGTATTATAAACTATTATGCATGCTTGCACACAATCACAGGAAAGCTGCAATGAAAGTAGTCAGTTGTTTGTACCTAAGCATAGAATTACTGCGGCTAGAGCAACTGCGAGGATAGACTGAATGGAGGTGTTCCATCAGTGACTCAGATAACACTAGCAGCATTGCCACTGGTGATAGGATTTGCCTGCAATGGTAACCAACTCTTGAAAAAGCCCAGAACAAAACCAATCTTTGCCCCCATCTAAGGATGAGGGAAGGCCCTAGCTGACCCAGAAAGGCAGCTGGGGCACCCACCATGACGGGAGGGGAATGTTGGAGAAGCACGTGAACTGATCAGTCACATTCACTTTCTGGCCTCTTTACCACCACCCTAAGAATCAATGATATTTTTAAACTATGCCATTTTTTATAGCTACAATGTTCTCTTTGGGCCCCAGGATAGATTTCTGAGCATGGATTGAACCCTATGGGCTGGTGCTGTGACAGCAAATAGGCCCACACTTCTGAGGGGGATGCAGTAGCAATAGGAATCCAAGCCTAAAGTGTTTGTATACTCTTGGAGCTAGCAATTTCACCTCTAGGGATTTATCTTAAAAGATAATAATTTGGATGCAGCCACAGCTACAAATATGCTCATGAAGCATGATTTTGTTACTAAAAACTCTGTATTTTCCCAACTTCATATTGACTGCAGAGAAAGAGCATCCAATTGGTCAGGTGTTCAGGCTTTTAATTCTTTGGCCAAAGAATGAAGAAGGAAGAGTTTATTCTCTAAAGCAAGGGTCCTCAAACTTTTTAAACAGGGGGCCAGTTCACTGTCCCTCAGACCATTGGAGGGCCGGACTGCGGGCCCTGGGTTGAGTTGGCTGCTAAGCAGGACAGGCAGCTGCAGCAAAAACACCCAGCGGGCTGGATAAATGTCCTCAGCGGGCTGCCCATGGGCCATAGTTTGAGGACGGCTGCTCTAAAGGATCCTTCACCCTGAACAAAGGGAGGTGTGAGAGGTTAACAGAGTTGGACACAGGATGAAGAGGTGTGTAAGCATGGACAGGGAGGCATTTTAGATGTGCAGACTCAATTTATGTACACACTTCTTCACACGCTGCACTACTGAAAATTGGGGGATTCTCACTTGTGGGAGTGATTTGAAGTATTATAATGATATGTTGAGTTCAAGGTAACTGGAGGTAGCCTGCTTTGGTGATAATTTACAAGTCTGCCAATTAAGTTTATGAACTTGCCACTGTGTGCTTAGGTGGGCAGCACTGTACAAACAACTCGCTAAGGTTCTATAACCTTGGTATATCAGTGTCTCACAGCTGTGTTTGTGTTGATGTGTGATGGTGTCTTACTGGGTGGCATTCATTATTGCTGTGTGGTATTGTGTGATATCACAAGAATGTCAGAGCTTGAATTAGAGCAATAAACATACAATTTCTTGTTAAACTTGGCAAGTGAAATCAGGGACATGGTAGTCCAAGTTTATGGGGATAATGCCCTGAAGAAAATGGCGGTATACAAATGGACTAAATGTTTTTAGTAGGGAAGAAAAAGTCTCACTGATCAAGAGAGGTCAGGGTGGCTAGTAATGAGCACAACTGACAAAAATTGCAAAAATTAGTTGAATTGTGTGTTAAAATCATTGGCTGCCTGTGAGAATCATAACAGACCAAGTAAACATTGATAGAGAAACAGAAAAATCTTAACTGAAAATCCTGGTCAACAACTCATGGCTCTTGCATCACGACAATGCACCAGGTTACATGGCCCTGTCTGTGAGGGAGTTTTCAGCCAATAATCAAATAACTGTATTAGAAGACTTTCCCTGCTGATCTGGCCCCCAGTGACTTTTTTCTTTACCTGAAGATAAAGGAAATATTGAAAGGAAGACATTTTTATGGCATTAGGCCATCAGGGGGTGACACAGTAACAGCTTTGGTGGCCATTCCAGAAAAACAGTTGCATAACTGTTTCGAAGAGTAGACTAGGCGCTGGCATCAGTGTATAGCTTCCCAAGGGGAGTTCCTCAAAGGCAACTATAGTGATATTCATCAGTGAGGCATGTGACACTTAACATACCTCAGGATGAGGGATGAGTGTGCAAACTTGTCAGACCTCATATAAGTGTGAAAATAAACAATCATCTGGTTGTCTAGTGATAAGGGATTGGGTCCTACATAAAATATTAGGAGGTAAAAATCAGATTCTTAAAAAATATTTAATCACCTATTTTGGAACACTGGGTACCTTCTAATATCTATTTAATTTTTAAAAAATGTATAAATGTGTTGGAAAAGGCTGGAAGGTGCCTTATTAACAGTGGCTATGTGGGCTATATGATTATAGAGTATTTTCATTTATTTTGGACTTATCTTTAGTTTCTATATTTCTATAATACATGAACATGTTTCTTTGATAATGAGAAGAATCCAAGTTACAAGATGAGAAAAATATTTATTAAAAAGGTCTTATTGGTGGCAGGTTCAAACCCAGCCCCGGCCAAAAACTGCAAAAACAAAAGTTCTTATCATGGCTATTTGGTAAAGTCAGTCACTGTTTCCTATATTTCATAGTACATCGTGTTGGGTAAACTTCAAGTTTAGTTTCTGGACTATTGACAAGATTTACTGATGGTTAAGTCAGTTCTGCATCAGCCGGGCCCAGTGCAATGCTACGAGCAGGGAACTTGGCCCAGTAGCACCTTTGAGCTGTAGCCACTGCTGCAAAGGCCACCAAGCACCTCTACCTCTCTGCATATTCCACTGAACACAATCTGCCTTTTGTTCGGCCTGCTTGTGTATTACCAGTGTCATGTGCTGTTCTTTATTTGGTAGAACTTGTCAGTGTTCCCAAAACGATAGCAGTTAGCCCTTAAATCTACCAAGTGCCTGACTGATTGATTCTCAAAGTGTACCTGGAAGATAGAAGTTTCTTTTTTTCTTTCTTTCTCTCTTTTAGATAGAGTCTCACTCTGTCCCCGAGGCAGAGTATTGTGGTGTCATAGCTCACAGCAACCTCAAACTCTTGGGCTCAAGTGATCCTCTTGCCTCAGCCTCCCAAGTAGCTGAGACTACAGGTGTCTGCCACAATGCCTGGCTGGTTTTTTAGAGATGGGGTCTTGCTTTTGCTCAGGCTGGTCTCGAACTCCTGAACTCAAGCAATCCACTCACTTGAGTCTCCCAGAGTACTGGGATTACAGGCATGAGCCACTGTGCCCAGTCTGGAAGATAGTTTCTAAACTTTGCTTTACTAATAAGGAGCCAAGGCACCAACAGGTTAAAAGATTAGCGTATGTGTTTACAGTCAAGGATCAGGCAAATATTACTCCATCCAATCTTCATAACAGTCCTATGAGATAACTGTTATTATTGTGCTGAGTTTAAAGATGAGAACACAGAAGCACAGAGAGCTTAGGCAACCTGCCCAAGGTCACACAGCTTGTGGCTGAGCCAGGATTTGAGACCAGGCAGATTGGTTCCAGAGTTCAGATGCTAGATTGCCTCTCTGTAGGCTTGCTCTTAGGTTTCCACAGGCTGCTTCTGTCAGCTACAGAAAATGATTGATAGTGACTTCAGGGCAGACTCTTCAGCTGTGGGCTGCGTGATGAGAAAGTGGGGCCAGACTTAGAAGGACTGTGATATGATGCAATCAGTGCTCTGACTGAACACCAGCCAGGGTGATGCAACCCACGGATGGAAGGAAAGGTTGTAACCTCGCTCTTGGCAGGGCACACAGAATCAGTCACAGGTGGTGCCATGTCTGAAATGCAGATATAGCGACCGACCCTAGCATTTCATGCTTGTATTCTCTCTGGCTTGAGCATACCCAGATTTCAATAGGCAAGTGTTCAGAACCCATTTTTCCCACATTTCCACATTGGCTAATCGAAATGAGCATATCCACTGTTGTTTCCACATATGGATCCAGGACCTCTGTGCTTTCCTGAAAAGACACTGGGGCCTCTTCTTGTTCATTTCCTTGGGGGGCCCATCAAGAAAGGGTACAGTTCCTCTTCCATATTTACAAAATGCAAAGGAAATTTTAAAATCCTTGTTTGGCTTCCCACTGTTCTTAGGAAAAATGTCTAAATCCTGATGAGGTCTAACAGGACCAGGCTGATCTCCTGGCAACCTTGTCTCCATTTCTCAAGAACATCTTCCTTGTCCTGTGCCTTGGGCTGTGGCTCACACGTTCCCTCCTCCTGCCACTGCCTTTGTTCAGCCAGTGCTACTCAGCTCTCAGATCCCATCTAAAAGGTCTCTTCCTCAGT
Organism: Otolemur garnettii; assembly: GCF_000181295.1. NCBI lineage: Eukaryota > Metazoa > Chordata > Mammalia > Primates > Galagidae > Otolemur > Otolemur garnettii. The sequence continues at coordinate 4,760,787 of NW_003852446.1, forward strand.
GCTGTGGTCTGAATGTGCCCCTCAAAATTCACATGTTGCAACTCCCAAGTTGATGGTATTATGAGGTGAGGCCTTTGGGAGGTGATGAGGTCATGAGGACAGAGCCCTCGTGAATGGGGATGGCACCTTCATGAAAGAGGATAGAGGGGGCTCCTAGGCCCTTCTCTGCCTTTCCTTCCTCCATGTGAAGGCGCAGCAAGAGGGCTCTCGCCAGGCACTGAATGCCAATGCCTAGATCTTGGACTTCTCAGCCACCAGAAATGTAAGAAATAAATGTCTGTTGTTTGTAAATTACTCAGTCTCAGGCATTTTGTTACAGCAGCTGGTGTTACCATCACCCCAGCCCCCTTCCCTTATACTCCTCACAACTGAAATGTGTTAACAGTGTGGTTAATTCCATATGTCATCAGCTAAATCTCTGTCACTCCCTCCCCCCACTTGCCAGACCACAGGCTCCAGGACAGCATAGAGACCATGTCTATTATGCCACTGACACCTATAACTCCAGAGCCTGGCTCCTACCAGGTGTTCTATATATATCATGTAACGAATGAATGAAAGTTAATAAATGTTTGCAATTGCCTGCCAAGCAAGTCCCCCAGCAGCTTTTATGTGCTGTGTGTAGCAAATGCCAAGAAATTGGAATGTAAAAAGAAGTAGTCCAATGTTTGATATTTTATCCCTGATGTCTCGCATCCAGACTGCTTTTTTTTTTTTTTTTTTTGAGACAGAGCCTTAAGCTGTCACCCTGGGTAGAGTGCTGTGGCCTCACAGCTCACAGCAACCTCCAACTCCTAGGCTCAAGCAAGTCTCCTGCCTCCGCCTCCCAAGCAGCTGGGACCACAGGCTCCCGCCACAACGCCTGGCTATTTTTTTGGTTGCAGCCATCATTGTTTGGCGGGCCCGGGCTGGATTGGAGCCTGCCAGCTTAGGTGTATGTGGCTGGTGCCTTAGCCACTTGAGCCACAGGCGCCGAGCCCAGACTGCTTTTTGAATAAAGTTTCAAATGGACGCAAAAGTAGAGAGAAGACTACTGTGAACTTCTTCATAGATATCACAGTGCTTTAACAAAAATTAACTCCAGGCCCATCTTCTTACCTCTCTCTCTATATATACATCCTACAAATGCCTTCCCTATCAGCCATATTACTGATTATTAAAATCACTTGGCTACCATTTGCACACCTAGAAAATTCTTTAATATCATCAAACATCCAGTCATTGTTTAAACTGCCCCAAATTATCTGACAAATGTCTTTTTCCCTCCCACTTGTTTTGTTCAATTCAAGATTCATCTAAGACATACCCATTTCATTTGGTTGATTCTCCTTCCTCTTTTTCCCTCTTAATCTTGCTATTTGTTAAAGATGCTAGGTCATCTGTTCTGAAATGTTTCCCCCCATTTTTAATTTTAAAGATTACCTACCTGTAAGCTGGTGGGAAACATAAAGGCTTGGCAGGATTCCAGTTTGATTTGGAGGCAAGAACATTTTGCAGGGGAGAGAGTGCTTCATCTCCTATGGGGTCCAAGGTGCAGAGCTGCTAGTTGACACAGACGTTCTCTATGTGACTCCATATAGAGAACAGCTAAGTCCATTAATTCCTTAGGGGCTGCAAGACAGGGATGTTAAAATTATATGATTCCTTTTGTATTTATTAGTGGAAACTGTTCAGTAAAGAACTGTCCTTCATCTACAATTTGTAGACATTGAAATTCAGTCTATACGAAAAAGACAAGGATAAATCCTTAGTTCCTTCTGTTCATCAGTTTTCAGAATAATTATTATCAGGCTGGTCTTCACTTCTAGGTCTTTCCAGTGGAAAGAATAAGAAGATACATATTTCTGGAGGGGAAAATAACTGTGAAATTATACTGATATTTCCAGTTCCAATTTAGGACCACTAGGCTTTAAATTTTTGTGTTTTATTTTTTTATTGAGACAGAGTCTCACTATGTCATCACAGCTCACAGCAACCTCAAACTCTTTGGCTTAAGCAATTGTCTTGCCTCAGTCTCCCAAGTAGCTGGGACTACAGGTGCCCGCCACAACTTCTGGCTATTTTTTGTTGCAGTTGTCATTGTTGTTTAGCTGGCCTGGTTCAGGTTTGAACCCGCACACTCTCGGTGTATGTGGCTGGTGCCATAACCACTGTGCTACAGGCGCTGAGCCTAAATTTTTGTATTTTATATTTCTCTCTCCTTCTCCCTCCTCCCTTTCCTATTGCTGTGGTAGTAACTTGAGGTCATTCCCTGTGGGGTTGTGCCGACAACTTGATATGTGACTAAACTGGTTTGTTACATTTCATCTCTCTCTTTACTTTACCATATATTATGGTTATGTAAAATATTTATATGGTTCCAAAGTCAAAATGGCCCCTAGGCATAATGCGTCTACCAGCTGGTACCTAGCACAACACAAACATTCACAAATTTTTGTTGACTTTTATGACTTACGCGTATGATTGTCCTATTCTAATTTATCCTCTGGGAGGTGGTTCCGGGAGAAAACCAAAGACATGTTAAGGATCAGATCTGCCTTACAGTTCAACTTGATTGAGTACTTTTAGAGTAATTCTCAAAGTTAAGGTCAAGAGGTAAATTTCAGGACGTCTCATCTAAATCCTCTGCTTCACCCAGAGGATTTAGACTAAATCCTAAACTATCAAGTGATGGTGGTGAGGGACTGGAAGGTCTGTGAGAGTAGGGTCTATATTTTACTTGTTCCTTGCTATACTCCCATGTCTAGCCTGACATATAACCAGTACTTAATAAATTGGTGTTGAATGAATGACTTTATATCCATATGGCCCACAGAGCTCCTGGGCATACACAATTTTTACATATGTTTCAGACTTATAACTCCAACTTCCTGGGGGGACATCTTTGAATAGTAGTTCTACCAGCAGGTCAGCATGTCCCAAAGCATCCAGACCAACTTCTTCTCATAACCTAGACATCTAGTCTCTAACCCTTTTCATTCTGTTTTCTTTACCTTCCACATAAAATCAGCAGCAGCATCTGCTGAAATCATATGTGCAAGGGGTCTCACTTCCATCCCTGCTGTTTAATGGCCCTTTTCACTCCTTTTGTTTGTTTTTAAAAATTTCTCTCCCTCCTTTAAGAAAGGAGTTGTTAAGAAGGGAGTTCTCACTGCAACTTGGCCATAGAGGCAGATAGATTCAACAAGGTCTTCCAGGCCAGGGTCCTGCCTAGTGTCCAGATCCTTTCTCTAGCTCTTCTGACAGCTGGTCATGCTTGGAACTTCTGCTACAAATACTTTTGGTGACACTGACAAAGAATTCTCACTGGACAATTCTCATTGTTAGAAAAGTCAGTGTTATGCTGAACTGAAATGATTTTATTCACACACACACACACAATAGCTTTTCCTTCTGGAATATGACAGGACTGCAAATGTGTGAAGACATATGAAATATTCTGTGCATTTACCATTCATCCAATTTTCCAGTCTCTGGCCTGGCAGGAGGATCAGCACGCTGAACTCCGACATGGTTGGGTAACTAGCTCTAGTCTATGGAAACTGAGAAGTGACATGTGCCCATTTTGGGCCAGAAGCTTTGAGAGCCAGTTTAAATTATCTCTTTTCCCTTCACCACGAGACAAGCTAGTTTCCAGATAGAGGCTGCTCCCTCAGTCTGGGTTCCAGAGTGGAAATGACAAGAAACAGAGGTGCAGACAGACAGGGAGCCGATTTTTGGATCTCTGCTTAAACAGATGCAGCAGCATTTTACAACTGTTAGGTGAATTTTAAAGACAAGTTAGAGGCAGAACCACTTATAGAAACCAGATGCTTTGTCTTTTGGCTCTCACCGTGCAGCTAATGTTCATCATCTCGTGTATTGATCGAAGTCTCCAAAGTTGCAGCACCGGCAGGACTAGGCACACAGGAAGATCGGTGGCACCACTTCTCGGAGAGCCTGCGGGACAGAATCCAAGGAGCAAGCCCCTTTCCCGCGGCGCCAAGGAGGCGGAGCTGCACTTTCTCACGCAGGCGCCCTCCGGTCTCCTCCTCCTCACCGGCCCGCCGCGTGGTTACAGAACCAACCCGCAGCCCCGCCCTCTCTGGCGTCCATACCCAATGGGAAGCCACAAATCTTTCAAGGGGCCGGGACATCTTCTGGGAGCCGTTCTCGTTGGCCCACGGCCGGGCGCTGCGCATGACGTTTCCACGACTCCATCACGTCGCCCTGCGACTAAGGCGTGGCAATTGCTCCGGACACCTGAAGGAGACTTCGGGAGACTTTGGGACCCCCGGGCGCACAGTGCGTTGTGGGCGGTTGAGAGTCGCTGCTGGTGCCATTGCCTGCACCCCATGAGGAAGATGCTCGCTGCTGTCTCCCGCGTGTTGTCCGGAGCTGCACAGAAGCCAGTGAGGCAGCCCGGGGTGGGGCACAAACGGGACCGAGGCGGGGCTGAAGAAGGGCAAGGGAGGGGGGGCCCGGGCCTCCGAGCGCGCTGCTGGACGCCGCCTGGGGCCTAGCGCGGGGGGCAGGGTGCGAGGGGAGCTGAGGGCCTTTCTGTTGCCTCCACACCATCTATTCCGTTGCGGGCTGCGGGGGAAGCGGTGTGGAGCGGCCTCCTGGTTCACTAGTGCCCACTTGGGAGGAGGTAGATTTCCCTAAGAGGATCTCTCTAAGGTCCACGCGGACACCCCCGCCACCCCATCTCAGTCCCCACTCAGCGCCAGGCGAGTAGGGGTGCTCAAGAAGTGCCAGTTTGCTTGGACGACATGGAAAGGGGAACTTGGGCTCCTTCGAGTCCCAATTGACCCTACCCGTTTCAAAACCTCATAACGTAATTTTGATTGCCGGAGCGGCCTTGTGCTACGCGGTAGTAAAAAAGCCTGGAATCCAGAGACTGAGCGGCTCGGCTCATACACCTCCATTTAGTAAGCCCTGTGACCTTGGGCCCTTGTTTTTTTTTTTTTTTTTTTTGTTTGTTTGAATGTTCCCAAACCCAATTTTCTTATCTCTAAATGGGGGCAATACGAGTACCTACCTCGTGTGTTGTCATGAGGTTTTCGGCGAGTGACAGCGTCTGAACAGCGCCTGGCACGTAGCAGGTGCTATGTGTGTTGAGTGTGGTTTTTTGCTGGGTGCCCCCTTTGGCTGTTCATTTGTGTGCTCGGCTCTGAGGAGGGTTCACACAGGGTCAGGCTCCTCAGAACTAATTCCATCTAGATCTGAGGTTTTCTTGGCAGCCAATTCAAGAGCTGTCAAGTAGAAACTGCCCCCCCCCCCCCATTTTTGGGTGAAAATAGCGGGAGAGAACAGCGTGGATGCTTGAAAGGGTGGGGTAGGAGGTTAGCTCCGTGTTGTTTAGATGATCCTAGCACCTGGGCTTCTAGCTTTGTGTGTGACATGTAGGCACAGTGGGGGTAGTGTTACTTGGGGTAACTGCCGCCAGGCTTTGACTTGTAATTCTGGCTTTAGTAATTCCCCCAGGATTGGATGATGCAACTCTCTGTACCTTGGGCAGAGAGTGCCAGAAGGTAGAAGTGTACCCCTCTAGGAATCCTATTGACTAAAAAAATGGCAAAACACAATTTGATTAATCAGATGTTACCATTTAAATTGTAACTGGAGTTGCCTGAGGGAGAAGCATGTTGCATGTGTGCCGTGCCCAACATTTACTGGCTTCTTAATATGTTTCAGGTGCTAGGCTAGATACCTCACATGCTTGGGCTTATTTAATCCCCACAACATTAGTTTTTAGTTGAATATAATTAATAGAAACATGTTTTCCAGAGTTGCTTGCAGGAGTTAGCTGAAGGTGGAGTTTGCTTATAGCCTGGAAATTAGACAGTGATTAGAAGCGAAAACAAATATTTTTGTTATTGAAGCCTTGCACTTTCTCAGTGGAAATGAAAAATATTTTTTACGATACTACTGAAATCAAACTAGAAAGTTTCAAGAAGTTGAATTGGGGTTTGAAACTAAACACATTGTTAAATATCAGACCTTTCTACCAAAATGTCTGCTTTTAAACAATGTTATCTCCTTTGGGGCTGAACCAGAATTTAAGGGCTTGGAAGTATCCTTAAATCTTTATTGTTAGATACTTAATGTAGGTTTCTTATTTCCTTTGAAAGTCAGATTTATCGTTTCCTATATTCAGCTGTAGGGTTCCTTTTCCCCACCTTACAGTAGGAAGAAAATTAAGTTCCAGAGTTGAAGTCACTTGGGTTATCTTCCCGTTTAGTGGTGTAAACTTTTCAGATAAGTAGAAGTTTTCTGTGTGACTCCATTTGTGAGTTGATTAATTAGGAGCCATTCCTGAAGCTTCTAGAGGTAGGACTAAAAGTTTTGCCTTTATCTTTGTAAAGCATGGAGTAATGAAGTCTTAAGATGTCAGCTCTTTTTTATGTTTTGTAATTCTTCATACTTATAGATGGCTTTTGCTTAAATATAAATAACACAAAATATAGTAGTTTTTATTGTTTATATTATACATGTAAAAAGATAATTCTGTGTATAAGCCTTTCCAAAAAAAACCAGAATAGTGAAGAGTAAGCAGTGACTTGCCCAAATCAGGCAGACTTGTATAACTGGAGTCATAGCATCCGTGAGGGGAGGGAGAAAGGTTATGCAGATAGTCTGATGGCTGTGACACTTCTGCTTGAGGTTAATCCCCTTAGTTTACCTCCCAGATCTCTTCTTCTGTGTGTTTTTTTCCTCTTTTCATTTTTCATTCTCTTATTTTAAAACTAGGGAGGTATAGAGATTTGTCTCAGCTTAAAGATTGCCATTGTTTTATCTAAGTGTTTGGTGTGAAACTTTGAAAAGAATTACAAGATTGTGATTTCACTTTTGAATGAGGTTTATAGTTTTCAAAATTCTTACTTCACAGAAGAAGACTGAATTGTATTGAAAAAATGTATTCTTTGTCTTATTGTTTATATATTTCTGTTGTGGCTCCTTTTGTGAGATCTTTATTACCAGTATTCTTTTTGGCTTTATAAGTAGTAGGTACAATTTTTAATTCATAATGATACAATCTGGAATTTTTGAAATATTTTTCCTCTTTCACATGAGTAGTTCCTATGTATTTAGGAATTTAAAGTTTTAGTTTTCAAAAGTTGAATGGGCTGCTCATGGGCTCTGTAAAAGAGGAATCTCTCTCTCTTTTAAAGACAGAGTCTTACTTTGTCACCCTCAGTAGAGTGCTGTTGTGTCATAGCTCACAGCAACCTCAAATTCTTGGGCTCAAGTGATTCTCTTGCCTCAGCCTCCTGAGTAGGTGGGACTACAGGCGCCTGCCCCAACACCCAGCTATTTTTAGAGGTGGGGGTCTTGCTCTTGCTCAGGTTGGTCTTGAACCTGTGAACTCATCAGACAATCCACCCACCTCCGCCTCCCAGAGTTCAGGAATCCCATTTTTAACAGAGGATCTTCCTATGGGTCTGCAAAGCAATTGAATTTTCAACAATCCCATGCTCAAAAATTATGATGTCTTTCTGACACAACTTTTAGCTTTAATTTTGTTCATTTCACTCATTATGTCATGGTTTTTATTTTTGATATTCATAGTAATGAAGCAGGGGAAGTATCTAAGTAGCTCTCTGAAAGTCATAATCTTTGCCTTTACCGTCCTGTTCTTTGTTATAAAGCATTATCATTTTTACTTGTTTTAACTTTAGGACTAGAAAGAATGTATCTTTTCTCTGTTACTGTTTCCTGGCTGGACCGTGGTTGCTACAGTTGTATTTGGACATCTATTTTGCAATCTAGTAACTATTTGTGGTCCTACAGTGTAATCTGTTGACTGCCAAAAGTAATAAGTCTGTTTCTTTACCAAACATTTTGTTTGCTATCTCACCCCTCTCAGCTTTGCTTCTTCACAAATTCCTAAATTTTCTTACCTTTTTCTGAGATATACATGTACAGGGTGGACTCTCTCTACCTCTAACTTAACTGAAACATTTCTAGTATTTAAGCCTTTTCCTTTAGCAGTGTCATGGTCTTTGTTAACTTTTTCAGTTCAAGGCATATTGATGAGTTAAAAGATAAGTAATTAGTTTTCTGCCTATTGGTGTGTACACAATGGCAGGTCAGTTTTAATTCTTCTCATCAAGATCAAGTCCGGTAGAAGTTGGGTGGTAAAGTAATATGCTGTATGAACACATTAAAGGTGCTTTTTATGGTCTCTGATGAATGTGCTTCAGGTCTCCATGAAAAGAGATCACATTGGTTTATTTGGCAATGTGTGAAAGTGTGGCAGAAAGTGGTTGCAATACTAATTGGTTAAATTTCATGGTCTAACTTGGACCTTAGCCGTCATGTAGAGTACTTTTGTTGTAGGCATGTATATTCAATTGTAAGAGTGGAAAGGAATGCACGTCCCCCAGCTTTTTAACCCCAAGCAGTGACAACCACCCAAACATCAAGGGAGGACACTGTCATAGAGAACATTTCTCCCTACTGGGCTTTAGGAAGAGCCTACCTAAGATTAGGATATTCAGATTATAAAATTATAAAACAGCCAGCTCAAGTCCATTGTTTTTAAGTCAAAGAGTGCTAAATATCTTTTATCTTGTATGTCTCAACTAGTATATTTATCTCATATTTAAAGTAGCTTAAAATATTTTTTCTTACAGAGCCATTTCATAGAAAAGTAAAGTTTGCCTGGAATAGGGATTAAGTCATAGTTTTATTTGAAGTATAATTTTTTTGTGTATTTTATTTAAAAAAAATTTCAGATTATTATGAGGTTACAAACCAATTAGGTTACAGTGTTTTCATTTGTTAGGTAAGGTCCCTGTGGCAGTTGTGTCCTGCCAGAATGTACGCCATGGAGTATAATTTTGAAAGTGAACCTTTGGCTTGTTCAAAATAAATCGTATCTGGTTGTGACTAAGAATAACCTAAGTAAACAAAGCTCACAGATTATCTAGTCTCTTTAATTTAGCTATTTATTTCATCCTCATTATAATTTCTTTGAAAACAAAATGACTAAGTGGACAGATTTGGTTCTTGCCCCCTTTCTCTTTATGCTGTTTGCCTTCAGATGGAAGTGTGATCGTGTTTCATTGGCTATAGCATGGATTTTTTTGCATGACAAGATACCAGCATAGTGAACAGAATGGAGAAGCCTATGAATATGTTGGGGCTTACTAAAGTTCCATAACTGCATCCTGACACCTATTTAATAATAATAATGACTATACAATGACTGACAATAAAAACGTACTGATTTACTTATATATGTCTTTCAAGGCAAGCAGAGTGCTGGTGGCATCCCGTAATTTTGCAAATGATGCTACATTTGAAATTAAGGTAAGAACTGGTTTACTTTGTTATAGTTTTTCCACAGGTACACTCTGATGTATGATAATACCTTTAGAATAGAACATTTTGCTATTTATGCTTTTTTAAAAATCATTTTCTTCTAGATACTCCAGGATCAAAGGTTTAGAGAAATTTAGCAAAAATTAGAATTTATTATTCTTAGCAGCTTGCTGGTATTTTGCAGGGGGGAGAGGAACAAGAAGCTAAAAGAAATAAAAAGTTACTTTAAATTCTAGAATATGATTCAGTGAAACATTTGAATAAGATTCTTAGATGTTTCTTTAAAAGTTCATCTTTCAACCTATAACTCAGGTGACTTTTAGGGGTTTTTGGTGAAAATTATCTTAGATTTCCTTCCCTCTAAACCTCATCCCATTGCATGGTAGAGTTTATAGACTTAAGGAATCAGAAGCAATAGGAAGTGTTTCTGTTGTGTTCCTTTGCCATTTTTTGAGTGCAGTAATATTTCTGATGGAATTAGAGTGAGTGGGTGGTATTTGCAATGCAGTAAATCAAGGATGACTGCCTTGTTCCATTTCAGAAATGTGATCTTCACCGGCTGGAAGAGGGTCCTCCTGTCACAACAGTGCTCACCAGAGAGGATGGGCTCAAATACTATAGGATGATGCAGACTGTGCGTCGAATGGAGTTAAAAGCAGATCAGCTGTATAAACAGAAAATTATTCGTGGTTTCTGTCACTTGTGTGATGGTCAGGTGAGTGGTAGGTTTGTAATAAAACTGTGTTATTTAGATATTTAAAAATTGGCTTATATTTATTGGCCTTTACCTTGCCTCATGCGTTAGAAAGGTTTCAGGCTAGTATTTTAGAATTAAAAATTAGGATGCCTGCTATGAAGGTTAGGCTAAAGAACTCATTCACACGTGATATTGCCAATGTCCTGCACTTATTCTTAGAATTTTACTATTTTAAAACTTTCTGGCATTTTGATCAACTTATACTATATACAATTTGAGGGGAAAGGATTATTTTGTTTTCTGTTTTGTGGGTTTAAGTCAAGGGCTACAGTTTCAAATGCATGCAGGGGCCAGGCAGGTAAAATGAGTGAAGGAGGCGAGGTGTATGAATATAGAGGATGGTGACAGGGAATGATGGTGATCTGGGGTGAGCTTGCCTCACCCAGAAAAGACTCTGACTTGGTCCAGCCAGTTGGTTTCCCCTTTTTTGTCTCTCCAAAAGACTGAAGTCTTGTCTTTCATGTGACAGTTCCCCAATTGTTTTAATGTTGACAACTAATTCAGGATTTTTTTTTTTTTTTTAATCACCATGAGGACAAAGGAAACAGCACAACTATGGGTTGCCAATTCATAGCTTCAGCTATGGGCCTTACCTTCCTCTCTGTTTTTTGATGGAAAATAGTCACTTTTCTCTGGTTATTAATGATGAATTCTGCTAGCTCAAATATTTTATAGCAGTCTAGGAAACCTTTTTATTCAGAAACATGTATCATACTGCTTCATGATTTCTTCTTCTGACATAGGAAGCTTGCTGTGTGGGCCTGGAGGCTGGCATAAATCCCACAGACCATCTCATCACAGCCTATCGGGCTCATGGCTTTACCTTCACTCGGGGCCTTTCTGTCCGAGAAATTCTTGCAGAGCTCACAGGTTTGTTGCTGATTTGCATAAAAGGGAAATAACTGAATTAAGTCTTTAAATGTCTCCCATTAAGATGCTAACCATTATGCATTAATATGTTAAAAGGTTTTAAGTTTTTTTTAAACCCTGTCTCAACTGACTGTGTGTGAAGTCATCTGATCCCTTGGGTAATGGTTTAAAAAAAAAAAAAAAAAAAAAACGATGCTGCCAGCTTGGTGCCTGTAGCTCAGTGAGTAAGGTTCCGGCCATGTACACCGAAGCTGGCGAGTATGCGCCTGGCCTGGGCCTGCTAAACAAGAATGACAACTACAACCAAAAAATAGCCGGGCTTAGTGGCACGCACCTATAGTCCCAGCTACTTGGGAGGCTGAGGCAGGAGAGTCATTTGGGCCCAGGAGTTTGAGGTTGCTGTGAGCTGTGACACCATAGCACTTTACCCAGGGTGACACAGTGAGACTCTGTCTCAAAAAAAAAAGTTAGTGCTATAAAATTAGAATAGGGTTTATTATTGCTCTAGTATGCCAACAGAAATCTAGCAGGCATAGAAAGTTAAGTGAGGTTGAAGCACTCCATGGTATGTTATAAATTCTAAGAATCTTGATATAGTTGAGGGTTGGTTCCAGGACCCCTGTGTATACCTAGATCCATGCATACTCGAGTCTCACAGTTGGCCCAGCAGAGTCTGTGGGTTTTGCATTTGAGAACACTATTTTCTCTTTGGTTGAAAAAATTGTGAGTATAAGTGGACCCATTCAGTTCAAACCTGTGTTGTTCAAGGATCAATTTAATGTATGAGCTGGAAGATGTTTGAGACTGTGAAAAAAAGTCCAGGATACCATTTGGACTTTTGCTAACATCTGAATGTAACTAAGTGATTTAGAAGGTTGGAAAGGTTAAGGACATGGTACTAGTCTGACCTTCCTCATAGGAGGACAGGGAGTAAAGAAGAAACATAGGTTTATATAGAGGGGCAGATGCTTAGACAATTGAATTGGGCTCTGAGCCTTCAAGTAAATACTTGGGGTGGGGTTTGGTTTGCTTTGTATATTTGGTTTTTGAGGCATGTGGATGTGTTCTGCCGTTTCCAGGACGAAAAGGAGGTTGTGCTAAAGGGAAAGGAGGATCGATGCATATGTATGCCAAGAACTTCTATGGTGGCAATGGCATCGTCGGAGCCCAGGTAGGTGGAGAATGAGGATCACACTTGTCCTTAGTTTTTAAAGACATGGGCCGGGGTCAAATCTATCACACCCCCAGAGAACCTCTCTTTGAAGGATTTCAGTACATTCATGTGCTGTATAATAACCTTTTAGCCAGTGATGAACTACATATATGATGGTGGTCCCATGCGATTATAATGGAGATGAAAAATTCCTATTTCCTAGTAATGTTGTCAAAGTGCAACATTGCCTTTATGTTTTGTACACAAATACTACAATGTTATGATTGCCTGTAGCATTCAATAGAGTGCCATGCTGTGCAGGGGTATAGCGGGTCACCATCCAGGTTTGGGCAAGTACACTCTATGATGTTTGCACAGGATGAAATGCATTTCAGGGAATGTAGCCTGTTGTTAAGTGGTGCATGACTGTACTTTAGGGTCTTGATTTGCTTTTAAAGACCCATTGCTTTATACCCTACCGTTTGAGCAGTTAGTAAGAAGAATAGATGATTTAAAATTTTTGCTTTTAATGTTTGCTATGTCTAAGTAAGCAAGAGCCTCTAGCAGTAGAGCTACAGCTTTCCTGCTTTATTTACATTTCAGTTTATTATTGCTTCATCGCATTTCCTCTAGCTCTCCCTGCTTACAGGCAGTGCTGACGCTGGTGCCAAACTAGAAGGGGGGGGGTGATCAGGGGCCTAGTGACAATCCAGAGCGGCCTTAACAGTATAAAATTATATCTAGACTTCTTTCCTTTCCAATATATTAAAATTCCATTATGTACTTTTAAAATTTTTTTACAGTTTTTGGCTGGGTTTGAACCTGCCACCTCCAATATATGGGGCCAGTGCCCTACTCCTTGAGCCACAGGCACTGCCCTCTATTATGTACTTGTTATAAAAACCTAGGTTTCATTTTTTTTTTTAATTTTAGGATTAGTGGTTGAATCTTTCAGCACAGAAATGTTATTGCTTTACTGGTTGAAATAGAATACAGTGTTTTGTTACTTTACCTGTTTATTGAAAATGTTGGGAGTGGGGTACACAGAGATAGGGCTGGGATAGGGAGAATTTGTAGTGACAGTATAATTTCGGTCCTAAATATTAGCCAGGAGTTAACTTAGAACATTTTTATCTCTCCTCATGGATTTCTATGGTTCCTTTCTTGGTCATCCTTAATGTTAGGTGCCCCTGGGAGCTGGGATTGCCTTGGCCTGTAAGTATAATGGAAAAGATGAGGTCTGTCTGACTTTATATGGTGATGGTGCTGCTAACCAGGTGAGTATGTGTCTCTCAACATTCTGATTATAGTTTTATTTCTAAAGTGTTTTTAGAGTTGTAGTATTAGTTGAAATAGAAACTTACATGGCAAGCTAAAATATGTTTTTTTGGCCAGTTTAGACATTTCCCTCTCCGTGTTGTTTTACAAGAGCACATTCTCATGAAAGCACTCACCTTGGCTCCACATCAGTGCTTGACAAATGCCCTGGTGTGGCAAAGGACACCTCCCCAACCTATGGCAAACCAGTCCTGTAACATAGAGACTGTCTTAGATGCCAGCCAGGGCAATGTCAAATTCCTATACTAGTGTCTGAATTGGTTCCTGTGCTTCTCCTATCATGGTCCAGATAATCCTCAGCCTGTGGCCAGCACTCTGTGAAGCCCTGTTCTGGGTGCTGATTCACTCTAGCTATCTAGGAGGCTTGATTTAAAATAAGCATAAGAGTAGGTAGCCACAGATTTTTACATGCTGCTTCTTCCCCCAGTGTATTCTCTAATAGTAGAGCAGCCCCCAAGAAACACCTTAATTGCAAGACTTAGTGATGCCTGCTGTTTCTTCCTGCCACATTCCTTTAAAACTTGGTTTGAGAAGATGAGGCTTTTCAGCTTTCATAGCAGCTTTTGGTGCCAGGTAGAGCAACAGCTATTACAGACATATGAAACCACTTGAAGTTTTTGTAAATATTTCCAGGGTCAGATATTCGAAGCTTACAACATGGCAGCATTGTGGAAATTGCCTTGCATTTTCATCTGTGAAAATAACCGCTATGGGATGGGGACGTCTGTTGAGAGAGCAGCGGCCAGCACTGATTACTATAAGAGAGGCGATTTCATTCCTGGGCTGAGGGTAAGGACACCTGTAGTAGATCCAGGGCCACACTCTCAGCCAGGTGCTTTTGTGCAGGCCCTTGAGAATCTTAAAACTGAGAGTTTAATGGTATTGGATAGTTTGGTTTACACTCTTCCCCTTCTACGTTTCTTAACAGGTAGATGGGATGGATATCCTGTGTGTCAGGGAGGCAACAAGGTTTGCAGCTGCTTATTGTAGATCTGGGAAGGTAAGACTAAAGGTTTTCTCTTGGGCCAAAAAATTTCAGATGACATTTCTCTGTCAACATTAAAAGAATACAGGCTAGGCGTGGTGGCTTACACCTATAATCCTAGCACTCTGGGAAGCCGAGGTGGGTGCATTGCCTGAGCTTACAGATGTGAGACCCTGCCTCAATGCATTGTGGTGGGTCCCTATTGTCCCAGCTACTCAGGGGGCCGAAACGAGAATCACAGGAGCCCAAGAGTTAGCAGCGACGCCACAGCACTCTACCAAGGTGACAAAGTGAGACTCTGTCTCAAAAAGTTAAAAGAATGCTTCCTAGAGGCCCAGCTGCTGCTGGAGGTGTGCTCCATAGAAGCAGAGTCCAGGGAATGGGGTTCCTTTATGAATAGTGTGGTCGTGGTAGCTCACCTCTGGAAAACATTTCACTTTTCCCCCATTAGTGTTTTTAGCATGACAATCTATTGGGCCTTGTAGTTTGGTTAATTATTTGTCTTCTCCTCCCCACCCGTATTAACCCTAAGCCCCTTGAATGAAAAGAGTGGGGATTCCCATTACGCCCAGCACAGAGCTTTGCTTATATAATGGGTATTCTACAAACTGAACAGTATGGTAAAAGTATGCAATCTTGTTATTTCAGTGCTTCACAGCCCAGAAGGTACTCAGTTTGCCTTTCAGCATCATATCCTGTCCGTTTGGGTAGTAGTACACATCAGATGTGGCCAGTAATGAGGGAAATGTAGCCATACCTAACAAGAGGAAACCAGAGTAAGGACTGAAATGACAGGTGTGTGACACACTAGCAAGCTCTGGATGAAACATGCAATAAATAGATATTAGAAATGAGAACAGATAACTTACGAATACAGGAGATGCTGTAAGTGTCTGCCTTTGAGGCCATGGATTGTTGGCATGGTGTTCCCATCGTCTTACCATCTATGGGTTCTGTTTTAGGGGCCCATCCTGATGGAGCTGCAGACTTACCGTTACCATGGACACAGCATGAGTGATCCTGGAGTCAGGTACAGCCATGGGGACTCTGAGTGTGGTTTCCAGAGTAAAAAGCAACACATTTATGCTAGTTTACTTCATTCATTTAGTTTTGTTGGCATCGAGTAATTGAGTCTTAGTCTGAAAGCAGTTTCTCCTAATAAACTGGTTCCAATATAGAAAGCATTCTGAAAATCCCTGCAGTGTGCAGAGCATTACATTAGCTTAATTGCAAAGGAAAATTGTTTCATGACACAGGTCTTATGGTAGAGGAGAGACATTTAGCTTTTGCAGGCATTACACCAAATTCATGCATGTTATACTCCACCTGAAGAGAATCTGTCTGGTATGGAGCAAGGCTAACTGGGGAGTCAATAAATTGAACTACATCAATCAAAAAAGCTAGGAAGGTATGAGTTTAACTTTTTCACTTAATAACTCTGGCATCCCGAGTTTGACACAGTTACAACTGAAACAAGTTCAATTTTCTATAGGAACGTATAAACTGCCACTCCCATGGTGATGTAGAATCCTGGATTGATGTGCTGCTTTTTCAGAAACATACTTCCCGTATTTTACCTCAGCCTGGCCTTATGTTATCTGTCTTTGCTCCACTGGAACTGTTCTTAACAGTCTATTATGTCTTCCCCCCGCCCCATAGTTACCGTACACGTGAAGAAATTCAGGAAGTAAGAAGTAAGAGTGACCCTATTATGCTTCTCAAGGATAGGATGGTGAACAACAATCTTGCAAGTGTTGAAGAATTAAAGGTAAAGTTGTTCTTGATGGTTTTGAAGATTGGTTCTCCTTTCTGGGCAGTTCCCTCCCCCCAACTGACTAAAAGGTGTGTCCAAGCCCAGAAAGTGATGTACTGGGTCATAATTCTGAAATCTCAGAGCTATTCCTTTCTGATCCTCTACTCAAGATTGCAGTGTTACTCTTACCTTTTAAGGGGCAGTGAGCTCCCTGAATAAATAGGAAAGATTAGGCACTTACTAGTACTTCAAGTGCAAGAGTCACTGTCAACTGCAGCAGCTTAGGTACCAGCTAGGGACCTCGTGCTATTCATTTAAAATGCTCTTGTACTGTCATCTGATTTTTAGGAAATTGATGTTGAAGTGAGGAAAGAAATTGAGGATGCCGCTCAGTTTGCTACAGCTGATCCTGAGCCGCCTTTGGAGGAATTAGGCTACCACATCTACAGCAGCAACCCACCTTTTGAAGTTCGTGGTGCCAATCAGTGGATCAAGTTTAAGTCAGTCAGTTAAGGAGACACCACATAGAATGGGGCAGGGGTGTACCTGCAGTGGGCATTTAGATAGCAGCTCTCAGGAACTCTGTGTATTCTCAACTTGGTTAAGGAGGAAGATAAACCCAGAACCTGAAAGTCTTAATGTGTAGACTAAATTAGAGAGATAGCGATTGCATGCAGTTTGTACATTGTGGCATTAAAAGCTGTTATAGAGTGCTTAAGTATTTAGTATGAGTATTATAAAGATTATATCAGAACTATTCTTTCAACATATATTGAATTCCTTGTATGCCAGTTCCTGTTTTTTTGGAAGGAGAGCATTTGCCCATGGCATTGTTGCTGGGCCCCTCCCAGAGGCATACTGTGATCGTACCCTGCTCGCACTGACCATCATTTCTCCATACCAAGACAATATTTATTATATCCAGGCAGGGGTGGTAGGACAATTCCATTTTTAAATAAGACTGCTTCATAATTAAATACAAGGCACAAGTGTATCAATTTTCTTTCTCAGGTTTATCTGAAATAGTGATTCCCATTGTCTGTCATTTTTCTATGGAGGGTGTATTGATTTTTCAGCAAAGGAAATACTTAGAAATGAATTTTAATTCACTACTACTATGCTAAGGCTATTCTCATATAAAGTTCTATGTTTAAAGAAAAGACATTTTTAAAAACTTCAAGTTCTTGAATTGTTAATTGAACAATAGTGGTTTTGTGTGTAACAAAGCAGAATGTATGTTACAGAAGCTTTAATAATCGATGTAGCATATTTGCCCACTCTGTGCCCTGGCTGAGCTGATTGTCATTAAACCTAATCTTTGGTTGCTGAGGACTCCTGAGCCCTTCTTCTGTAGTGGGAGACTGCATTCCAGAGCCTACAGAGGAGACCACCACTATGAAACAAAGAAAAGAGTTGTCTTTAGAGTCAGAAGAAATCTTCAAACCAACACCATAAAATACTTCTTTAGGAGTCCTTAAGGTAAAAGTTATATAATTTAGATTTGCCAAAATGCAGTCCTTGGTGTAATAATAATGTTGTCTTTATGCATGGAGGGGACAGCAGTGGTAGGTCATGGCCTGAGATAAACATACCTCTCAAGGACTATTTCAAGTGACACAGGAAGGAGAATGCAGTTTAAAGAAAGGGGGCGGGGGTTTAGCATCTACTGGCACTTCTAACCAACTCTTCCCTGTCTTTCTGGCCTTCAGAGGGTTACTACACCTCAGCTTTTTCCCTGACTTGTACCTAGCAGAATCCTAGAGTTTGGAAGGACAGCCAACCCTTTTGTTTCTATTTTATTTTAAAGCAAGTTTACCTATAAGAAGCAAAAATAATGTTCTCTTACACAAAGCTGTTTTGAGGTACTTACCTTAGTTGAAGGTATCTGAGATCTTCTTTAGTGATATCATTAAGAATATTAGAAAGTGTATAACCCTCTTTGACAATCTGAAACAAAGATCAAATACATAGAAGCTAAGTGACTGCCACTTAATTTTTTCCTTGGGGCCCTAGTGTTGTATTAGGTCAAGAGACGTAGGATTTATATATACTTCATGAGGCCCTGGGCTCCAAACGGGCATAAGTTAAATACAACTCACATGGCAGTTAATGTGTTAACCATAGCGCAAGGGTCGTCTTATTGGTTATACAGTTACCTTTTCAATTGTATTTGTATCCGCTCCTTGCATCTGCAGCCAGTCTATGAGCTCTTTATCCATTCTCTGCCCATGGTGGGGTGCTGGGTTCTCTGCAATAATGAGGAAGTTGTTTTCTAGTATATCAATGTCTCCCCTATAAGACTTCAAAAGTAACAAGTTGGATTAATAAACTATTCTAGAATGTAAATGTGATATGAAAAGGTGAATTAAACCTATATCAGCTGCTCTAATAACATACTATTCCTAATTCTTAGATTTACCTTCCAGATAGTAGAATTATCCTTCCTTATTATTTCTGTCACTTTAAAAGCTTATTCCTGTCTCACTCTTGTCACCTTGGGTATAATCCTATGGCATCATAGCTCCCAGCAACCTCAAACTCTTGAGCTCAAGCGATTCTCTTGCCTTAGCTTCCTACCACAATACCCGGCTAGTTTTTGTTTTTAGTAGGGACGGGGTTTCACTCAGGCTGCTCTTGAACTTGTGAGCTCAATTGATCCACATGTTAGAGTGCTGAGATTGCAGGCATGAGCCACTGCTCCCAATCTCTTATTCCTATCTTTATTAAGAATCATATCCCTACCTGCACTGGAAATCACGTGAAGAAATAGGTTATAGTACTGAGATTTTACATCAGAGCTTATCTACTCCACATTCCAAGAGGTAACTTTATAGCTTTTTTCTGAGTGGCACAAGATGACTAAGTCAGGTTTACTAAGTTATAATTTCTGCAGTAAATCAGACACTGTTCTGTGAAATTAGACACAGTTGCATAACCACCACCAAAACCGAGATACAGAAATTGCCATCACTCCCAGAAACCCTTGTGTGTCCTTTGTAATTGGTTCCCTGCCCTCCCTGTCCCAATAGTTTTGCCTTTTCCATAATCATGGTATGTAGCCTTTGAATCTGGCTCTTTCACTTAACATAGCATACCATGTTTGCAACTCCTCAAAGTTGAATGTGTCAGTAGTTCCTTTTTATTATTTAATGCTCCAGAATCTACTAGCGTCCTGGTTTAGTAGAAGATAAGCCTCAACTTTTTCTTCAAAGCTGACTACAATATTCGCCAGAATTTAAATAGCCTCTCTCATACACAAACACACTTACATTAGAGAAAGTGGAATCTGACTCACCATTAGATTTGAATTGTAACTGAAGGTGATGTAATTCTTGAGTTTTCTGTTCTAGAGTTTGCCGTAGAAGATTCTGGTATTCTTTTTCTTTTTGAACTAAATGTTCCAAAAGTCTGATTAAAAAAAAAAAAAAAAGCTATCATCTAGAGAGAGCTTAACACCATTCAGTTTAACTCAAACATCTGTTGCACATTCAAGAAAGAAAACTAGCACAAGCCCAACAGTCAGCCTAAAAAGGGAAGCAAATGTGTTTTCTTCAGAGTTCTGTGTATAGGAGAACATTCCTTGTGTTTTTCCTCCCATCAACAACAAAGACCAGTGCTTGGGTATATCTTTGCAATGGACTTTGTGTCCCGCCAACATTATGTCAAAATCTTCACTACCCAAAATGAGGGTATTGAGACGATGGGGACGTCAGATGAGATTAATGCTTTGATGAAAAGAGACCCCAGAGACTCCCTCACCGCTTCCACCATGTGAACACAAAGTGTGAAGACAGCCATCTATAAACCAGGAAGCAGAGTGGGCCCTCACCAGACACAAATCTACTGGCACCTTGATCTTGGACTTCCCAGTCTCTAGAGCCATGAGAAATAAAGTTCTGTTGTTTATAAGCCACTCAGTCTATGGTATTTTGTTACAGCAACTTCAATAGACTACGTTTTGTCTCCAAAAATGTATCATGAGCCAAAAGATAACTTGATCTGATTATTTAAACTTGTCTCCCTAATGGTTAGGTGGGAACTAAACCAAAAGGACAGAAGCCCCTGCTTCTGGTGTAGCATAGGTACTCCTGGGTCATCTGGAGGCAAAGTGGGGTGGGGAAAGGCAAACACTTCTGCCCCAGCAGGACAGCAAAGAGAAAACACTAGCAACTCAGCAAATACGAAATCCTTTCCCACTCAACTAGACCTGCCTCAAGAAGTCCTCTTTTTGTGAAAAGTGGAAGAGACAATTGTAGCTTGTGCCTGGGCCCAACCAGTGGAAAAGGCTCTCAGGACTGTGATTCATAGGGACAGCAACGTCATTCTGTCCAACAGGTGCCATCTTTCAGCTCTGCCCAACTGCCACTCAGCCAAGGCATCTTGTACCATAAGGCCAGGCAGTCTGAGCAGGAGCCCGCCATTCCATTAGCACGCAAGCTGCTGTTTAGCTAAATCCTTGTTCTATTGAGACTGGAAAATAACAGAATGACCCTCAGCAGTGGAAAGGAATAACCTTTGAAGCCATACATACCATTTTATGAATTTGGTGAGTATAAATCTTGAGAAATTTTAAAGAAATGCTATCAACTGTCATGTTCGTAAAACTTTCAAAATCTTGACACCATTATCATTTAACTAAAACTCCAGGTCTTTTAAAAAAAAGAAATGATTAGATCTACCTAAGATTGAACTTGAGAGATCCCTGGGAGTGGATACAATGTCACCCAAATATGTACCTGGCATCTTATCTCCTATTAAATAGTAATGCGCATTACCAGTGATCATGTGGCAGGCAGCATCTGGAACAAGCACCACCTAGTTTGATAGAGCTTTGGATTACATTTTTAAAAGCCCAGTGATGAATGTGATACTCCAAAGCAAATGGAAATCATTTTATTCACTGAACATATTTACTGAGCACCTACTATATACCAGAATGTGAACAAAATAGATAAATGTGCTTGGGGGAACGTGGTGGTGCCAGGGTCTCCTGGTTGGGAAGTCTGTCTACTAAGGTCTGCCTCAGGACCGACAGATCATAGGAACTGATGGCAAGAGGGCTAACTTTGTCAGGGTCAGGCTTATGGGACACATCCACTGATGAAGTGTTAACCAATACCCAACTCTGCTACATCTGTAGGGGCAAGTTACTGACGTCCACTGCTGAACCCATGGGACCCACACACCATGCTAGCGGCCCCCTCTTGGTGAAGAGCCAAAGAAAGAACTAAGAGATGCTGCTGCTGCTGCCTTTAGGATGGCTAATTTCTGTGCAGCCTGAGGGAAGGCACTATACCTCTCTGAGCTGAGAATATGCCCTTGCCTGGTTCATTGATGATGCTTTTTCCTAAGTCCTGGGTGAGGCATACAACAATCAAACCAATTGTCTTGGTTCAAGGTTACTGTCTCACCCCTGTCCCAGGTGGAGGGCCCAGAAAGTCCTCACCTGTTGGTCTCCTGTCTGAGCTGGCCTAGTTGGAGGTTCAGTTGCTGCTGGTGGCGCTGGTGGGGCAGAGCCTCCTGGACCACTGTTGACCTGGGCCTGGTCTCCCTATGGGTGATGTGTGCTTCACCACCGGGCAGGGCTGCTGGGAGATAATCTTCTTCCACCTCATTTAAGTCCTTTTCCACCTCTTCGGTCTCAGAGACAGGCTCAAAGTGGGCTTGGAGCTCTGTGAAATCAAAGAAATGATCGCAGCAAGATAGCGTTTCAACAAGGTGGGGACTCAGTGTAGTTGATGCCTAGTGGCAGCAAACTAGGAGAAAGGCAATCCTGCCAATGTGCCACTCCTTCAGGGGACTGCTGACGGTCTCTGCAGTGTAGAGATCATCACCCCACTTAAGGATGAAGAAACCAAGGCTTAAAGATGTTAAGTTAGCCAGAGACAGCTTTAAACAGGTACAGTTAGGCTTCCAACCAGGCCTGGACCCTTTTTCCACAGAAGGCGCATGCTGGGAGCGGGACAGTACTCTGGTTCCGGGGTTTCCTAAGCCTGTCCTGGCGGCTGCACCTGGGCTAGAGCACTTCCAGGAGAAAAGGCAGAAACCACTCAGCAAGGGGCCAAGGGCAAGGGGAGCGGTGATGGCTACAAAATGGTTTCCAAACCTCCCCTCACAGGGAAAAGTCACCACAGGAGGAGAAATCAACTTGAGTATTAAGCTGCTCTAACATTTCAAAAAGTCTACAAAAGCCAAAGATTGCTATGACTACCACATGATGATTCTGAGAGAGGAAACCGCGCCGCTACATTGTCAACTACCCAGTAAGCATTCTTGAGCGTGCACACTCAAGTGGGCGCCGGGGATGGGAGGCCCTTGCCCTTGGGGCTCAGTGCTCCCTTTCTGGATCATGAGTTTAGCCCATGTGCAATCACCTTCATTATGCTGTAGGAACATGTAAATTAGCACCATGAGATGTTCTTAGAATCACAGAATCTTAGCCCGAGATCTGCGACAGCATTCACTGCAAGGAAGTATATAGCTAAGAGAAAGTAGCAATGTTTGAATACAGAGGGTATTTCTTTTCTTTTCCACAGCATGAAGGTGACCTTGACTACACTTACCTGGAATGAGAATGGTGACCGCAGCCTGCACTGCTCGGCGAATGATATTGTCCATTGCGAACATCCAGTGAGGCCTAATTAAGTGGTTCCTCAAAATTTTACTTACCTAAAAAAAAAAAATCTTAACAATCCATATTTCTAGTCCACTGCATTTTTAAGAAATACTAGTTCTTACTTTTCTACTTTGCTTCTACTCTTCCTGAAATAAAGTGGCAGCCCATGTTGCCCTGGGGGTTCTGCCTGACATAATTTCTTCTGAACTGAATCTTCCTCTAAGTCACACTGGGGTCTAGAAGGTAGTTACTGTGGTCAGGTCAACCTCACTGGGCCTCTTCATTGCTTCCTCAATGAGCACGTATTGAGACCTATGAAATGACAAGCTGGCTCTGCTTGGGAGGCCTGGGACAGATGTGGCCTCAGGCCTGGAGGAACTCCCATCTATTTTGGCAGACCCCACACTTACTCTGCTGGCAGATGCCACATGTTCCCAAATCCTAGACTCGTGCTCATTGTGTCCGAATGCAATCAGCCCATTCACCCAGATATACCTATGTACTCAGCATCTAGAACAGTGGTTTTCAACCCATGTGCCACAAAATTTCTAAAGATCATTAATTTAAAAAATCTTTTCAAAAGATGATTAAGTTATTTTCAAAAGAAGTTCAAAGCACAATAAGTATATTCTTTTCTTCACTCTTCTTTTGGATCAAGATAATTTAAGCGTTTAACTATAGGTTCAAGTGTGCCATGAGATTTAAAAAAAAAAGGTTGAAAAGCACTCATCTAGAAGGAAGAAACTCTGGATTCAGGTGTTAACAGTGAGAAGATAAGCAGGCTATGGGAGGTGGTGGTAAATGAATCCCGTGGTCTGGAATGTCCTCTAGGGCCAGATGGACTACTTACGGCATCCTGAAATCCAAACAGTACCAGGTGAATCTGGCTGATGGATGAACTGTCAAAGTCCAGGTCCACCTTGAGCTTTGATATGGTAGATGCCATCACCCTGTGCTCTGGGGAGCGGATGAAGTCCCTCAGGATCCCAATTATTTGCTTGATGTGGCCAACTGAGAGATGCAGCTCTTTTGAACTCTGACGAGACACACACATCATTTTCACTGAGTGAGTCAGAGACAGGGATAGAAAACTCAAAATGTATCATGGGAAACTAGATTGTCCATTTGCTGAGGAAACTGTGGATTCCCCGGGGAAGAAAGGGGTCTCTGCTTGTTCCTGGAATTCTATCTCTTTCCTGTCGGGGTTTTCTGCCCCCTTCTCCTTCACACACCCTCACAACCCCAAGCCCCTCTGTAAATGGTATCACCTCTGTTTAACCCCTTGTAAGGGCTCCATCAATGAACCTTGTCAGAGGCATAGCTGGTGGGGGGCGGG
Organism: Otolemur garnettii; assembly: GCF_000181295.1. Classification (NCBI taxonomy): domain Eukaryota; kingdom Metazoa; phylum Chordata; class Mammalia; order Primates; family Galagidae; genus Otolemur; species Otolemur garnettii. The sequence continues at coordinate 4,784,904 of NW_003852446.1, forward strand.
GGGCGGAATAGCAGCTTCCTCCTAAAAGGACCTTTCCCACCTCCAATGAAGGAGGGAGGATCAGTCTACCAGTACTGTGTCCTAGTTAAAACTCAGATGTTTTCCTACATAACCAGTCTCCCTAAAGTGGCTGTTTTCCCAGCTTCTGAGGGTAGCTCTAGTGTGTCCTACAGCTGAGAGTTAATTCCAGGGCTCAAACCCTGCTTGGCAGGAGAGAAGGCTCCAGGCCCTTTGCACTCTCTCATGCCATCTGTCTGGGTTTCCACCAGGGGGCAGGGCTGCCCCACAAATGCCTGGAATCACCCCGATGTCTATAAATTTCCTGTTTCAAGCCAGCAGGTTTTTTTTTTCTTTGTATTTTCTTTTGTTTTGTTGGGGATGGGAAGTACATTGGGAAATGCTTGCACTGATCACTGTAACTATCCAAATGTTTCAGGGTAGCAGGAACCAAGGAACCAAGCAGGAACCCAATAGGGACTTGTTTGGGGACTGGGATCTGGCTAATGGGGAGAGACCAGCAGGTGCCTCCCCCACCCATACCTGGGCCACACACTCCTGCAGGTAGGAAGCCACCTGGTTCTGTTTCTCCCAAAGGATCTTATATAGGATGGCACGACGCTCGCTGTCCTTGCACAGCAGGAAGAGGCCTGGGTCCCTGTCCTCTGGGGACAAGTTCGTGCTCTGGTCTTCTGAAGCCAAGCTCTCATCTGGAACACTGGGGACAGACACATGTGACAAAGCCCATAAGTCCAGGAGCACTGTCTCCAGTAAGTGTACAATATTAGAACAGGGGGGAGGGCTATGAGTGGCTATAATGTTGTAGTTCCTGCAGTGCCCACAGTCCCCCTCTCAGGAAGATGAGACTGCAGGAAGAACAGAGCTGTAGTGTCCAACTCCCATGGTACCAGGGAACTGGTGCCGCAGAAGGAAGGGAGGGAAGGGCCCCCAGGGGGAGAAAGTAAGGGGGGAAGGGAAAGGAGAGGACAAGCAGGGAGGGGGTGAGGGTAGAGGAGAGGAGGAAAGAGGGGAGTGAGGGGGAAGGAGGGGAGAGGGGAAAGGGAGGGGAGAGGGGGAAGGAACGGGAAGGGTGAAGGAAGGGGAAGGGGTAAAGGGGGGAGAAGGGGAGGGGGGAAAGGAAGGGAAAGGAAGGGG